>NC_066879.1:24738152-25338152 GCF_022985175.1 Labeo rohita | reverse complement strand
TTTCAGCTGCTCCACTTGCGTGGCGAGGCTCGTCTTCTCGTTCTCCAGCATGTGTTTCTGCTGAACGCGTTTGTGCCGACACGACTGAGCGTAGCCGCGGTTTTTCAAGGTGCGGCGTTTCTGCTTCAGGCGGATAATATCGTCCTTGCTCATTCCGCGGAGGTGTCGGTTGAGCTCCCGCACAGACATGGACACCAGCTGCTGGTCAGAGAAGCGGCTCTCCGCGCGTTCGCTGCGCCTGTGGTGCGTCTGCTGGTGCATGTTGTGTGACTTCAGGTGCGGTGCGCCTTGAGATGAACAGTCGAGATGCTGCATTAAGTGATCCACGCTTTTGCCGTGCGCGAAGTCGGGATTGTGGCCGAGGTCGGTGTACTGCTGCTGCTGCTGATACTGGTGCATGTTTGGTGTGTGGAACTGACCGATGCTCCTGTATCCCTCCATCTCTGCCTGGTGGAGCTGAGACGGGTGTGCGTGCATGAGATTGGCACTGAGGGCTTCCCGGACATCCTCGGATGTCAGTTCAAGACAGTGGGGATCTGCGTGCTGTGGATAAGCCCCTGTACTCAGGGTCCAGTAGAGATCTTCAGCACCGCTTCTCTGTCCGCTCGGGCTGAAGCTGGGCGATGAAGGCACGGAGCTGCACGGGGTGCTCATGGGTGTGCTGGACACGGAGCCTGGTACGTGTACACCGCACTGCTGGATAAAAGAGCGGTCCGGTCCCAAAGCTGCAGCCTCCTTCTTCACGTCAAATCGCATGTCAAAGTCGCCGTAGTCCAAATTCAGCTGATGCTGCTCCGCCGTCATGATTTCTGCTGATGTTTCGATGGAGTCAACAACTTACTGCTGCGGTTCAGGTTGCATTAATGTTCTGAAAACACGATTCCACCAATTATAAAATTGAGCTGGAAGGGAACAGTTCTTTCAGCCACTCTCCCAAATAATTAGTCAACGGGAAGTTGTCGCTTGTTAGTTTCAGATGGTCTCTCTGTGACCAGGGCAGGATGTATGTTGAAAAGAAAGTAAATCACTCAGCTTTAAAAGCAGCCGCGCAGTGAGGCCACGCCCTCTTTCCTATCACAGCTGTCACTCTCACCAAAACACGTCCAAGTTACATTTACTCCGAATCAAAAGAAAAAGTTGCATTTTGTATAACGAAAAAGGAAGCTATCAACAAGCTTTTATGAAACAAAAAACAAAAACAAAAACAAATGACCACACTTTTATTTTAAGTTTCTCAGTTGATTAATTCTCAGTGTCGTAACAGGCTTGTTTTCTACTATTATTTTTTAGACAAAAACGCCACTATCATAATATAGCGTACTTTACAGTATGACCATCACTGACAGTGACAAACATTACTTTTGCTACTGTATATGTCACTTTCCCTAACTGTCATAATAAATCTGAGCTGTTAAAACATGATTGACATTGTAAAATGTACTCACAGGTGGTGCAACGGAAGGTCACATGATCATTTAAAGTCGGTCTTTCCAGCAACTGTGACCAACAATAATAAAGTCAGAGCACAGTGCCATCCACCCAAGACCATCAGGGTAGCACATGACTCTAAAATATTATAAGCATTAAATATTTAACTAAATAACATGGGAAATACAACATTAAGAACTAAAGCGGACATAACAGGTAACAAAAATAAAAGTTAAAACAAAGGAAAATCTAAGAATTCTGAGAATGCCATTTCCCCCATTTTTTAAATATATATAAAAAATGTACAGTTGCATTTTACAACATTATCATTATTATTTCTGATAAGAAAGTAAAAATTCTAATAATTTTTAGTTGAAAAATTATATACTACCAGTTTTTGAACATTAAGAATTTTAATGTTTTTAAAGTCTCTTTTGCTCACCAAGCCTGCATTTAAGTACAGCAAAAACAGCCAAATTTTGACTTTCTGACAAATTTTTGACTGTTTGCTATTTGAATGTATTTTAATAATGTAATTTCGTTCTGTGATTTCAAAGCTGAATTTTTAGTATCATTACTTCAGTCACTCGATCCTTCAGAAATCATTCTAATATTCTGATTTGCTGCTTAAAAAACATGTTGTTATTATTATGTTGAAAACAGCAGAGTATAATTTTTTCAGGTTTCTTTGATGAATAGAAAGTTCAGAAGAACAGTATTTATCTGAAACAGAAATCTTTTGTAACATTATAAATGTCTTTATCATCACCTTTGATGACTTTAAAGCAGGGGTCACCAGACCCGGTCTTGGAGGGCCGGTGTCCCTGCAGAGTTTAGCTCCAACTCTAATCAAACACACCTGAACCAGCTAATCAAGGTCTTACTAGGTATACTTGAAACTTCCAGGCAGGTGTGTTGAGGAAAGTTGGAGGTAAACTCTGCAGGACACCGGCCCTCCAGGAACAAGTTTGGTGACCCCTACTTTAAAGCATCCTTGCTAAATAAAAGTGTTAATTTCTATATTTCATTCTGTTTCGTTTCTATCATTATAATGATTTCTAAAGGATCATGTGACCCTGAAGACTGGAGTAATGATGCTAAAAAATTAATCTCTGATCACAGGAATAAATTACATTTTCAAATAGAAAGCAGTTATTTTAAGTATTTTAAGTATTTTACAATATTACTACTTTTCCTGTATTTTGGATCTGCTTGATGAGCAGAAGAGAATTCTTTAAAAATCATGAAAAATCGACTGGCAGTTTATACAAATGGTATGACTTCTCTCCCCTCAGCAAACATTCTGAGAAACAACTTTTGTTTCTTTTTTTTCTGCGAGTGTAAGACAGTGCAACTGCAATCTGAAACTGAAAAAGTTAAAATATATCTTGAATGAAAGCAATTTTAGTTAGAATGGTATTTGGACATGAGTCCAAGTGATTATGTCAGTCTACATCCTCAGAAAACTCTTCTACTGACACCATGTGGCCATTGTGTGAAACTCCTGATATGTTTTCCAATTTCCAGTACCGTAGGGGGGTTTTTTACATTTAAAAATGAACAGTTAAGACAACAATAGTGCAACTGCTTTTAAATGTTTTGTCTGAAAAAGCTTGGCTGAAAAATCACCCTAAACAACAAACAATGTTTAAAGTTTTTGTAACAAGGATGTAGAGAGGGAATATATTTGTATACACAACATTTCACAGTATTGAAGAACTGGTGGCTCGGTTCACTGAATATTTAGTAAACACAAAAGCACCAATAAAGCGATGGAAACAAGTGCACAGAAGCACAGACTTGACAGAACATCCATGGAGCTGCTGGGAAACATTCAAAGTGCAATGATGACCAGACACCAAAAGGCTGAGGTAATGATTGCCGGAGAACAACTAAGGTACGCTATATTAAAAAAGCTTGTCCCAGGAGGACATAGTTACAATGCTCACCACTTTTCAAAACTTTATTAGGCTATATATTTAATTAATTGTTGGATATTGAAACTTTATTCTGTTGTACAGTAGGTAGCCTAATATTCTTAATTATGTATTCCATAATAATGGTTGCTGTCTTGGTTTTGAAGGTTGCGAGTACATGATAGCAAGTTGATAAAGGACCGCAGACACCATTTGCGAACGTACCCGAATTGTTTTGTGGCTCAGGAGCTTATTGACTGGCTGATTTCTCATAAAGAAGTGCCTGATCGAGAGACTGCAGTCCAGCTTATGCAGCACCTCATGGACCATGATATCATTCATCACGGTACAGCATTGTTTACTGTACACCAAATAACAAAGTGTATGATACAGGAAGGACATGTCTGTTTTCCTCTGTTGACTCATATCAGGACCCATTTATTTAATGAACAGATTGTAGGCCTACTTATCAATCTATTCTCCACCATATTTTGATCTTTATAGTGTGTGATAAGTGGCCCGCGTTCAAAGACGCCAAATACTTGTACAGATTCAGAAAGGATGACGGCACATTTCCCTTCAACATAGAGGTCAAGATTTTCATGCGTGGACAGAGGCTGTATGAACAGTAAGACATTTTCTCAAGAAGTAAATATGTTTTAAATATTCATTTGGTACTTACTTCCCTCATAGGTAATGTTGACATAATATTTGTCCACTATATCCACCTTATTTTTGCTGTAAGAGTGGGTGCTGCCTTTTGTAAATTTTATGGGTCTGGCTCGTCCGGCTTCGTCCGGTTATTTTTAGCTGTACAAACCAGTGGTTTTGCTGCTTGATACTGCAAATCATACGTTTTACCATATTATTTTAATGTATTATCTTAATTATGAACACACTGGTTTGTTGTGCAAAGTTTTACTATTTACTGCACGTTGGTATTCTTCTTCTTTTTTCTCTATATTGGCTAATGAACCGGAAGTCTCGCCCATAGGCTTACTTCCACGTTAAAGAGTAAGATGGATGTATAATATACACTGCCCTCCAAAAGTTTGGTGGTTTTGGACAATATCAGCATAAATCCTTCTCATTTTTTGGTGCAAATATTAAAGTAACTTGACATTATCATTGAAGACCAGCAATAATCATTTTAATTTTGATTACATAATAATGGCAATATATACATGTCAAAGTCAGACATGCCCCTTTGCCAGCTGCGATGCCTGGTTACTGGTGATTGCCTGAACAGTTGATTGCCAATTAAGTTTAGAATACAATGAATTTAGGCCCAGATTATGCAGAGCTGTAACAGCTGCTAATGCTGGATATTTTGATGAATCGAAAATGTAAGTTTTTTCTATGTATAAACTGTTTGTGTAATAAAATATGTTTTCGTATTTTCGTAGTGTCCCTTATCAGTGCAAAATTGTCATAAATGAAAAAGGATTCATGCCAATATTGTCCAAAACCCCACTTTTCTAGGGCGTTTCCAAACTTTTGGAGGGCAGTGTACATCCCCCAAATTCAGTACAGTCCTTCAGTTTGTTCTGATTGTATTTTGAGAACATTTTACAAAAAGATTTCATGGTAAAACTTAACAACAAGGTTTTAGTTGTTAACTATATTTAATGCATTAACTAATATTAACCAACAATGAGCAATACATTTGTTGATCTTTGTTAACGTTAGTTAATAAAAAAAAACAGCTGTTCATTCTTTATCCATGCTTGCTCAGGTCCAGTAAATAAGATTAATAGATGCAATTTTGTATTTTAATAATGGATGTTGGAATTAACATTAACTACGTGCTTTAGAAGGATGTTTCATTGTTAGTTTACACACCCAGTCAAAAGTTTTTGAACAGTAAATTTATAATATTTTTTAATCTGCTCACCAAGCCTGCATTCATTTGATTCAAAATACAGCAAAAACTGTAAAAATTTGAAATACTTTTACTATTTAAAATAACTGTTTTGTATTTGAATATATTTTAAAATGTACATTATTCCTGTGATTTCAAAGCTGATTTTTTAACATCATTACTCCAGTCACACCATCCTTCAGAAATCATTCTAATGTTCTGATTTGCTGCTCAAAAACCTTTATTTATTTATAATTATTATATTGAAAACACCCAAGTAGAATTTTTTCAGGTTTCTTTGAACAATAGAAAGTCTAGAAGAACAGCATTTATCTGAAATAGAAATCTTTTGTAACATTATAAATGACCAATTTTAAAGGAAAAAAAAAAAAAATATACTGAACAATGAACATAATTTATGAACTAGATTAACATTAATGTATACATTAAATATATTCATATGAAATGTTATTTTTTTAATTAATGTTTTTAATTCAATAACTACTATTAATTAATATAACTTGAAATGTAAAACACACACACAAACTACCATTCAAAAGCTTGGGGTCAGTACGTTTTAGGTTAAGGAATTAGGCTAATACCTTTATTCAGCAAGGATGCATTAAATTGATTAGAAGTGACAGTAAAGACATTTCTAATGTTGCAGAAGATTTGTATTTCAAATAAATGCTGTTTAATAAAACAAAAATCTGAAAAAAAAAAAAAAAATGTATAGTGGTTTCCACAAACCATCAAGCAGAGAACTATTTTCAACACTGATTATAATAAGAAACATTTCTTGAGCACCAAATCAGCATATTAGGATGATTTCTAAAAATTCAACTTGGCCATCACAGGAATAATACTGGAATATTACATTTTAAAATACATTATACAGTTGTTTAAAATTGTAATAATTGTTATAATTTCACAATATTAGTGTTTTACTGTATTCTGATCAAATAAATGGAGCTTTGATGAGCATAAGAGACTGATAAGATTTTTACTGACCCTACACTTTTGAACAGTACTGTATTTGTAAATGCAGAAATTAACTAACCTACAGTAGTAAATGTTGTAAAAGTATTTTAAATATTAGACTCCTCCGAACATGTTTTTCAAAATTCATGCATCGAAATCCACCTGTTGCTTTTTACAGTCTGATTACAAGCAAAGACTCCATCTTACAGCTGAGACAGGAAAAGGGAGTGGCTTATGAACGTTCTTTCCCTGGTTACATGTTAATTGATTGGCTGCTACAGAACGGCGAAATAGAGAGTCGACGCCAAGGACTAGATCTTTGCAAGGCCCTACTAGAGCATGACATTATTCAGCATGGTAAGAACAATAACTGACCTAGGGTGTGTGTTTTATTTCACCATTAACCAAGTCTAAATGCACTGCCTGTTAATCTAATGCCACATACCTGTGTATAGAGCACTTCTTCAACTAACGTCATATCTGCAGTGATTTCTCTCTTTATGCTTTGCCTTTCTGAAACACTCCACTCTTCTTTTCACTCTGCAGTCTCTTTGAAGCACCACTTCTTTGACAGCGGGCTGCTGTATCAATTCTGCATTAACTTTCGCCGCCGGCGCCGTCTTTCTGAACTGTTGCATGAGACAGAGAGTGAAGAGGTTGAATGTACAACACACCAAAACCAAGAAGACCCAGCTGACATTCCCTTCACATTGGACAAAACTCCTCCACCTGAAGGCAGCAGTAACTTCTTATCTGGTAGTAAAATCATTATAAATACTACAACTATATTTCAGTGCTTTGATGTGGAGTGTTAGAGCTTGAGAGATGGTGCTTAGGCAAATGGCCCAATTTAACCAGAGGGAGCTTCAGCACACTAATTGCCTGGTCAACCCCTCTGGAGTAATAAAGCAAAATGAAGTTAAGTGCCTCGCTCAAGGGCACAGCTGAGATATCAGAGCATTATGAGCTCAGTAACTCTCAATTTTCATGGACACCCATATACCTAACCTGCAACCTTTGCGTCAGCAACCCAGGACCTTAACCTAGGGTTTTGCATTATTTTATGTTACACCAAAGGCTCCTTTTCATAACCCCAAACTATTCATGGACCCCTTGACACATGACAAAATCTAATACAAGGCTACCAATATGCCAGCATAAGCATTTGAGTAAATTACTGATATATATTTGTAAGTACTAATATAATATAATGGGGTCAGTATGTTTTTTTTATGTTTTATTCAACAAAGATGCAGTAAAAGTGACAGTACAGAATTTGTTTTTTTTTAAATAAGCAGCACAATTGTTTTAGACATTGATAATTATAATTACTTGATATTGCTTGACCACCTAATCGGCAAATTAGAAAGACTTCTAAAGGATCATGTGAAGCCAAAAAATGAAGTAAAGGAATAAATTACATTACATTTTAAAATATACACCACCAGTCAAGTTTTTGAACAGTAATATTTTTAATGAAGTCTCTTCTGCTCACCAAGCCTGCAATTATTTGATCCAAAGTATAGCAAAAACAGTAAAATTTTGAAATATTTTTACCATTTAAAATACATTTTCTATTTAAATATATATTAAAATGTAATTTATTCCTGTGATTTCAAAGCTGAATTTTTAGCATCATTACTCCAGTGGCATGATCCTTCAGAAATCATTCTAATATTTTGATTTGCTGCTCAAAACATTTATTATTATTATTATTATTATTATGTTGAAAACAGCTGAGAAGGATTTTTCAGGTTCCTTTGATGAGTAGAAAGTTCAGAAGAACAGTATTTATCTGAAAAAGAAATAATGTTTGCAACATTATAAACATCTTTATCATCACTTTTGATCAATTTAAAGCAGCCTTGCTAAATAAAAGTATTAATTTCTAGAATTTGTTGTTGTGAATAATGTTACAGAAGTGCATAATGTTTTTTTCAAATAAATGTAATGTAACAAATAAATTGTAAAAAAAAAAAAAAAGTTTCTTGAACAGCAAATCAGCATATTAGAATGATTTCTGAAGGATCATGTGACACTGAAGACACTGTTATTTTAAATAGTACAAATATTTCAGAATTTTAAAGTTTGTTCTGTACTTTGGATCAAATAAATGCAGGCTTGGTGAGTAGAAGAGACTTCGTTAAAAGACATTAAATATCTTACTGTTCAAAAACTTTTGACTGGTAGTGTACTCAAACAGATAACCGTTATTTTAAGTTGTGCTAATATTTTACAATATTACTGATTTATTTTATATTCAATTAAATAAATGTAGCCTTAGTGAGCAAAAGACACTTAATTTTAAAACATTAAAAAAAAAACAGTAGTGTAGATCCATTTATAAACTGTTCTAAGTGTGTAGAAATGTTTCTAATTCATAATTCTAATTTCTAATTCCAGTTCAACCTGCTTTGGATTTAAAAGTGCCTACAAATGGACGATGTGGAAGTTTGACCCACCAGCAGCATAGTTCATGTGGATACCCACTCAATGCTTCTCTTACCGCTGCCCTTGCAGTACGATGCAATCCCACATCAGGTTATAGGAGAGCATTTGCATGCTTTTGAAAATCTATTACAGGCACAATTGCTGTTTACCAAAAGAAAACATATTCTAAAAGTCAGTTATTCTGTCATGTATTATTGTTTTCGACAGTGCTGAAAAGACATGTAACCTGTGAGGAGCTGTTATCTCCGGGTGCTCCTTATGTAAAAAGAGTTCTTACGGTACGTCTTGCATATATCATGCTCAGCTGGCCATGAAAAGAACCTTGAACTACAGTTTGTTTATGTGAGTTTTATAATTAAAGATCCTCGGTGATGCCCTAGGCTGGGGCTTTGTCGTACGAGGAAAATCACCTTGTTATGTTCAGGCTGTGGATCCTGGAAGCCCTGCTGCGGCAGCAGGAATTAAGGTGATCATAACACGTAAACACAAAAACAGTTGCTTACGCAATAAAAATAAAGAATCCATCATCAGCTGGTTGCCAATTGCTTAGGTACGCCAGTTTGTGTGCCGAGTGAATGGACGCAGCGTGCTTCACCTGGACTATCGAACTCTTTCAAAGCTAGTGATGACGGGACCACGTGTTGTTACTTTGGAAGTGATGGAACCATTGGATTAATTCAGTATAGGTGTAATTATATATGTGACCCAGGACCACAAAACCAGTCATAAGGGTCAATTTTTCGAAACTGAGATTTATACATCATTCAAAAGCTGAATAAATAAGCTTTCCACTGATGTATGGTTTGTTAGGATAGGACTGAGATACAACTATTTGAAAATCTGGAATCTGAAATATTGAGAAAATCGCCTTTAAAGTTGTCCAAATGAAGTTGTTAGCAATGCATATTACTAATCAAAAATTAAGTTTTAATATATTTACAGCAGGAAATTTACTAAATATCTTCATGGAACATGATCTTTACTTAATATCCCAATGATTTTTGGCACAAAAGAAAAATTTATCATTTTGACCCATACAATGCATTGTTGGCTATTGCTACAAATGTATCCGTGCTACTTAAGACTGGTTTTGTGATCCAGGGTCACTTTTATTTATTTATTTATTTATGTATTTGCATAATAGGTGAAGGATGTGCAATATTTCTTCTCTATATACCATGTAAATCTTTTGGGGTTTAAATAATAATAAAAAAAAAATTGATAGATCATATCATATCTGCTTATAGTTGCAATTCTGCATGAGAAGGGGTGTATGCACTACACAATTTAGAGGGACATGTCCTCCCCAATATTCAGATTCATCATCCTGACAGTTATGATGAAACAAAAGTAGTGACAGATTTTTTTTTAATACAGTGTATATGAGTGAAACAGATTACTGAGAAAGTAAAAAAAGTAGGACAATGAATTGTTTCTGTACATTGGTTGTACAGAAGGACTGAAGGCGGCAAACCTAATAATTTAAAGTTGACATGAAATTAAAATTCACACTATTTTCTAAACACTTTATTGTTCTATATGTTTATTATTATTATTATTATTATTATTATTATTTATTTATTAAAACATTTTTTAACTCAAAATTTCATAACTGTCGGCGCCAATTGCCTTGTGGTTAGTGCGCCGACATATAGCACAGCTGTGCTTGCGGCGACCCGAGTTCGAATCCCGTCTCGAGGTCCTTTGCCGACCCTGTTCCCCTCTCTCTGCCCAGTTCTTTCCTGTCATCTCTCTACTGTCCTGTCCATTAAAGGCACAAAAATGCCCAAAAAATATAACTTTCGAATTTTGAACTTTATGTGACACTGAAGACTGGAGTAATGGCTGCTAAAAAAGCTTTGCCATCACAGAAATAAATTAGATTTTAAACTATATTAAAACAGAAAGTGGTTATTTTAAATTGTAATAGCATTTCACAATATTGCTGCTTTTACTGTATTTCTAATCAAATAAATGCAGCCTTGGTGAGCATAAGATGACTGTAACACAAAAACTAACATCCAAACGTCTTGAGAAATGACAAGCAGCTGAGCAAGTAGTAACACTGTAATTTGTAAGTGTATTATTAGTACTACTACTACGTTCATAGAGTATTTGTGGAAGGATTTCCAATTTAAAAAGATACACAAATTCATTTGTGTTAATGTTGGATTGTTAAATGACAGTAGTCTTAAACCTGACACTACCCTTACGAAAATTAACCATGGTTTTTACTACAAATAAAACAAACAAACAAAAAACATGGTTCCTAAAGTTAAATCATTAACCATGGTCTTGATACAGCAACCGTAGTTCAATCATGGTATTTGTAGTAAAACTATGGTTATACCATGGTTTTATTATATTTTGGTGCATTGATTACCATTTGTATACACTGTGTGCAGAATTATTAGGCATGTTGATATTCTGGTCATATTTTTTTTCCGAACACATTTTACCAATTCCAAACCACATCAGTCTTAATAACTACTGTTAATTTTGTATTTAATCATTTATATGTGATATATAATTGTCCATGAAGGCTGGAAGTGAAAAACTCCTTATATTCAGGTGTGCATAATTATTAGGCATGTTTTCTTTTACAGATAAAATGAGCCAAAAAAGATATTTAACCCAGACTGAAAAGTCCAAATTATTAAATGCCCATGAGAAGAATGCAATACTAATGCATTACAAGAATTTGCAAAGTTAAGGCTTGACCATTGGACAGCGAAATGCTTGTTGAGTCTGCATGGCCAGAAAAAACAGGTGGAGAAGAAAAGATGCATGTTAACTGCAAAAGGATTAGGAATTAAGGTGACAGTAAGTTTTGGGAGTTCATTTTAGTCCATCTCTGCAAGTCAGACTTTTCAGGATTGGAGACATGAACTCCCAAAACTTACTGCCAGATTTTGGAAGATAAATCATTTAATCAGAGGTACAAGAGGATGTGATGCTTGTCCTTCAAGAGTCACTCTCAACTTTTGTAGCTAACATGCATCTTTTCTTCTCCACCTGTTTTTTCTGACCATGCAGACTCAACAAGCATTTTGCTGTCCAATGGTCAAGCCTTAACTTTGCAAATTCTTGTAATGCATTAGTATTGAATTCTTCTCATGGGCATTTAATAATTTGGATACCAATTTTCAGTCTGGGTTAAATATCTTTTTTGGCTCATTTTATCTGTAAAAGAAAACATGCCTAATAATTACGCACACCTGAATATAAGGAGTTTTTCACTTCCAGCCTTCACGGACAGTTATATATCACTTACAAATGATTAAATACAAAATTAATAGTAGTTATTAAGATTGTTGTGGTTTGGAATTGGTAAAATGTGCTTGACCAGATTATCAACATGCCTAATAATTATGCACACAGTGTATAACCATAGTTTTATTACAAATACCATGATTGAACTACGGTTGCTGTATCAAGACCACGGTTAATGATTTAACTATAGGAACCATGTTTTTTTGTTTGCTTGTTTTATTTGTAGTAAAAACCACGGTTAATTTTCGTAATGGTACCGCTTTCAACGTTGATGACATTGGACAAGTACTAATCTTATCACTAACACAATTTCATAATCTCAATTTAAGTGTAAACACAAGCAGATAAAACTCATTCAAGAACAAAAGCTGCAATTCTTTCATGAATCAACGACTTAAACCTACTTGGTTACTATTGTGTCGGCGTTGAATGGTCCCCAGACACCAGTGTGGCCCTTTTGAACTTTACACAAATATATGTCATTTCCGTTTGCAACCGTCCGCCATTTTGAACAGGCTGGGCTGGTATGTGGAACGGAACAGTCTCAAAGAGAAAAAAGTCTGTTCTCTGTCCTGTGTTGGTACTGAATTGACACAACAGTCTATCCAAGCTGTGTATTACAGAACAAGTTAATGGGGTCGACAGAGACTGCCCTGTAGCCTGTGTTTATCCAGTTGATGACACATGGTGCGGATTCTCAGGATGAGTTGCCGAAATCCACCGGCGGCGGCAGCGGCGCGAAGGACTGCAGCATCTGCCCGGGCCGAATAAACACAATCTGTCTCTGTCCTTTCACCCTAACTATCAATTTGGCCTCAAAGCAAATCGCTCGAAGGGAATTCCATGCGAGACCGTGAGGAAAAGCAGGTAATGTGTCCTTCTAAACGTCTGCTTTTCTTTCTCTGGCATCGGTGCTTTTGTGTGGAGTTCAGTGTGCACATCAAACATCCCGCGTGGCTAAGCTAACGCGCTAACTGCATATATGTGCATGGAGTAACAATGGTCTTGTTGTCGCTAAACTAAGTTCGTTTTTAAATTAAATTATACATTTGAAGCACGTCCCTCCCATTGGAAAGTTGGTACGTGCGGGTCAATTCAACGCCAGCGTAACCTGTCAAAATAAATGGGGTGTTATTTTGCTGAGCCCATCAAAAAGGCCTGCCGTGGCCTGTATTGTCTAGTGGAGTTGCAATCATTAAAGCAACTGTTCCTGTTGCAGGGCTGCATTTGCTGCATGCATGCATTGTGTTTCAGGAGTCAGGTTTATGTAAGAGCTGTTTGTTTACATTCTGCATAATCTATCACACCAGTGACCCTAGACAGTGCTGCAAAGTATGTCCAAGGATGAGGATGTTGTCCTCTGACAAGCTGACAGCAGTGCTTTTATAATAACTGTACATTTACGTTTAGGTTTCTTTGTTGTTATTTGGAGTGCACAGTGTCAGGTGTAAGATGGCTTTGTACCCAAGAGCAGAAGAGAATTGCACTAAAGATAAAGTGAACCTGTGGAAGAAACATGTCTGGAGCTGCTTCTGATGTGATGCTCCAGCAGGATTTATTTTATTTGAGCAATGCATGCACATTTACATACTGAGTGTTTTGTCCGCTTCATTTTTTATTTTTAACATATACCTTTTTTCATTAAAAAGTTTAGCGTGGTTGAATTGTTTTAAAGAACGTTTGTTAGTTCACCTCAAAATAAAAATAATTTTTGTCATCATTTACTCACCCTCACATTATTACAAATCTACAAGACTTTCTTTGTTTAAAAATATATTTTTAATGAAACTGAGAGATTTCTGTCCCTCCAATGAAAATCACCTGAAACGTTAAAATGTTAAATGCACATTAAATATGGTAAACAGAAGATCAACCGAACTTGCCACACTGGTTCTTGAGGATGATTGAACGTGCTACAAAGCTCATTGGTTTTCATGGTTGAATCAAGTACAGTTCTGTTTACCATATTTGATGTGCTCTATGTGTGTGCATTGATCACAGGCCTAAATTAAATCTGTTCATCATATAAAGCAGTCATGTCTATTTAGAAGACTTGGCTTAACTGTTCGATTGATATGGATAGCTTTTACAGTTTTCAATACAGAGACAGAAATCTTTCAGATTTCATTAAAAATAGTTTTGTGTTTTAAAGTTGAACAAAATCTGTATGGGTTTGGAGCGAACATGAAGGTGAGTAATTGATGATACCATTTCTTTTTTTAGTTGAACTATCCCTTTTAAAATTGTTGATGTGATGCACACTTTCATGAGGCTAAGAACCACTTGGGGCCAACAAATTGAGATCACATGACTAGCAGAATACTACTTATTTTTACCCCCTCTGTTTTTGCACACCTACACTTGTGGAATAAGGTAATCAGTGTTGACTGCAAATAGAGCATTTCTGCATACTGAATAACTGAAAGCTGCTTTTGCATGATGCTAAATGCTGTATTGCATTTAAGTGCATAAAGAGTATATTCGTCTGCACAGCATAGGTAGTAGCTAATTGCTTATTGAAACACTAACAATTGAAAGCTTAACTAATATCCTCCTTTTCTTTTTGCATAGAAGAGATGTTTCAGCTTCCAGTGAATAACCTCACTCGGCTGAGGAAGGCCAGAAAGAAAGTCAAGCGACTGCTGAGTGACATTGGCCTTGACTACTGCAAAGAGCATGTGGAGGTAATTCTTAAATTGTCATTGTGTTTCCTAGTATCATATTGAACATCAAATTAAACATTTTTTATGTTGATGTATACTAATGCTATTTTCTGTCCATTTTCCTGTAGGACTACAAAGATTTTAGCCCCAGTGATTCTTACATGAAACAATTTTACCTTGACATTTGTATGTGGGATCCATCCTGGACAAAGTCACAGGTATGTCACCCATAGCCACTATAACAAAAGTCCTCAAATCAAAATATTTCGCATTGCATAAACACTTCATAATTTGCTTTGTTTTTTAAATGTTGCAGGACTACCGAACAAAGCAGTTCTGCTGCTCAGATTGCCCGTTTGCCTCCAAGTATTTCTCTGCCTACAAAAACCACTTCCGCAATGTTCACAGAGAAGACTTTGAGAGCAGGATCCTTCTTAATTGCTCCTATTGCACATACAGTGGGAACAAGAGGACACTGGAAACCCATGTCAGGCTCTTCCATATGCCTCACAATATGGTGCGTCAGGGTTTCGCCGGCCCTCACGGAGCTCCAATCGGGGTTAGGGACGGTATGCGGGTAGACAAGCCCATGTTGGGCGATCGAAAGGAGCTCCCGGTGTACTACTGCAAGAAGTGCACCTATCGCGATAGACTGTACAACGTGGTGCGCAGGCATATCTACAGGGAACACTTCCAGCATGTGACTACACCATACCTGGGAAAAAACTCAGAGAAACAAGAAAACAGTGTAGAAGTCCCTGGCAACAGTCATGGGATTCACTGCAAGAGCTGCCACTTTACACCTCGTTCTTATGAAGCTCTGGTGCAGCACGTCATTGAGTTCCACGAGCGCATTGGCCATCAAGTCACCGCTATGATTGGGCACACCAACGTCATAGTGCCGAGGCCCCAGGCGAACTTAATCCAAAGGGGCGTTGCAATCGCTCCAGGTGTGCGTCCTCAGACACCTCAAATGAATCGCTTCAGTATGCCCAAAATGGTGGGGTTACCTGTCGGCAACCATTTCAAGCAAACCCTCGCAGGAAACTCCGTGCCTGGTCACCCAGTGCGCGTTACACTACCTGAGAAAGCTTTCGTGTCTGGTGCGGTCTCCCAGCCACACACGGCAAAGCACCTGGGCGGCTTCGGAGTCCATGGTGCTACACATCTTAACGCCCAGTCAGCTTCTTTCTCCCCCTCTTTGAAGAGCCTACCTCTCTCTTCATCCGTGCATGCTGCTACTGCCACCTTGACGTCACTGCAGGCCAAGAAAGCTTCCGCCAATGCTCTGAACACCTCACAAACGCAAAAGTGGAAGATCTGCACCATCTGCAATGAACTTTTCCCTGAAAGCGCATACAGTGCTCACTTTGAAAAGGAACATCAGGCGGAGAAGGTGAGGGCGATGGCTAAATACATCATGAAGATTCACAACTTCACTAGCAAGTGTCTATACTGTAACCGTTACCTTCCCAGTGACTCTTTGTTGAACCACATGCTAGTGCATGGGCTATCTTGCCCACAATGTCATTCCACGTTTCACGAAGTTGAGAAAATTGTAGCACACAAGCGGCTGGCGCATCCCAACGAGCCAGGGGATCCGCCAACTGGTTCTCCTCTTACCTTCGATCTCACACTTCAACAAGGGAGTCCCAAAAATGTCCAGCTTATTGTAACCACCTACAACATGAAGGAGACCCCTGAAGCCTCTTCAGCTGCCAATCAACTGCCACAAAACAGCGCCATGCCTAAGCCTGCAAAGATGCCTGCGAAGCAGCCGGATACTCCAAGTGACCCTGTGGTCCGAAACATGTCCCAGTCTTCGGTGTCGCAAAAGAAAGAAGTTGGGAAGACACTCTGCCCGCTGTGCTTTACAATTCTCAAAGGTCCCATCTCGGACGCCCTAGCCCACCATTTACGGGATCGTCATCAAGTACTCCAAACGTTGCACCCTGTAGAGAAGAAACTAACCTACAAGTGCATCCACTGCTTGGGAGTGTACACTAGCAACATGACTGCTTCCACAATCACGCTCCATCTGGTGCACTGCCGAGGTGTTTGCCAGACCCCCAAAGGCGCCAAGCCCATCACTCCCGGACTGCGCTCACCTGGAGCTGGGTCTCTCAAACGTGAGTTAGTCACCCCAGATGCATCTGACCCCAAGAGAAGGAAGATGGTAGACCAGTCTAGGTATTACCCCACAGTCTTCGTTGAGAAGCCAGAGGAGCCGGTTGTGTTGGCGTTGGATCCGAAAGGTCATGGCGACGAGTCCTACGAAGCACGGAAAGCTTTCCTTACGGCGTATTTCAATCGGCATCCCTACCCATCCCAACGGGAGATCGAGAAACTCGCTGCAAGCCTCTGGTTGTGGAAGTCCGATGTCTCGAGCCATTTTGCCAACCATCGGCGGTCGTGCGACCGGGACTTTGTCACCCGCAAACCGGTGGTGTTACTAGGGTTTAACATGCGGGCGGTGAGCCAGCTCAAGCACGACATGAGTTTTGACGCCCGCTGGCTGTTCGACGTCAACGACGACGAAAAGAGCGGATTCTCAAGGACCTCAAAATTTGGGCTGAAGTCTCCTGTTGGTTTCCCTGCAGACTTCAAGGAGAGAAAGCAGCCGTTAAACACTGGACAAAGTAGTCAAAGCAACTGTGCCTTTAAGCCATGCCCTGGATCATCCTCAGAACCCATTGCCATTGACTCTGACAGTGATTCAGAGCCAGAAGTGATTCCTAACGAAAATCTTAATCGACAAACTGCAACGTTAAGGCCTTCGGTAGTTCAGCCCCACACTAAAGGGACACTGCTGCGAGAGAGCTTCCGTTGCGAAAGAGATGTCAGGGCGAGCAGAAGCTCTCCCAGAGTTGGGCCAAAAAATCTAGATGGCTCCGTTTCTAGTTCCAGTCCTGACGAGGCGGCCTGGTCAGGCAGTATGTCTTCTGAAGAGAGCCACTACAGACCAGCAGGACGATTCGAAGTGAAGGGGAAGAAAGTTGGGTTGCTTGGTAGATGATGACTTCTGGTGATCTTATGGTCTTTTTTCTCTATCTATCCTTGCCCAGATTTGTAGGTCAAGCTTTTACCTCACATATGGCTGACATTGAACCTTATGATATGAACATGTAAAGTTGGAGGAGTTACACAGTTTTACTGAAAGTACTGTTTACTCTTAAACTCTCAAATTCTGCTCTCAAAAAGCGGAAGAACTAATATACTGTATACTGTTTTTTTTCCAACCGATCCATAGTCCTTGGTGAGTTTTTTTTTTTTTCTTCTTCTTCTTTTTTTGTATACTGTTCTCTGTATTTAATCATACACTTGTTGGAATTGTAACAAAATTGATAGGTCTATTGTTTTTTTCTCCTGATTAAATAAAAAAAAAGTGTAATTTACAATCAAGTGCTTTGATGTGTTTTTCTTTTCTTTTTTTTTTGTAAAAAATTCAGAAATGGAACACTTTTATATATTATAAATAAAATTATAACACACAGAGACCACTAATATTAAAGGAATAGAATTAAAGGGATTGCTTACCCAAAAATGAAAATTCTGTTGTTAATTATTCACCCACCTTGTCGTTCCATACCCGTAAGACCTTTGTTCATCTTCAGAACACAAATTAAGATATTTTTGATGAAACCTGAGAGCTTTCTGACCCTGTATAAACAGTAACAGTCCTACCACGTTCAAGGCCCAGAAACGTAGTAGGAACACTGACAAAATGTTTTTCTCCTCAGTGTCACTCTAGCGGCGTTTTGGAGAGTACCACAACGTATTCCTCTGAACGTAAAAAAGCGCAGGTACTCTCCAAAACTCGACAAAATGGCACTAGGTTGGCATGGAGGAGAAGAATTGTTGAATAAAGTTATTTTAGTTTTTTTGCACATAAAAAGTATACTCATACCTTCATAAAATTACAAAGAACCACTGATGTCACAAAGACTATTTTGTTGATGTTCTTGGTACCTTTCGGGACCAATGTGGTAGGACCCTTGCTGTCTATGGAGGGTCAAAGAGCTTTCGGTTTTCATCAAAAATATCTTAATTTGTGTTCTAAAGAAGAATGAAGGTCTTACGGGTTTGAAACGACATGAGGGTGAGTAATTAACAGAATTTTTATTTTGGGGTTTTCAGAATTAGGATTTGGTTGTGCTCAATTAGTATTAGCATCTCAGCAAATAAATTTATCATATCATCTATAGCAGGGCTGCCCAACCCTGTTCCTGGAGATCTACCTTCCTGCGGAGTTCAGCTCCAACTCTGATCAAACACCCCTGAACCAACTAATTAGGATCTGAAGGAGCACTTGATAATTACAGATAGGTGTGTTTGATCAGGGTTGGAACTTAACTGTGCAGGAAGGTATATCTCCAGGAACAGCGTTGGGCACCACTGCTCTATAGGATATTTTTTGTTTTATTTTTCTGAAGACTTTTTGAGCAGAACTTTCCAGTTGTAACTCAACCTCTATCTTGACTATTGTACTGACACCACACTGCCCTTAGAGGTCACTGTCCATAAGATCAATGTCATTCATAAATACAGATTATAATTTACACAACATGTTTGTGGCAGCTGCATCTTGCCAAGTCATGGTTTGATAGTCATGTTAGCATGACTAATGCCTTCTAGTTAATAAAAAAAAACTGATGTAGTCTTTGCACAGACACTTGCATGATTAGTATGATATTTTGAGAACTATTATATGAAGATATGGTTGCTCAAGATCTGTAAATGAATGGATGTCTATGTGTTGCTCTGAAAATGTGGAACTGATTCAGTAGATTTTTGATAAAACATTTGATAGTTGAGATGTAATAAATAAGGTTTATATTAGCAAGTATTATAGTGGGCGAGAAGAGACTGAGGCATGAGGACTGTAACGGATGTCGTTTTGAATTTGCACGGCTGGTCCTGTGGTTACTAATCTCTTGCAGTCATTTGTCACCATTTCCCCAATACATGGCTGGCCGTCCCAGCAGATAAACTCAGAGAGGACAAAACAGAAAAAAATAGATACCCACCTGCCACTCAGAGTTTGTTAGTTCAACGTTTCATACATCTTTTATGAACACGCCATATGTGACCCTGGACCACAAAACAAGTAATAAAGGTTAATTTTTTGATACTGGGATTTATATCTGAATTTATCTGAAAGCTGAATAAATAAGCATTGAAGTATGGTTTGTTGGGATAGGACAATAATCCAGAATCTGAGGGTGCAAAAAAATCAAAATAAATCAATAATTTTGACCCATAGAATGTATTTTTGGGTATTGCTACAAATATACCCGTGCTTCTTAAGACTTAAGAAATTTTATAAACATGCATCTATGAGTAGTGTGAAGATTCAAGATTGAACGCCTGGCAGTTTGTGCCAGTTTCTGAAACAGTTTCTGATTAATGAGTCAACCCAGGGTCAGGATTAGGTCACATCCACAGATGTTCATGGTTCCTCGTGAGAGCTGATCTGTTCTTCTCTCGTGCACATCACTAATGATCAATCATGCAATGATTTTGGCCAAAGCATATGCAAGTATGCAAATAATTATATATTTCTGGACTTGCTCCATGATGACACTAGTTTATTTTAAGATTCCAAGAAACAAAAAAGACACTGTTAATTCCAAAACATTCAGTGTGTCAATGTTAAATGAATGTTTATTTAAAATTCAGAGAAGCTTTAAACACTTGCAGTCTTGTTATTTAGAAGCTCATCCTGTTCTACACCAAAAATAAAGGTGCTTTAAAAGGTTCTTCACAGCGATGCCATACAAGAACCATTTTTTTTGTTCCACAAAGAACCATTCAGTCTCTTACCTTTTTATGATCTAAAGAACCTTCTTTTACCACAAAGAACCTTTTGTGAAAAGGTGTATGTGGATAAACGACAGTAAATGTGATTTTTGGTGATGCTGTGGAGGAGTTGAGAATGTTATGAGTATGATAAGGTATCACTTTCACAGCAGTCCAAACTGAACTGTCCCAACACCTTGCATTAGTGAAAATGACGGCTACAAAGTAACAACTGAGTCATTTACCTTTATTGTTTTGCATGTGTAGGTCTAGGAATACACAGATGTAGTATGTCAGGGAATGTACTGTATACATAACAAATTTTTTATTAAAGGGTTAGTTTACCCAAAAATGAAAATTCTATCATTACTTACTCACCCTCATGTCATTCCAAAACTTTAAGACCTTTGGTCATATTCAGAACACAAATGAAGATGTTTTTGATGAAATCCTAGAGCTTTCTGACCCTGTATAGACAACAAGATTTTTGATGTCCATGTGACATCAGTGATTCATCCGTAATTTTATGAAGCTACAAGAACAATTTTTGTGTGCAGTGGAAACAAAAATAACAACTTTATTCAAAAGTTTCTTTCTGGGCCTTGAATGTGTCAGTTGTGTTGTCGTCTATGCGGGGTCAAAAATATCAAAAATATCTTAATTTGTGTTTTGAAGATGAATGAAGTTCTTCCGGGTTTGGAATGACATGAGTGTGAGTAATTAATGACAGAAGTTTCATTTTTGGGTGAACTAAATCCACTACATATTATGCTATGTGTATATGGACACAGACAGATTGTTTTTCAGTATATCTTGGTTCTTATATTCTCTGTGAGAATTTCAGTGCAGGTGCATTTATTTTACCAGCATCTGGGCTGCGTGGCATTATGTACACAGATATAACAGTTTTTCCGTGTGAGCTAAATTTAGGATCTGGCACAAGTGGAACCTTGGTTAAATGTTTTGTCGCCCTCCGCCAGCTTTATGGAAAGTGTTTCATTTGCATGTTCATGCTCCAAAAGCAGATCAATTGTCAAAGCCTCTGCGGAGTGGATGAATGGACAATGACACTATTATTGCTAGGCTGGAATGACATGAAGTCCAAACTGTGAGCTACAAACCACAAGGACTAAAACAGTTTGCAGTATTTAAATACCATCCCCAACTGTAATTTTGCCAAAACATCGGTGTATCAATGATAAATTAATGTTTATTTAAATTTCAGAGATGCTTTGAACATTTGCAGTCTTGTTATATGAAAGCTCATCCTGTTTTAGGTGGTTAAAGAACAGTAAATGTGATTTTTGGTGATGCTGTGGAAGAGTTGAGAACGTTATGAGTATGATAAGGTATCACTTTCACAGCAGTCCAAAATGAACTGTCCCAACACCTTGCATTAGTGAAAAGGGTGGCTGTCAAGTGTAAATGCTACAAGGTAACAACTGAGTGAATTACTTTTCTTTTCTTTTTTTTTTTGTGTATGTGTAAGTCACAGAATACACAGATGTAAGTATGTCCGGGAATGTACTGTCTAAAAACACTGTACTGTCAGAAGGTCTAAAACAGTTTGCAATATTTAAATACCATCACCACACTGAAAATGATCAACAATTTACAGATAATGTACTCACCCCCTTGTCATCCAAGATGTTCATGTCTTTCTTTCTTCAGTCGTAAAGAAATTGTGTTTTTTGAGGAAAACATTTCAGGATTTTTCTCCATATAATGGACTGATATGGTGCCCCGAGTTTGAACTTCCAAAATGCAGTTTAAATGCGGCTTTAAATGATCCAAGCCAAGGAAGAAGGGACTTATCTAGCGAAATGATCAGTTATTTTCATAAAAATAATACAATTTAAATACTCTTTAATCTCAAACCCACGTCTTGTCTTGCTCTTTCTGAACTCTGTGTATTCTGCCTCAAGACCAGTGCTTGAAGTGGGCCGGTATTTTAGCGTTTTGCGTACTGGCACTTTTTCATGTGTACCGGCACTTCTGACATGTTGCTAGTACTCAGAGTCAAAGCGTCAGTGTGTTAATTGGGGCGTGGAGTACCGGCACTTCTTTTTTTTCCACTTCAAGCACTGCTCAAGAAAGTTAGGGTATGTCGAAACTCAGATTGTATTTTCTCCCTCAACTTCAAAAGTCATTTCAAACACATCCTACATCATTGCAGAAGTACCGACACAGTCTTTGCAAAGTGAACATGCAAAGAAGATCAAACACCCTTAACAAAAAAGGTAAAACAGCAATATAGGACGATTTTGAAGTTGAGGGAGAGAATACGATCTGACTGTTTTGAGCCAGAATACACAGAGTTCAGGAAGAGCAAGACAAGACGAGCGTTTGACATTAAAAAGTATATAAATTGTATTATTTTTATTAAAATAACCAATCGCTAGATAAGACCCTTCTTTCTTGGCTAGGATCGTTTACAAGCGCATTTGGGATCATTTGAAGCCACATTTAAACTACATTTTGGAAGTTCAAACTCTGGGCACCGTATCAGTCCATTATATAGAGAAAAATCCTGAAATGTTTTCCTCAAAAAACATAATTTCTTTACGACTGAAGAAAGAAAGATGTGAACATCTTGGATGAGGGGGTGAGTACATTATCTGTAAATGTTCTTGTTTTGGAAGTAGACTTCTCCTTAGTTAATTCACCCAAAAATGAAAATTCTGCCATTAATTACTCAACCGCATCGTTCCAAACCCGTAAGACTTTCATTCACCTTCAGGACACAAATTAAGATATTTTTGATGAAATCTGAGAGCTTTTTGACTCTGCATAGGACAGCAACTAGATGGATACAGCAAATTGTTTAATAAAGTCATTATTTTTGTTTTTTGTATTCTAGTAGCTTTGTAAAATTACAGTTGAACCACTGATGTTACAAGGATATTTTAACAATGTCCTTACTACCTTTCTGGGCTTTGAACATGTCAGTTGCGTTGCTGTCTATGCAAGGTCAGAAATTTGTCGGATTACATCAAAAATATCCTAATTTGTGTTCTGAAGATGAACAAAGCTCTTACGGGTTTGGGATGACATGAGGGGGAATAATTAATGACAGAATTTTCATTTTTGGGTGAACTGTTCCTTTAAGCCTACATGACAAAAAACATCAGTAAACACTTCAATAGTATTTATCAGTATATTATAGTATTGAACTTGCAATATTTAATTAATAAATGAATATCTTTTTCAACCTCAAAACATTTAATTATAAGGCATTTATTGAACATCCTAAAAGAAGTCATAGTAATATAATTCTAGCACATACAAAAGCCATAAAGTCATAAATATTTACATTTGTCGTAATAATATTGCTGACAGTTTTAGTTTTACTGTTCCACTATTCAAACTACTACAAGACGGTTTCAAAATCAGTGACAAGCTGTTACACTGCGACTGTTTTATAGAGCAGCTTTAACGCATTTTCTCTTTGCTAAACAAATGGAATGCATTTCTGCAAGAAATGTATTTACTATAGGTACAATGTAATGTACATGCCTCGTTATGGTCCAATAAACGTGTTTCCTTCACAACAGTGTGGGCATCATGCCAGAGTTTGGGTGGTGGGTATAGGGCAAAGTTGGAGAGGAGTGCAAAGTGGAAGGGGGCAGTAGGTGAGGGGTGTGACTATAGGACAGAAGGGGTCCTGGGTTGAGAGAATAGGGACCTACATGCTCATCAGGTGGTGCCATGTGAGACATGTCAGGGTAAACCTCTGAAGCAGTGCTCTTTTTGCCCTTCTTGTTTCTGTTAGACACCTTGCGATTCCGTGTCTGTATGCCATCCTTCTTCATAGTTAAAGGCCTGTTAACCTGTGGAAAGACAGTGGAGATTTTAGGTTTGGCAGTCGCTTGTTTTTCCTTTTGATGAATGTAGTATGAATGAGTGCACTCACGTTGTGTAGTTTAAAGTAGAGGCCGCAGGCGTTGCACACAGGCTCGCCGCTGGCATTGCGTCTCCATAGTGTCGTAGTGCTCGTGTGGCAGTTGGCGCACTGCGTTCCAGCACGTTTGCTGACAATCTGACACAGAAGCAAAGTTTATTGTCACTAAAATTCATATAATCGCCAGATAATAAATTAATTATAATTCATTGGATATATAAGTATGTTCAACTTTATCTTCAAATTGCTGTAAAGCAATACATACTATAGCAAATCTCAACTGCTTGATTGCTTATATTGTTGCGAAATGCAAAGCATTAAGATATTAAAAGGCAACCCCAGGTATTTAGACTTTTATGGCTTAATATAACATAAATGTCTCTTGCTGAAATATGTAGTAGAAAATCCATGAAAGATTTACTTTATTTTTAAAAAATCGACATTGTTCTATACATATTTTAGACTATAGGGGGCGCCATTATTTTGATGATGTGAAATGGTTGCACTCGGCGAGCCACTTGGCACTACCTGTTGCTATTTTTAGCGCAACACAACTCAGAAAATAAAATAGTGATACAATGACCACAGCTACTGAAATAGCTTACAGGTGGCGATGGATATAAGTGTAGGGTTAAATCAGTCGTACAATCGATTTTTCCAAACAAGGAGTCTAAACGCCCCTGGTTAACGAGTGAAATCCTCTCTGAGAATCTCTTTCAGTAACTGCGCCATCATGACAAGCATCAGCATATTTGCATCCTGCCAGGATGGCATCTAGCGTTTCTTGTCTCTGCCATTTGTAAGCTCTTTCATTAGCTGTGGTCTACTAAAAGCCTCAAAGGCATCATAGCTAAAGTGAAAGAAACAGAGATGCATGTTTTTAGAAAGTTTTTTTTGTCCACAGGCATCTTCCCATTCTTTTTTCACTTCTTATTGCTAGGAAAAGCAGTGAAGACTTACATAGTTTCTCTTGTTGCCCTTCAACTGAAAATTACAACCAAAAGCTGCACAATCTTATCAGTGGCATCTTATCAGTATTTTATTTTCGAAGTTGTGTTGTGGTAAAAATAGCAACAGGTAGTGCCAGTAGCTCCCCTAGCGCAACCATTTAACGTCATCAAAAAAAGGTACCTCCAATAATCCAAAATATGCATAAAACAATATGAATTTTTTAAAATAACGTAAATCTTTCATAGGTTTTTTTTACTATATATTTCAGTTAGAAACATAATTTATGTTATATTTAAGCCATGCAAGACTTAATACTTAAATATAATAAACATTAACAACATGATTTTCTGAACAATGTTTACTGTGCAAATGTTATATAAATCATTTTGACTTCTTTTACATACCAGCCTCTTTTTTGGTCTAATGAGGGGTCTGTTCTGGCCATTCATCTTATGGTACAGTCCGCAAGCATTACAGAGGTAGTGGCCCGTCCCATCTCGACGCCACAGAGGGGTGGCAGTGGCACCACAATTCACACATTCACGTGCCTCTGTCAAATTCAGAAGTACTTATGTCAAATCATTTAAAATTTCTCTCTAAAATTTCTCTACTATAGAGGAGATGTACATACCTGGTGGCGAAAGTCTCATCTTGTTGCGAAGTTTGGGCGAGTATGATGAAGGGCTCATCCAAGGTCCAGCGGAAGAATAGAGCGCCGCTGAACTATAGTCCTGTGACGTGGTCATGTACGATCCGTATGGACCCAGCATGTGCGGAGAAGGACCGTACACACCTCCGGTGGCTGAACTCAGATTGAGAAAGCTGCTTCCACCCATGGGACTCAGACGCTCGGCTTTCAGGACTTCCTGGAGCCTGGGACTTTCCTTCCCATCACGACTCGGGGAAGGGAAGCCCTCTTTGGGGGAGGTGAAAGATGGGGTAGCGCTGTTCGGGTAGATGGATGTGGAGGTGTGAGAGTGGAGAGGCGTCTTTGTGAACGGACTGCTTGCCCAGACAGTGGATGTGGGGTTGTAGGAAGAGTTTAGAGAGTGACCAGCAGAGTTGTCCAGCCACTGGATGTTTCCCAGAATTGATGGAGAGGAGTAGACTTGGCGAACTATTTCAAAAAAATGAAAAAATTTACCACAATATTGATAGTTTTGAAAAACTGCTGTTCATGCAGTGACAATGCAACAACATTATAAAGTTTCCAAAAGAGTGCTTTTGCATTGATGCCATAGAAGAACCATTTTTGGATCCCCAAAGAACATTTTTAAAATCTAAAGAACCTTTTTCGACTATGAAGAACCTTGAACATCCATGGAACCTTTCAAATGCAGAAAAGATTCTTTATAAGGGTTCTTCAAAACATGGTTCTTTGGGAAACCAAAAATGGTTCTTCTATAGCATCAATGCAAAAACACCCTTTTGGAAACTTTATTTTTAAGAGGATACAGGTTTGTAACAAAATTAGGATGATGACAGAGTTTTCATTTTTGGGTGAACTATCCCTTTACATTCTTACAAAAAAATGAAAAAAAAAAAAAACGGTTCTTCATTGGCATCTATTGTTCAGTGAAGAAGCTTTAATATCTATGCAGCCTTTTCATTGCACAAAGGTACTTCAGACTCTTAAAATCTTCCTGCTGTTCATCGAAAGATTCTTTGAGGAACCTAAAATGGTTCTTCTATGGCTTCACTGCAAAAGCCCCTGTTTGGAGCCCCTGTTTATTTTTTAGGAGTGAATGGTGGTGTGGAAACCAGTGAAACCATGGTTGCATGTCTTCAGACAGCTCCTACTGATTGTTTATTATATTTGGAATACCACTTGATTGTGATGCTTTCACTTTTACAGTCTTTCAACTGCAGCAGTGAGGAACTCACCTGGACTGTGTCTGTAAGACGACGAGGCTCGGCTCTGGCCGCTAGTGGAATAATATGATGGCAGTAAGTCAGTCTCAGAGCTGGAGTAGAAAGGCTCGTCATCTTCACTGGGTGGCAGTAAACCAGGCTCTGTGGTGTAGTTTGCCAGTGGGTCTGGACTGATCAGGCTGGGGGACACCCAACGAGACTGCTCGGATGAGTTCTCCATCTTTCATATGGGAAAAATAATATTCAGCCTTGCATACCATGGTTTTGGAAGAATTATTAATTTATTTGAAATGAATTGATGATTAGATAATAAATTCTAAATTCAATACAAACAGTTTTTCTCAATCTTCACAGCTAAGCAAAAGATGGACGGAAAGGCTAACAGAGAACTTGACAGGTATTATAGATCTCTTTGGCCCGCACAATACTTTATTAAGGTATCTAGACAGTACGGCCTGTCACACTTCCCTTTAAAAGGTCCTCATTTGACTGTGACAAAAAGTCAGCACTAAAAATACTTCGGCATGTCTGAATCTCTCACAGGCATTTATAACAGTTAGCATTAGCTCACAACAACATTTACTCCCACAGGGGAATTGACTATTAAAAGATTAACCGAAAGACCATAGTATTGACTCTGAAAAACAGAATAACTGTTGAGCATCAGTATTGATTATATATGTCTTGAAAAATGACGCTCTGGAAGCATCTAATTTTATAACATCAAAAAAATATATGAATCCATAATTTTTTTTAGTCTTTAAAGAAAATTAAGATCAAAATGTCAGCACAGAGAATGAAATCATTATTAAAACTAGAAATAAAAAATTTATTTAAAATTTATTTAAAATTTATTTTATTTATTTATATACTTGAGGTCTAAGTTTGAGTTAAATTAAACTTACCCTCAGACATTATAACCTAAACTACAACATAAAATATATTCATCAAATCAAACCAAATTTGGACGTAAAAATGACGTAATGGACGTAATTACCATAAATAATGTTGGAACATATTTTCTTGTTATTTCCCTCGTTATCATATGATGAACAGAAAAACAATCAATCTAGTTGACTGATTATGAATAGCATCATATATTCTCCTGATAACTGTGGCTTATCATTATCAGTCTATATAATGATTGCACACACTGAAAGCATCAGACAAAATTCAGTCTATTTTGTGCGTATTAGCATAATGCTGTGCAATCAATGGAACAATGTTGAACGAATCAAAGCATGAATGACCTATTTTACCCGTGAAGGCACTGGCAGTTACGTGTACATTGGAGAAATATGCTTTTGGTTTACAGGTAGTCATAGGCTAATTCAGAAATATGTTCATTTAATATTAATACAATTAAACTGTTATATACAAAATGTATATTTTATAACAGTAGTATTTTGAAAATATATTTTTTATGTTAATATGAATCAGTTATAAACACAGGAACTAACACATTCAGACTTTTTAAAATAATTACAATACAGTTATAAAGTAATAAAATAGAGAAAAACATCATTGGAATATTTCTACTTGACATCTAAATTGACAGTAGCATCTGATTCTGGACACATTTTTCATTGTCTTTTTATTAAATTATTGTTGCAGTCTAGTGTCTTAAATATAATAGCAGTAATACGCTATTTTAAAATGTGCTGGATATAATAGCACATAATAATTGCACGTTTATATTTACACAAGTTTATAAAATATATTGCAAACAGCACACACATTTATTTATAGGTTTATATGTTAATTAATGGATTAAATTGGTGTCTTCTAAGCTGTCTGGACACTAAGATCTAGTCTATAACAAATATAAAAGTATCAAGTATTTGGCAAATTTTAAAGATGTGTTGAATTAATTTAAAAAATACTCTCTTCTATATCTAAAAACACATGGAAAATAGTTTTATGAGTACAAAGCCAGGTAATGTGTTGTGAGACACTTTTACTGGCACTGTATGGAAGAACTTACCTACAAGTGATGTATTGAATATCTTGTTTATCAGGTGAGTAGATTCACGCCACTGCACAGATCATGGAGGACGGCTGGAGAATGAGAGAGTGCTGGTCCTCTGCTCGCTTGCTTATCTCCCTCAGTCTTTGGAAACTAGTAACTTCATTTGAAATTGTAGGGCACCAATGGGTGGGGTTGGGGTACTTTTTTGGACACTCCTACCATACGGCCATGCTTAGAGTTTTGAATATTATATGGCAGATCTCTGGCTGACACAGCAACTAAGTATAGATCACCTTAACAATGGTGTTTTGTATAAATATTCTTGACCATTATGTTTGTGTATGATTGGCGACTGACATGATTTTGAACGCTAATTAAGATATCACAATCAAGTTTAAATCAGTTATTGAGTGGAAAACGTCTGTAAGATTTTAGCAAGACAGCTATTAAAAGATTTACACCAATATGAATTTATCCAATATATAGTTATGTCAAGCTGTGAGATAAAAAGTGTCCAAAAGTGTCAACTACAAACCAGAAGTTATATAAAATGACCTGGTGTTCATAGTCTGAGAAAATCTCTCAGAGAATATGAGAAACACCCATAAACATAACATTCATATGGTTCAAGCACAACAGTAATAAAGGTAAGCATGTAAGTTTTCTATGGCACATACACAATAAATTCTTAAAAATAAGAATGGTTTGATGCCATAAAAGAAACATTTTTGGTTCCCCAAAGAACCTTCCAATGAACAGTTCTTAAAAGAACCATTTTAAAAATCTAAAGAAGCTTTTCCCACCATAAAGAACCATTTCTGCGTTTTTAAGAGTGTAAATATAGAAATTAAAAGAGCGCAGAGCAGTAACAAGGACTATTCCGAATGGAAACGGTGACTGAACAAAGCAAATGAAAATGCAAAAGCACTTTTCCCTGGTGCAGCTCAGCAAAGAACAGTAATGCAAATAAACTCAAATGCTGCAATCATGGTCAGAGATACGGACACAGAACGGCCTGCCTGAGCACAGGACTTAGACTGTCACTGTCATTTGACAGTCAAAACACTCTTAACTTCCCTCCACCATTGTGCATTTATAATTTTCAGGGAAACTGGGAAGAGCTCCAGAGAAGCAAATCCTTCATCAATGGCCAGGTTATTGATTTACATAAGGCCCCAATTTAGAACTTCAGCATGTAGGCCAATACATTCATTGTTACATTAGGACAGCTCCTCCAAAATTTGATTTACTCACCCTCATGTCATTCCAAACTGTGTGACTGTTTTTTTTTACCTCAGTGGAAAGGGAGTTGTTTTCCATTTCATGAAAGTGGATGATGACTATAGGGCTGTCAAGCTGCAAAACATATAAGAACATATGAGAAACAAGCTCAAATTCTAATCATTATTCATCAAATATTGCTTTAAAACATCCATTCAATTCAATTCCTATGGAAAAGAGTAGATTTGACATTCTGTTTAAAAAAAGACATGATGGTAAATGGTTAAATTAACTTAATTACTTAAAAAAAAAACTTAATGTCTGTCCTGAACATGTCGTGTTAGTATTTGTCGTGTCGAAGTTAGTATTTGTGGTAAAAAGGCATTATCTATTGTTCTTAAAAATTAAATCGTCCACTTTTGAATTGAAGTGAAAATGTGTATAATTTAAAATGCTTGCAAAAACTTGGACCTTTGAAGAGAGAGAGAGGCAGTGTTGAGGGATGTGGCTGGTGGTTGTGTGTGTGTGCAGGCTGCTGAACTGTGATAAGAGGTTATCAAGATTGAAGTGGGAGGCTGAAGAATCGTAAGACCAGCCATGACACTACATGAGCAAACTCACAGAAACAGTGACACCCTACAATGGTAGTCAGGCAACTTGGTAGTCATCTTTTTTTTCACACACACACATACAAACACGTTTAGTTGGTTATCTAAATGAGGACTTACTTTAGATGTCTAGTATTTCTATTTGAAGCTAATTAATATGACATTTAGATTAGCCGGGCACAAATCAGTGAATATGTTTCTCATTTTTACTTACATACAATTTTAATTAAAAAAAAAATATTATAGGATAGGACAATATTTGAAAGTTTGCAAAAAAAAATTGCCTTTAAACTTGTCCAAATTAAGTTCTTAGCAAGGCATATTACTAATCAAAAATTAAGTTTTGATATATTTATGGTGGCAAATTTACATGGAACATGATCTTTACTTAATAACCTAATGATTTTTGGCATAAAAGAAAAATCGATAAGTTTGACCCAAACAACACTATTGTTGGGGGGTGAAAACTTTTTTTAATTTGAAGATCAAGGTCAATTGTACTTAATTTGTCTTCCGGAAAACATGCAAGCATCTTCTGTTGCTTCCGAAGGGCAGTACTAAATGGAAAAAATGATATTTCAACAAAATAAGAAAAATTTGGACATCTTCATCCTGTTCAAAACTCCCCCTCTTAACGCACTGTGTTTCCTTCTGGAGCATCAGTGAACGTTTAAACCTTTTTTAATAGTTGTGTTTGAGTCCCTCAATTGTCCTTAGTGTAAAAAGATGGATCTCAAAATCATACAGTCACTACTGGAAAAGGTTCAACTATGCAAAAGATGCCAGAAAACGGAAGAATCTGCAGGATCTGGAGGATTTTTCTGAAGATCGGTGCTCAGTTTAACTGTTCAGAACAAACAAGGGACTCATGAACAACTATCACAAAACAAAACAACAGTCGTAGATCATCTAGTTAACCACACACAGTATTAGGAACCTAGGGTTCCCAAACTTTTGCAGGGGGTTATTTTAATAATTACAGCTATGTTTTTGTCTTGTGGACTATATAAACATCTTTTATGTAAAATATCTTACTCAGGACAGTACATTTTGTATGATCTCTCTTATTTTGTTAAAATTATTCACATTTTCACAGATTCAGCAAAATATTGCATTGCGTTGGTCTTTCTCCATAACTCTTGTGTCATGTGTTTGCAATCTAGGGTTTTGTTTAGGGGCAATGTGACTGACAACAGGGACAGTGCACTTCTGTTAGTGCAATGATATCCATTCCTGAAACCAGGAAGTCCTCAGATCCAGGTGCAACATAGACAATGCCCGTGTGGATCCGTAAAGATGTTTCAGTTGGTGAGTGACACAAGACTCTGTGGGAACAGTTACTGGTCAGGGTGGTGTGGGGGTCAAAGCAAAAAGACCAGGGGGTTGGGGGTAGTTGTGGGTTTTTGGGGCAGCGCTCCAGTTCCAAGGAAAGAAACTTCCATGAAAGCAGGCCCTTATCTCTGCCTCACACAGCCAGCTGAGCAGCTCTGTGTCATGAGGGTACAGCTCAAAGGACCGCCTCTCTCTCTCTCTCTCTGCCTAGACTTCTTATTTTTATTTATATCCAAAGTTAGAATGAATTTGTTTCAGGTCAGCCACATATGTAAGTGTTATTGCCAACAAGTAGCTTCATTCCCAAATAATTACATATCTCATCCTCAAGACTGTAAAATCATTTCTAGTCGAAGTCTTATCCCAAAGATAAGTCAGAGTGAGAGGACACAGAATGCTTCTTGTCTATGGGTTGCAGACTGTAAGAGAATATATATCACACTGAAATAATTTCCAGTCTGTCCCTCCTCCACGCCACTTCATCCACAACATATTTAAGAATAAAGCTGTTAATTCATGATGTCAATTTGTAGGCTAACACGAAAGGCTATTCACCATCCGATCCCATGGGGAATCGTTTGTTTTTAGAATAGTGGTTTTCATGAATAACAAGAAAGAAAAGTATGTGAACTCACATCCAAGTGGTAGTTGCAGTATATTGCTAACAGTGTATATTGCTCACCAAGGCTGTATACAGTAAAAAAAAAAAAAAAAAAAAAAAAAAATATATATATATATATATATATATATATATATATATATAATTTTAAATATTTGTTTTCTGTTTTAATACATTATAAAGTGTAATTCATTCCTGTGATAGCAAAGCTAAATTTTCAGCAGCCATTACGCTAGTCCTCAGTAATAAGCTGATTTTCTGCTTACGAAACATATTAATGTTTTAGGGAAACAATTTTTGTGGATACTTTGATAAATTTTTTCAGAACGTTCAAGAACAGAAAGTTCAAAAGAACAGCATTTCATTTAAAATAGAAATCTTTTGTAACCTTATCAATGCATTTACTGTCACTTTTGACAATTTAATGCATTCTTGTTACATAGAAGTGTGAATTTTTTTAAAAGCAAACAAACAAAACTTAGTGGTGTATACTTTTAAACAACAATTGTCTCAAACATTTGACAATTGTCTTCACACTGAGTGATTGTATTTTGTACAACAAAACATGGAAAGCACCTTAAAGTAATGTTAGGACTCGTAAATCCATAACCACTACTTTAAAAACCCATTAAAAAATCCATGGATGGATACCCTCAGAGATACGGACTACTTAGGATATCACTTGAATATAATTCATAGAGAGTAACGAATGACATGTGAGACAGAGGTGAAATTCTAAACTTTCAAAGAAGAGGATGTGTACCTGACCTCAAAGCCACAGCTCCCATAAGTAATAGTGTGACTCAAAGGTACCAGCTAAGTTTGTCTATGTTTTTGTGAGGTAAGTTAGTCAAAACCACGTTTCAGTTGAGGAGAACTGGTCTCAATGTTCACTGTTACAACTTACAGTTTTGGTCTCCACACCCTTAACTGACACAAAACAAGACACCTCCCATGTGAGGACTTCTGACATTTGGCGTCTCCTGCCAAGTGTTTGCCTCTATATTTTGTACTTTGAAAGCTAAAGGAATGATGAAAATCTACCCTTACTTAACAGTGCCGGTACCATGGTACTGTAAATGGTATCACACTGTACTTTTAGCTATGAACATGGTAGTGAATTATTATTACATGTACTTGTATATGGTAGGCTACTCCAAGGTATTTCAAAGTGTAGTGTGTATTACAGGGATCAAACATAAGTGGACCAGAGTAAATCTAAAATGTTCCTAAAAGTTAAAAATGTCAAAACAAAAAAGTGAAAAGTGTTTGTTTGTTTGTTTTACCTGAATCTTATTTTGGTCTAAGAAAAAGACAAGGCTGCAACTACTTCTGAGGTAATTTTCGCCGAAAACAATAAGTGCAAGATGGCGCCAGTTGCGTGTGTATGAAACAAAAGACCGCGAATTCGGAATGTAATAATAGCGCCATTTTTTAAACCTGGAAAGACGACAGCGAACATTACGGTTGCATAGTGCGATTGACCAATCGGAATTGCGTATTGCAGAGCGCACATATTAATCTTGAAAAGTGTTAATTTCTGCATTTACTAATGTATTTTAATTTAAAGTCATATATTCGAAAAACGAATATATAAATGATAGCTTACTATTAACCTAGATAAATGCTGTAAAAGTTAGTTTATGATGCAAATGCATTAGATAATGCATAAATAAACTTTCCAAATTGTAATTTTTCACTTCAGAAATGAAGAGCAGTGCTATGTGGATTGGTATTTTTTCAGATAGCAAATCATAGGATTTAAAACTGCCCAACAGTTGCAATACCTCTAACATTTTTGTTAGCTTACACCACCTGTTTAGTTTAGCAAGGCGTTTGTTTACCTTACACTGCTAAGGTAGTTAACCATTACCTATTTTGCCATGTTTTCTTATGGATCCGTGATACGAACAGGACATTACAGTCTGTTAAATGCAGAATGAAGAAGTGTTGACTGAGATGAGTTCCTTCATGACCTCCTTTCATTGAAGACAGCTTTGGTTATTTTTATCATGACAGAGTGGAGCACACCACACTTGAAAATCATTCTTATCGGAAACTCTGGGTGAGTGTCTGTCTTAGAAAGTATTGGTGGTAAACCTAGCTACTAAAGCATGTACATGTAGACCCACATGCAATTCACATAGACAATACAACTTGTCCAGTATCACATTTTAGTCCAGCTACTTTTGCAAGAACAACAAAGACATTAATGCTACCATTCAAACGTTTGGTATGACTATGGTATCACTGTTACTTTAATTTTTATTTTCTGAAGGGAGTGTGATAGATCTATTCACCAAGTTGCATAATATTTTTAAAAAGACTGTAAATACATTTAAATTACTTTGTAAACAATTACAGAAGAATGTTTTCTATGTATGGAGTTGTTAATGTTATATATATAAAAAAAGTTAACTTTATTTGTTTAAAAACAGTTATTGTAATTAAACATTATGTTTTACACTGAAAAATATCAGTTAAATGCTACACTGATATACAAAATAACTAGCTTTTAAAAGTTTCAAAAGTGATTACAAACTTTTGAATACCAGTATTTGTGGCCCAAAAACAGACCTGTTAAACAAAAATAAGGAAGTACAGAAACAAACTAAAAGCAGTGTTACTCTCTAAATATGAAAAACCTCAACAGCTGCTTGTGTTTCTAAAAAATTTAACATGTTTACAGAGGAAGCTGGTTCTTCAACTTATTGTGAATGTCCTGTAGGCAGTTAATAGTTTAATGTACCTGTTAATTCTCTGGTCAGTTAGTTTTCCCTGTTTCTTTTTGTTTGAACAGAGTGGGAAAATCTTCATTTATGACCCGGTTTGTCGACCATCGTTTTACAAATTTGTATCGTGCCACAGTTGGGGTAGATTTCCTTACCAAAGAAATCACTATTGATAGAAGATCAGTGATCCTCCAGGTGAGATACATTCACATTGATCTATTAAACTCACACTTTTTAAAATAAAAGCCAACTTAGTAAGTTATCCACTTCATGTTATATGCAGGATCCACAATTTTCATTACAATAACACTGGTTACAACTGACCAAATAGGGCTCTACAAACTGTGTCATGCAATACTCAGCTGTTTTTGCACCAGATCTGGGACACTGCAGGAACAGAGAGGTTTCACTCCCTGGGTACCACGCTATATCGTGGAGCACACTGCTGCCTCCTAGTGTTTGATGTTACCTCCTCCGTCTCCTTTGATGCACTAGAAGTCTGGAAGAAAGAGTTCCTGGTGCAGGCATCTCCTTCAGACCCCTCTGGATTCCCTTTCATAGTGCTCGGCAATAAAATTGACCTTGATTATCGAGAGGTTAGTCAATTACAAGCTATAAGATCCAGTGATTTTGCTTATAACTGATAGCACGATTTGATTGACAGGTGTCCACAAATAAAGCCCAGCAGTGGTGCAGTGAAACCGGAGCTGAATATTTTGAATGTAGTGCCAAGGAAGACATTGGCGTGGACACGACCTTTTACAGTGCGGCACGAGCGGCCCTGCAGTATGTGAGTTCAAGCAGCCTACTAAATATGAATTTTTTTAAACAAATATTTAATTTAGTTTTTGATGAGAGACAGTAGCTAGGCCTAACTGAACATTTAATACAAAGCATGACCAAAAAACCTGCAGTGTTAAGTTATAGTTTGTGCCACACTCTCTACAGCTCAAAAGTCACAGTGTGGAGAATGGAGAAGACATCCAGATGATACGGAAGCAACAGGAGAAGCAGCCAAGTAAAAAATGCAATTGTTGAAGCAAGGACAAACTCCTGTGCTACTGTCCAGTGTTAAGGCCGGTTCACACCAAGGATCATAATTATTATAACTATACAGTTGAGGTCAAAAGTTTACATATACCTGGCAGAATCTACAAAATGTTAATTTTACAGAAATAAAAGGGATCATACAAAATGCATGTTATTTTTTATTTAGTACTGACCTGAATAAGATTCTGATAAGTTCCATAAAAATCATGTTATATAGAGAAAATAATAGTAAAAATGCCCCTGTTCAAAAGTATACATACTCTTGGTACTGTTTTTACCTGAATGATCTACAACTGTTTTTTTTTTTTTTAGTAAAAGCTGTTCATGAGTCCCTTGTTTCTCCTGTTAACAGTTAAACTGCCTGCTGTTCTTAAAAAAAAAAATCCTTCAGGTCCATAATTTTTTGGTTTTTCAGCTTTTTTGTGTATTTGAACCCTTTCCAACAATGAGTGTATGATTTTGAGATCCATCTTTTCACACTGAGGACAACTGAGGGACTCATATGCAACTATTACAGAAGGTTCAAACACTCACTGATGCTTCAGAAGGAAACACGATGCATTAAAAACTTTTGAATAGAATGAAGATGTGTACATTTTTCTTATTTTGCCTAAATACTATATTTTTTCATTTAGTACTGCCCTTCAGAAGCTACTTGCATGTTTCCCAGAAGACAAAATAAGTAAAATTTACCCTGATCTTCAAGTGCAAAAGTTTTCACCCCCTGGCTCTTAATGCATCATGTGTCTGTAGCATCAGTGAATGTTTGAACCTTCTGTAATAGTTGCATAACCATAGTTGAGTCCCTCAGTTGTACTCTGTAAAAAGATGTCAGTCGTTGGAAAGGGTTTTATTGGTAATTTTGCTATTAACAAACCGTTTCACCTGAATAAACTGCTAATTTGCTGCTTATTAATAGTTAAAGTTAGTTGTTAAATTAAGGTATTGTATTAGGGATGTAGAATATGGTCATTCAGAATATGTGCTTTATAAGTACTAATAAAGAGTCAATAATAGGTATGCTAATAAGCAAGTTAATAGTGAGAATTGGTCCCTATGCTAAAGTTTTACCCCTTTTCACAATAAAATAGCATTGATCTTGCTTGATGCATGTGTAAAAGACTTTTATATAAAAATACAACCTCATGAACTACTTCATATCAATACTATGCTGGGATATCATTCCTTTATTTCAGCAGAAATACCTCCATTTTAAATGCAAACAAGTTAACAGCCTTATCTGGAAAGAGTTTAACCAAATATAACTACTCAAATTCACAGCATTTCTGGAAGGCAGCAGGGGTGGAACGAACTCTCACGATGCGCTGCGTGAAACGAAAAGAAATTGGTCGAAATTAATCAGGGAGACAGTTGATATATTTCTGTTTCTTTTATAAGTCAAGACAAAAAAGGCAATCAGGAGATGACCCACATGTAAAAACGTTGTACAGGTAAATATATAAAAGGCCAGGATATCATCTTCACTTCTTGCGTTATGAATGAACTATATTACAGTCGAATCCGAACTTGGCTTTCACCAAGAGTGAGTACAGCCATCCTCACCCACATGGAGACATACAGGTATACACTAAACATTTACTTTGCATACCTCTCAGATAATCAAAAAAAAGTAGAAATTTATCTTCACATGAACAACTTCCTTCACAATCTAGGGCAGAGAAAATTCTACAAAGTTATGTTGTGAAAAAGTTAAGAGGACAAGCCAGAGGAAGGGGAAAAAGCTGAGTGTTTACTAATAAATGGCGGTTTGATAAGGTGAGGAATTTAAAACAAAAAACAAACAAAAAAAAAAAAAGTTACGATTTTTACATCTCAAGGTTTGGCATACACAAACAGAGTGGAAACAAGCGTAGAAATACGCAGTAAACAAAGTAAAAGCCCTTCAGATGTTTACATTTGTTTACATCCTTTTCAGTTGTAGCACATCACCACTCAGCTTGAGCACATATGCAATGTCTTTCCTTATGAAAAACTACTTGACAAGAGAACGGCCCATCCAAAAGCCCTTCTTCCCACAAATCCTTAAACCAACGGGGATGGCCAAGAATTTTTAAAACAAAAAAAAAAAAATAAAAGTAGTGAGTTAAAAAAAAAAAAAAAAGCACACAGACATACACATACACACAGGAGAAAAGCTTTAAAAATACAAAAATAAACTACACAAAAGATCTTCTCCATCATCGCTTGCTAATTTTTTAAGTTTTGAATTTTTTTTTCCTTTTTTTTTTTTTTTAGTTTTCAGTTTTTTGTTTGTATGGCAAATCTCAGTCCTAGCAAAGTCACTGTCCTGCGGGCAATGTACTTCCATGGCCACTTTTTTTATCTGCAGTTCTGCCTCTATTTCTGCTCAAGTGCACCAAGAGGCTGGAGTCCAGAATGATTTCCTTAAGCAGATCTTATTTCACCGAGCCATTCAAGTGAAAAATATCCCCTCCTCTTGTCTGAGGACAAGTGCTTGGTTTGTTTCCCCCCCCGTTTCCGTTTCTTCCCCTCACATGAAAATGACATCACTCATCTCCAATCAGAAATCCTCTGTCGTGTCCACACATTTAACGTGAGCTAAAACTTCACACTGAAGTCCGTCGCAGAAACGAGAGCTACTTCATTTGAGCCCAGCTGACAGAACAAACATTACAAATATCTTAAAAATGGTGTTTGAAGCAAGATACATGTATTGAAAGAAATAGGGAAGAGCAGAAAGGAAGACTCTACAATGGAAAAAAAGCATTTTTTTTTTCTTCTCCCACTCAAAGTATGTTGAAAAATACTCAAAAATATGCAATGTGCTTTTCTCCATTCATACTATTAACAAGAAAAAAAGCTTTCCCTAGAAACTGTATACTTAAACACTATTTCCTTGCTGATTTTGTGCTGTTTTGATGGATGGTTATAGTTGAAGATGTGTTGAATCCGGATGGAGAGTTAGGAGTAGTGTAAGTCTTTCTGGTCTTGGAGGACGAACGGAGAGAGGGGCTCACTGGTCCATTCTTGCTTTCTTCTGACCAATCCCTTTCCTGTAATAAAACGTACAGATTTTAACACTCAACCATAATTCTACTACTACTAAAAATTTTAGCAACAGTCTTTTTTTTAGGGATTGTTCACCCAAAAATAAAGATTCTGTCAGTAATTACTCACCCTTATGTCGTTTCAAACCTGTAAGATCTTCGTTTATCTTTAGAACACAATTTAAGATATTTCTGATGAAATCCAAGAGATTTCTCAGGGCACTACGGTGCAACTATGAAAAAATATTTAGGAGCACCATGTGTGAGTGACCCAATCAGCATATTTGTGTTTTCGCTGTTGGGAGCTTCAAAGATTTCTATGCGTTTTTGCAACGTAGTGTAATGTATCACAGATATATCTCATGAATCCTTTCATAAAGTGTAGAGAGAACATAAATAAGAGATTCGCTGTTCAGTGTAGAGAGTTTCGCTGATTGTAATGGAACTTTGTGAGATGGCGATGAACTAAGATGAGTGACAGCTTTTAATGGCAGTAAATGAGATACTGATTTAATACAACAGTTAAACAAGAAGTTAATATTAAGTGACTTACATTGTCTGACTACAACACTATTGCCTAATTTTGCTCCATTTCGTCGTCAAAAATAGTCTGAAACAAGTCACGAATGACTTCTCTATACTTCACATCTCTATTCAAACAGCGTTGTTTAGTTTATGAATAAACTTTTTTTTTTTTAAACTAAGCTAGTGAGTCAGAATTCAATTTCCCATTCGTAAAGAGTCACTTGCTTTATTACTGAATGAATCAGCTGTTCGAATGAATCAAATTAATGATTCAGTAATTAAATCAGTGACTTGCTGCCACCTACTGGCAGTTTTAGTTTCATTTTTAAAGTATCTTTTCAGTTATTTAATATTTCTGTATTCAAAATGTTATATTTAAAATCTCAACACCAGTTTATGAATTTGCACTCATGCCACCTCTGAGCCTCATTAAACTTATAAAAATACACCTACAAGCCACTTTTATGTCCTTCTGTGCCACCAAATTAATTTTATTAATACTGATTTCATTTGATTGGTAACTTATTCTTTCTTCTTATTCTGTTGTTTTTATTGGAATTTTTAAAAAGCTTAAAAAATATATAATTATAAAAATTTGTCATAAAAGATTACATACTTTCAATAAAGTTAGAAAAATGCCATTACAAAGGTAAAAACAAAATTTCCCCTGTAAATCACTTTAAGGAGTCAAATATCACCTTGTAGTGGGAAGGCTAATTGTTTTATCAGATTTTTTGATTATTGAATAAAATGTGCTCCTAATATTTTAAAGTTAAGAGAAAAGTAAGCGTAGAGTCCTGTTTCTGACCCTGCATAGACAGCAATGCAACTGACACATTTAAGGCCCAGAAAGGTAATAAGGACATCATTAAAATAGTCCATGTGACATCAGTGGTTCAGTCGTAATGTTCTGAAGCTACGTGAATACTGTTTGTGCATGGGGTGAGTAATTAATGACAATTTTCATTTTTGGGTAAACTATCTCTTTAAATTAAATCTTTATAGCGACATTTATAAATCTAAAATTGTTATAACATTTCACATTTTTACTGTTTTTCTGTATTTCCAATCAAATGCACTTTTGTAATACTGAAGACACAGCCACTCACGTATCTGGTGAAGAAACTGCTCTTTTTGGGGCAGGCTTTGCAGAAAGGCCATCTTTGTTAGACTCTATAAAGTAAAAGACAAAAAGCAATGGTAAAAATCTACCTTGTCACTGCCTGAAACACAAACATTTTCTCAACCAAAGAAAAATCTTTACCTTGCAGCCATCGCACTTGTGTAGCTGGGCCATAACCTTTCTCGTTGCGTGCAGCGATGCGGAAGATGATGGCGGGTTTGGTGGTGTAGTCTATGTGGGCGTTGGACAGGCTGGAGGACTGGACCAGGCAGGAGGGGTTTGGCCCACAGTAAACACGCATGAAGGCAAGCTGGGCTGGGGCCGAGGGTTTCGCCTCGGTGGTCTGGCTGCTTTGGATGGCCAAATACACAGAGTACTCCGTGATCTTTCCTGATGTCACGGACGGAGGCTCCCATGTAAGGTGGGCACCGTCTGGACTCTGAGGAGAGAAAAAGAGGATGTGGTTATATGGGTGTAACAATTTATTAATTCTAATTGGTCTACCAAAAAATTTTCGGTATGGGTCTTTAAGTTCAGTACGCATGTACAGCATTTCCCCCCCGCCCAGGAAATTCCAACGGTACATGGCGTTTTGATGGTCTTTGATTTGACATGACAGATCTCTGTATAAATGCCTCAGAGAGCTGCTTCTGGGATGGTTCAGAAACGTGCTGGTATAAACACAAACATTGACTAGGGTGGCCGCGATCAGCTCCGGAGGCCGTGTCAGAGCCGTAATGCCTCACAGACCTGTACAGTGTAAACGCAAACAGCAGTGCGGAACGCAAGTGAATGCGATCATTCCTTCCTCTGTACTACTAGTTATACTAGTGTGTGTGCGTGTGTGTGTGTGTGTACTTGTTTTTGCTACATTGTGGGGACCAAATGTCCCCACAAGGATAGTAAAACCTGAAAATTTTGACATTGTGTCATTGATTTTTGACATTTTTGACATTGACATGTTAAAAAATTATTAAAAATAGTAAACGGTGTTTATCTGAAAATGTACCGATGCAAACATGTTTTCTGTAAGGGGTAGGCTTAGGGTTAGAGTTGGGTTAGGGGATAGACAATATCGTTTTGTCAGTATAAAAACTATAGAAGCCTATGGAAAGTCCCCACAATTCACAAAAACAAACGTGTGTGTGTGTGTGTGTGTGTGTGTACTTGTTTTTACTACATTGTGGGGACCAAATGTCCCCACAAGGATAGAAAAACCTGAAATTGAAAAACCTGACATTAGAAAAACCTGACATTGTGGGGACCGGCTTGAGGTCCCCATGGGTACAAAAGCTTATAAATCATACAGAATGAGTTTTTTTGAGAAAGTACAAATGCAGAAAGTTTTCTGTAAGGGTTAGGTTTAGGGGTAGGGTTAGGGTAAGGGGATAGAAAATACAGTGTGGACAGTATACAAACCATTGCGCCTATGGAGAGTCCCCACAAGGATAATAAACCAGACACGTGTGTGTGTGTGTGTGTGTGTGTGTGTGTTAAGATCTTAGATATATAAATAAAACATTGTTAAATATTTAAATTTAAAATTTAAATACTTAAATATTTAAACATTTAAACACTTAAATACAACATAGTTAAGCTTTTAATATTTATATCTTAAACATTTTTAAGATATAAAATATAATATAAATAATATTTCCAAATTTTACATATAAACAATAAAAAAAAAAAAAGTTACAATATTACTGTTTTTACTGTTTAAAAAAAAAAAAAAAAAAAAAAAAAAGACACGTGTCAAAATTTTGTTTTACAAAGATTACTTAAGGCTTAATTCCTATTAAACAAAAAACATTTTACGACATTCTATTTATTATAACAACATCTGTAACAAGTAGTAATGAAGTGCAAATTAAGATTGGAGGTCTACCTTGCTGATTTTTATGGCACATGGTGCTCCTGGGAAGCCCGGTAAACAGGTCTTGAAAGCAGATATTTCAGAAAAGGTTCCACGGCCACACGTGTTTATACCCGCCACACGGAATTTGTAGGCCGTCCCGGGCTGAAGGTCCACCCTCTTCATCTGGCTGTAGTCTGGGATTGTGCCAGAATCATCCTGCAACATAATACACCAGTTCTGTCATTACACTTTCTTTTATAAACAAGCAATGGCGCAAGATCTTAAAATATAGTTTGAAGTAGAATGTCATTGTGGCTCACCTCAACATAAGCTGAGTCATCTGCAGGCATGTAGAAATGCGTTACAACCATATTGGTCACTTTGACAATGCCAACATCAAACCACTGGTTTTCTTTCTTCACTTGAGGTTTGATGGTAACAGTGGGAGGGTTTTGCTTCTGTGGGGAAGAACAGAAAAGAGGACTTTAAAACATATCTCAAACTCATTTCAGTGCATATTATTGTGACTGTACTTATGAAACTTACCGCAGCCTCGATACCATTGGCCACTTCAGTCAGAGCTGCAGCCGCCTGCATCTTAGCTGGACTAGCAACTACTGCAGGTGCTAATGTGCTGGATGGAGCCAAGGCTACAAAGGGAACAGGATTAATAAAAATAATTTTTTTTTTTTTTTTTTAAATAAATATGACTTTTTATCTGTAAGCAGGTTTTGCATTGGCCAAAAAGGCCATTGTCTATTGTCAATACAGTAGCAGTGATGGTTGAAAACAACTAACATAATCAATACTATTGAAAAGTGGAATTAAACTTTACACATACTCTCTGCTGAAGTGCTAGGCAGCAGTCCGACTACTGTAGTTGTGGCAGCGGCAATCTCATTGTGTCCATTGCTTTCTGAGGATGGATCATTTAGGCTGTCAGCCGGAGCCAAGCCCTCGGTGGGTAATGCGGCCTGGGCAGCAGCTTGCTGCTGGGCTGCCTGGAGCTGCTGTTGCTGCTGAACCAAAGCCGCTAGTTCCTGCTGGGTCAGAACGATGGGTATGGTGTGGGTTTGCTGGTCGTCTCCTCCGGCATCACCTGAACCTGTTAGAGGAGACAGACACAAAATGAATTATTGCAAGCTTTGGACCAAACATGAACATATGCAGGTCACAGGTTGGAATTTTGCAGATACATAATGGTGACTCACTCATAACAGCTTGCTGTGCTGCTTGTAGTACAGCCTGAATGGCGAGGGCCTGGGCCTCTTCTGTCGCTGCGGCCTGGGCCGCTGCCTCTGCGGCTGCCGTGACGGCCAGCTCCTCTGGGGTCAGTCCTGTCACCATCAGCGTTGTGGGTTGCCCATCTGACATCAGCTCTGGTGGCAATGTCAACGCCTCGGCTTGTGATGCTGATGCAGCCTCTACACCCTCCATCTATGAAATATAATTAAAAAATTATAATAAAAAACAAAACATTTAAACCAGGAGTCTGAACTTTGACTCACGTTGGATAATTGACACCTACATTTTTTTTTTTTAAAATTATTTTTATCTCTCTCTCTCTCTCTATATCTATCTATCTATCTATCTATAATTAACTAAAATCACACAAACACACACAATATAACATATTTTTACACATTATATATATATATAAAACTATATCAATATATTTGGTAATATTTTAGCAACTTTTTAACTTTTTTTTCTAACTTTTTCAACTTTTAGTTTAGTATTTTTAGTTATAACTTGGTAAGAACAAGTTATAGATTTGAAACTGTGACAGCAGTTCTATTATTACATTAAGTAATATATTTCTAAATAATATATATATAAAAGCAATTGATTTAAAAAAAAAAAAAAGTTAATATGTATAAAAGTATGTGTATATGTATGTATGTATTTATGTGTGTATGTGTGTATATGTATGTATGTATGTGTGTGTGTGTGTACACACACATACATATACACACATACACACATAAATACATACATACATATACACATACTTTTATACATATTAACTTTTTTTTTTTTTTTTTTTTTAAATCAATTGCTTTTTTAAATTCTATTATTTAGAGATGCTTTTGATTATTAAAATTTAATGAAACCATTCAAATGGAATTCAGAAAATTCATAACCAGAATTTTGTAAAAAAAATAAATCTGAGAGAAAAACGAAAATGCATTTCATAGGGCCTTAAAGTAATTTTATTCAACAAAAAAATGTGTTAAATTGTGTAAGTTTCATGATTTTAGTTAATTACACATGCTTTTTGATTAATGCAATTTAACTAAACATTGAGATGGTGAAAAAAAGAATCCAGAAAATTTTTAACTGAAATAACAGAATTTGGAAAAAAAATACAATGGAAACTGGTAAAAAAATTAAACTGATTTCATGAGACCCTATGCAAAATTTGTCTCTAGAAAAAAGATTAATAGTTTTCAAAGAAAATCACTAAATGAATACATGGAAGCAAAAATTACAAACTCAAGTAAATATTGGTCTTAATTTGCAAAAACAACTGAAAATTGCACAGTTGGAATGCAACTGACTGTACCTCTGCTGTCGGTAGCTGCTCCTGAGCCGTTTCTGCCATGCTAGAAGCGTCATGCTCCATGGGAACTGCCCCTTCCTCCGCCTGGCTCTGTGCCTGCATAGCTACTGCTACGGCTTCTCCCTGGAAGTCACTTGGCAAGGCCGCAGCCTCTGCCTGGAAGTCACTGGGCATAGCTACTGCTACTGCCGCTGTCTGGAACTCTGCCTGCATGGCGACTGCCTCCGCTTCAGCCTGGCCTTCTGTCTGCAAAGACTCTGCCTCCGAGCTCTCCATAACAACTGGTTCAGCTCCGGCCTCTGAGGATGACTCCGTGATTGAAGAGATCGACTGCAGGAAAAGAACAGGGAAAGAAACACTTCCGATGTTATAAATCCCTCTTACTTTTTAACTACCATTTCACAAGTGCTCCACTCGCATTCAGGCTCCATAATGGTGTGCATAAGTTCCCAAAGGATACAAAGCATTACCAGACATTTTTTTTTTAATTCAATATCATGCTAATCACAAATTAGGGTTTCTCTCTCAAAATACAGGCCACTCACCGGAACAGCTGGTCCTGGTAGAGGTGTGGCTTGTGTGACTATGGTAATGGCTCTGCTCTGTGGTGCTGCAGTGGACGGCAGGCCTTCCGTACTGGTGGTAGATTCTGAAGCCTCACTACTCTGTTGGGCTGAATGTACAAAAGAAATTGTTAACATCAACATTTAATAGACATAAGGACAAATGGCAAGAAATAATAATAAAAAAAATAAAATAAAAAAAATAACAATTTTGGGTCTTCTTCAATAACCATTCTTATGTATACTAGCCTCAGGCACATAGTCATTCTTTTAAAATACCACACATTCATTTATTAGGGCCCTATGATTTCCACGATGCAGAAATCACAAACAGAATCATGGAATCCAGTCATAAAAATGGAACTTACTATATAATGTGGAATCTCACAGAATTTGCTAAGTTTTGAACGGATAAAAAGCCACAAAAATAGGCATTTTCTGCTTGTCTCTGCGGGAATAAATGGCATAGATGCACATTTCGTTTACTACACCTATACTGAAGCGCTCGTCGTGTTTTCAGCCTCTGCCGCCTCCATATACGAGTACATGAACAATCTCTAGAACTGCTCTGAGTCACTTCCTGAGCATTTTACCACTTCTTTTGAGCAAAACTATGGTCATATCACATACAAACAGAAACTTTAATGTCTTCACAGTAACCTGTTAAAATAAATGTTTGAATTGAGAAAGTTCAACCGTGACAGAAATATTTAATGTAATGATAGTACCACTACTAATTATTTTTTAAAACATTTTTAAAGGAACATTTAGCAGAAAAATTTACCAGAATTTACTTGGCAGAAAAATGTAAACACACCCCACAATATTTCTGGAAGAACAAAATAAATTTAATTTAAATCTAAACTTTTTTAAAAAATAAAAATTAATTAATTAGATATTATTATTAATATTTAATAAAACCGTTCAAATCCAGAAGATTAATGGAAAACTGAATTTGTTAAACCTTTCATAAATTGCTATTTAATATTGTACTTTTCATGATTTGAATTATCAGACATGATTTTGATTAATAAAACTTAATTTAACCATTAAAACAGGCTAGAAAAATTCAAATGGAATTTTGGGGGAAAAAAATAAATAAATAAATAAATAAAAAAGGATCAAATGGATTTCACATGGCTCTAATTAATATTAGAACGAGGTTAAGAAAAAATGTAATGTGCAGATGCACTTCTTATGAATTAGGTGGAATTTTTTCCATTCTTGTGTGTGTAAATTAAAAGAATTCACAATTATTAGCAAATAAGACCCATGGTTAGTAAATATTATAAAGGGTTAGGGTATTAGGTTTGGGACAAAATATCGATATGGCGATATCTCATCGCCCTCCTCCATGCAATACGAGAATCGATATCTGGCGGCAAATATCAATATTTTATTTAATTAAAAAAATGGTGCTCTAAATAGATTTCCCTGCTCCCAGCATCTAAAAATGCATGGAAATCGTTGCATGAAAAAACATTTTCACCACCTTTCCAAAGCGCTCTGAGCAACCATGAGCTGCGTTCTCTATGAAGATGAGGAATCGAAGGATAAAGGATACAGATTTCCAGCCACTGTATTAGCACCCATGCTCTCCCTCAGATATTACAAGTGCGCGTTAAACATAGTGAGGTAGCCTGCAATTCCCACCCCTATTATAAATGTACAGATTTATATCTGTGGGAAAGTACCTGTTCCCTCATCTGTCTCCATACTGCAGGTCGCAGTCGTTGCGGTGTTTGTCGTGCCCGTTTCATGAGTCTCGCATGGTGGGTTTGAGCAGACCCTCTGCACCGTTCCCGCTTGATTTCCGCCCATGTTAGATGAAGCCGTAGTTGCCGTGTTGGTGGTGCCCGTCTCGTGGGTCTCACAGGGTGGGTTGGAACACACCCTCTGGACAGTGCCAGCAGGAGCAATGCCCATATTTGAAGATGCTGTGGTTGCTGTGTTGGTGGTGCCCGTTTCATGGGTCTCACATGGTGGGTTTGAGCAGACCCTCTGCACCGTTCCCGTTTGATTTCCGCCCATGTTGGATGAAGCTGTGGTTGCTGTATTGGTGGTGCCCGTTTCGTGGGTCTCACAGGGTGGGTTGGAGCACACCCTCTGGACAGTGCCAGCAGGCGCAGTGCCCATATTTGCAGATGCTGTGGTTGCTGTATTGGTGGTGCCCGTTTCGTGGGTTTCGCATGGTGGGTTTGAGCAGACCCTCTGTACAGCGCCCATGTTGGCAGATGCTGTGGTGGCGGTGTTTGTTGTACCAGTTTCATGCGTTTCGCATGGCGGGTTGGAACACACTCTCTGTACTGTGCCAGCTGGTCCAGCGCCCATATTTGCTGTCGCTGTGGTGGCCGTGTTGGTGGTACCCGTCTCGTGAGTCTCACAGGGTGGGTTGGAGCACACTAAAGTAACACTGCCAGAAGCGTCGCCTGCACCAGACTCAGTAGAGGTGGGCTGCTCAGAGGTGGGAGAGGCCAGGATGGATACAGGCAGATCTTGGCCAGGCTGAGCCTCCACACCACTGGGTGTAGTTATGAGAGTCACCTGGGTGGGCTTAAGAAAGGACGACAAGATTAGTGACTACAGATTTAGTTATATTTTTCAATAAATTAAGTAAACACTGTGTGAAACTCTGTTCATTTTAAATACAATTTTGTGTCAATTTATATCATTATACAATATACACTACCAGTCAAAAGTTTTTGAACAGTATGATTTTTTTTGTGTTATGTAAAGAAGTCTCTTCTGGTCACCAAGCCTGCATTTATTTGATCCAAAATACAGCAAAAGCAGTCATATTTGGGGGGTATTATTACGATTTCTATTTCAGATAAATGCTTCTGAACTTTCTGTTCATTAAAAAAAACCTGGAAGAAAATCTATTTGGCTGTTTTCAACATAATAATAATAATAATAATAATAATAATAATAATAATAATAAGTTTTTTGAGCAGCTAATCTGAATATTGCTCAAGAATGATTTCTGAAGGATCATGTGCCTGGAGTAATGATGCTAAAAATTCAGCTTTAAAATCACAAGAATAAATTATATTTTAAAATATATTCAAATAGAAAACAGTTATTTTAAATAGTAAAAAATTCTAAATTTTCTGTTACAAAATGTTAAAAACCTTTTGACTGGTAGTGTAGTTTCAATCATTTTATTACATACTTAATTACACTACCGTTCAAAGATTTGTGTTCAGTATGTTTTTTTTTTTAAGAAACTAGTAATTTTATTGAGCGAGGACATGTTAAACTGACAGAAAGACACTTATAATCTAATAAAAGATATATTTCCAATAAAAAATACATTTCAAATAAATGAATGAAAAAAAGTGCTTTTGAACTTTCTATTCAAATAACTGAAGCAATGTATCACAGTTCCCACAAAAATATTAACTGTTTTTAACACTGATAGTGTTTTTTTGAGCAGCAAATCAGTATATTACAATGATTATGAAAGGTCATGTGACACTGAAGACTGGAGTAATGATGCTGAAAATTCAGCTTTGCCATCACAGGAATAAAAGTTTTTTTTTAATATTTTAATATATCAAAATACAAGCTCTTAAATTTAAATATTTCCTAATATTAACATTTTTACAGTATTTTTGATTAAATAAATGCCGCCTTGTTGAGTATAAGAGACCTCTTTTAAAACCAATAAAACTTTTCGGGCACCAAACAATAGCATACATAATTACAATTTTCTAAAATTATTTTTATAAATAACCTGTGAATATTATTGCTGTTAACCAGATTCATATCAGACATTAAATAAGACATACCAGTTGACAACTACACAAGCTATATAAAAAGTGGTTTATAAAGGGAAATTATAAACAAAAAAAAGAAAAGAAAAAAAAAAAACATCTGGTTCTAACCTGCATGGTGGAGCTGACAGTGGTCAGGTTGCTCTGAGCAGCCGACACAGCGGTAGCATTAATGACCTGGCTGGAGAGGGTGGCAATTGTCCCCAGAGTGGTGATGGGAGTTGCCAGGGTGGCGTTGGCACTGGCTAAACTTCCTCCAGCTAAGCTGGTAGAAACTGTTCCTGTGACTGTGCCAAGAGTTGTCACACCTTGGAAGGAGAACAGACACAACGAGAGGGAAATACTTCAATCACTGACAATAGAGGTTAATGAATTACATATGGCACAGAGGCGCATTAACAATCAACATTAACTTTTGCATTTAATAGGTTCATATCCTCACCAGTTGTTCCCTTCACAACCAACGTGGTTACAGTTGGCTTGACCCCAGATACTGGAGACACGAGACGCACTCCTCCCATCGGCACAGTGCGAAGGATAGTTCCAGGCTGACCAGGAGCTCCCTTCAGAAGAACCTTGAGAAAACACAACCCATGTAAGAAAACAGGCCTTGAACTGCTTCAACAGCATCATGTCTTTCATTTCATACCAGATATTCTGAACCACAATACCTGTGTTAGGCCTTGCTGACCAGCTGCTGTACCAATCTTAGGCACTGCTGTAATGATTTTGCCAGGAGTTCCTGTTCCAGATGTCATCACCTTTGTGGTGATAATGGTAATAGGGCTCTTCACCCCTGTACTACTAGTCACACCTACAAGAGAAAACAGACACTCTTTAAGTCCAAATGAAGCCACCAGAAATATTTAAAACTTTTTAACACCATGCCAGCATCAAGGCTATTTTCATGGTGATCTCTAAATAAAGTACACAAGGTATAAAGTTCTAAAAGACGTTTCAGACAAAAAATTTAAAATACATTCAGGTGATACATTTTTAAACAAATCAGTTAAACACGCCTCTAAAAAAACCATTGTTTACATAAAAAAAAAAAAATGGTACAATCCAATAAAATATGCTTACCAGAAATATTACTCTAATTTTACGCAAATATAAATTGAATGTATTTAATAAGTATTGTTCAAAGGATTAGTTCACTTCCAGTATAAAAATGTCCTGAAAATTTAGCTCCATGTCATCCAAGATTTCCATGTCTTCCGTTCTTCAGTCAAAAGGAAATTAAGGTTTTTGATGAAAACATTCTGTGATTTTTCTCCATATAGTGGACTTTAATGTGACTAAACGGGTTCAAGGTCCAAACTGCAGTTTTGATGCAGCTTCAAAGGGGCTTTACACAATCCCAGCCGAGGAATAAGGGTCCTATCTAGCGAAACGATTGTCCATTTTCAAAAAAAAAAAAAAAAAAAAAAAAAAAAATAAAAAATGAAAATGTATATACTTTTTAACCACAAATGCTCATCTTGCACTAGCTTAACTTCGCATTACGTACTCACGTTGGAAAGGTCACATGTGACGTAGGCTAAAGCACCGACCCAGTGTTTACAAATCGAACGTGCAAAGAAAGTCTAACACCCTTCACACACACACACAAAAAAAAAAAAAAAAAAAAAAAAAAAAAAAAAAAAAAAAAGGTAAAACAACGATGTCGGACAATTTTAAAGTTGGAGGAGAAAATTAGATTTACATTTATTAATTAGATTTATAAATTAGATTTTTCTTCCCACCCTACCTTTTCGAACCGAAGTATACAAATGAGCAACAAACCACGCGTGACCTTTTCAACTTCATTACGTCATGCATAAAGTCGTAAATGCGGATCGGAGCACTAGTGCGAGACGAGCATTTGTGGTTAAAAAGTATATAAATTTCAATTTTTTATTTATTTATTTATTTAGAAAATAACTGATCGCTTCACTAGATAAGACACTTATTCCTTGGCTGGGATCGTGTAGAGCCCTTTAAAGCTGCACTGAAACTGCAATTTTAATGTAAATTAATTTATTTTCGACTGTAGAAAGACATGAAAATCTTGGATGACATGGGGGTGAGTAAATTATCAAGAATTTTCTATTCTGGAAGTGAAATAATCCTTTAAAAGATACACAAATACAACAAATATACACGTTAATATTATCATGCTCATTATAACATTTGTTGCTGTTAAAGATAATTACATACATTAATAACAACAACCTCTGTGTAAATCAAAGGGGGAAAAAATAATTTCTTGATAGTATTAATAACTTCTACAGTTTTGCTTATTTCTTTACCTGCAGCTCCCTGCTGTAGAGCAGACATGGGAATTGTTTTAATAATAGTGGTGGTGCCTGGTTTGGTGGTAGTGGGGGACATGCCACTGATGCCCAAGATAGTGGGCTTGTTTCCTGTGCCTCCTGCTTGACTGGTGGTAATTATGGTGGTTGGTTTTCCATCTGCAGACGTTACCAGCTTCAGAATGGTGCCAGGTGGGAGGGGACCCTTTGTCTGTAGAATAAGAACGATGATAAAATTGAGATTATTTCAAATTGTAATGTGAGTGTCTGAGAAAAACAAAACAAAAACAAAGTTATACTATAGGTTTAATGTACCTGTATAATTTGAGTCACTGGGTTGGAGGAGGCCTGTCCAGTCACAGCAGCTGTCTGCACTGGTTTGGTCTGTACCACTGACACCACCTTGCCCAAGTTGGAGATCTAAAAAGAAAAGATTTAAGATAGATAGATAAAACTACATCCAGATTACCTTTTTTTCCCTCATTTTTCCTATGCCAAAATATAAAACACCGTACCAGGTTTCCTCCCATGGAAAGTGGGCTCTTGACAAGAGTGATGGTCTTGGTGACTCCACCCACCACTGTAGTCACGACCTGAGCCTGTTGGGCTACAGTAACTGTGCCAGACTTGTGCACAGTGATGATGGGCCGAGCAGCTGTGGTGGGACTGGACACTGTAGGAGTGGCCACCTGTGCAGCCGCAGTCTTTAGCATGCGAGTGGCAGGGTTGCTTACCTACGACAAAATAAGTATGAATTGTGAGACTAGTGCTGGCCAAGATCACAACATAACTTGCCACATAAATATAACGCAAGTTTTGATTTCAGCAAACTCCAGTTAGTTTAGACTAAAGGTTTTTTAATTCAAGTGTTACCAAAATAGGTTGAACAAGAAAAATAAAGCCCAAGGGCAAGAGGCAATATGACGAATTAGACACAGTGACAATCTTAAGATAATTACCATGACAGGTGATGCCACTTTAACTGTGGTGGGGAGAGTGGTGGCCCCAGGTGTCACAGCTACCGTTTTAACAATTGTGGCCCCAGCCGGCACATTGAGAACAGTGGCTCCAGGGGAAGGAGGGATTTTCTGTGTGGCTGCAGCAGCTGCGGCCAAAGCTGCCATCCCACTCATCTGAGGGCTGCTGCCAATGGGCTAAAAAAAAAAGAAAAGGGGGAAAAAAAAAAGCACACATTTAATTAAAACAATTTGAGACATCAACAGTCTTATAGATTCTAGCTTTACTTTCTTGCTTCATACCGTTCCTTGAGTGGTCTGTGTTGGCACTACCATGCGAACACCTGCAGGAAGTGATGTCACAGTGACTGGGGATTTTCCAGCCTGGGTGGCCTGCCGCACAGTGACAATCGACGTCCCGGTGCCTGACTGAGGGGCTGCGACTTTCAAAATAGCTAAAATATAAAATGAAAGATGGTCAACTCAAACATTCACATAAAGAATGTTAAAAAGGCAGTAAACAAAACATTACAGAGCTATTAACAGTTTAACAAATCGGTACCTGGGCCACGTGCTGTTGAGGCAGCCACAGGACTTGCAGGTGTGCTGGGCAGGATTGAGGCTGTGGGAGAAGCAGCCTGGGGCACGAGGGTGATGCCACTTTGTGGCAGACTCTGAGCAGATGGAGCTGCAGCAGCAGGTGCTGGACTCTTAGGCGAGTTTCCAGGGAGGGAGGGAGCTGCATTGAGAGCTGGTGATGTGGCAGCAGTGGCTGATGGGATATCATATTTCTGAAGCTGAAGCAGGTACATGTCTGCTGTAGACACTGCTCCCCAGCTAACCTCTAAAGAATTTGTGTTGGCCCGGACAAGCTGCACCCGCGAAGGAGGATTAGGTCGTTCTGCAAATTGTCAAATTGCATGGTTCAATACAATTAACCGAAGCAAAAGTACTAACATTTTATGCATTTGGATATTATGCACTTTCAGAAATGCTCTATACTTCATGCACTTACCTGTCTCCAGGTACCACAGGTCTTTGCAGCACACCTGATTGTTCCAAGCTTTGCGGTACCCATCACGTCCACTCCAAACATAAAGTCTGTTGTTAATAGCAACAGCGCAATGTCCTGCGCGTGCACGTGGTATGTTGTCTTCCAAAGTGTCCATCAAAACGGTCTCCCATGACAAGGAGTCTAAAAAGAAAGTGAAACTCATTTTTAAAATTTCATGGATATGGTGTAATAAGACTGCAATCAAGATCTGCTGTTGGGCTCAATCCTAAAGTCCTGTGTTAGATTGGTTACATTTATATCAACAACGTTCAAGGCCCAGAAAGGTAGTAAGGACAAAAAGTACTCTCGCAGCTTCATAAAACTACCGTTGAACAGATGCTGTCACATGGACTATTTTAATGATGCCCTTACTACCTTTCTGGGCCTTGAATGTGTCAGTTGCATTGCTGTCTATGCAGGGTCAGAAAGCTCTTAGATTTTTTTTTTTTTATATCTTAATTTGTGTTCTGAAGATGAATGAAGGTCTTACAGGTTTGGAACAACATGTGGGCGAATAATTAATGACAGAATTTTTATTTTTGGGTGAACTATCCCAACAGTATCTGGCTGCATTTATCACAAAGACCATAAGTACTAAGTCAATAATACGCACTTTGTAATTTTTTTTTTTTTACATTTCAGTATTGAAGTACTGCTATACAGTACCATTCAAAAGTTTGGGGTTAGTACGTTTTTTTTTTTTAATCTGAAGGAAATTCATACTTGTATTCAGTAAGAATGCATCATAGTTTCCACAAAAACATTAAGCAGCACTCGTTGCATCATCGAAAATAAATGTTTCTTGAGCACCAAATCAGCATATTAGAATGATTTCTGAAGGATGATGTGACTTTAAAGACTGAAGTAATTACTGCTCAATATTCAGCTTTGCCTTCACAGAAATAAAATATATTAAAATAGAAAGCAGTTATTTTAAATCACATTTTACTACAAGACTGTTTTCACTGCATTTCTGATCAATTAAATGCAGCCTCTGTGAGCATAAGGGACTTAATTTAAAAAGTTTTTTTTATTTTATAATTAAAAGTGGGGATGTTAATTTTGGTTATTTTTCTTAACCGACAGCCGACGCTTGTTAACCGATTATTAACCATTACCCGACAAGATTATTTTAAATCAGAATTTAATTTAATTAGAAAGGATAAGCATCTATGACCCACTAAAAATACCAAAATTTGCTTTGCAGGGATTCATTTTACATGTGCAAAATGCAGCAAACAACAGAACATGAGGATTCACATTGACACTTCACATCACGCACCAGCAGTGGTTCTGCGAACGGAGAAAAACATAAAGCTAGGCTAATATATATATAATATTAATGAAAATGCCTACAGGATAAATATTTTACTTACTTAAAATGAACGAAAAACTGCAACAAGTAGATATATATGCAGAGTTTTGGTTCATTTTTGTGCTGCGTGAAAGGAAGACGTCTGAAAACGTATGCATATGTATAGTTTTTATTTTACAGAAGCACAAAGATGTGTTTTTTATTGTGGATGCACATAAATAAAAGCAAACCATTTAGTTTAAATTATCTGAAGTGATCATGCCGTGATATTATGCCAAACAATTTGTTTTATATGGATATTGGAATGCGAGTGAAGTACAAAACCATGGTTTACATAACATATTGGAATTGCAAATACATCTCAAACACGGAAACATTTGGATGCGTGTCGTATGACAGACCCAACGTTAGTTTCGCTTTAGCCTAAATGAATTTATTTGGCTTGTCGTTTATATAGCCTAGCTTCTTATATATGTTTCATTCTTGTCCTTTTCTGAATACTGTTAAATTGAAAGGATTTTTTTGTGGATCGAGGGGAACTAAAACAGCCTAATGTCAACATCAGGTCTATTTCTGAATGTAATAATAAAAAGCAACTTAATGTTATAGGTCTACGCAATTTACCTTTTTTTCTCTAAAAAATGCAACTATTTTATTTTAACCATCCAGCAAACACTTTAAAACTTTTAAAACATACTGAAAAAAAATTAAATGACATTTTAAACCATTTACCTGATTGTATTAATCAGTCAAAATTATTTCTGACTGTTAACAGTTAACCAGTTAAAATGAACATCCCTAATTAAAAGAAAGATTTTTTTAATACTACATGTATTTTAGCAAAAACATACCCAAGTTCAGGCAGGCCAGTGTGTTTGTACACTTCCATTCCTTCTCATGCGTGGCCACCTTCACATCATCCATCACCAAGGGGACCCAGCCACCAAAAACATACATTCTACAGACAAAGGTATTAAAGGTCAGCAATGCCATTGTGTGCATTGAGGGAATGCCTGAGATGATGCAATTCTAGATTACACTGAAACTCACTTGTTTGTAATAGTGGTGGCTGAGTGGAGGCTACGGGGGAGGGGAGCTGCGCCGCTTATTGCAGGCTTGTTCCAGGTCAGTGTATCTGTAAAGCAAAGAATGGCCTAATTATTGCTTAACTCAATTGATTGGTTGAATTAATGACCATGCCTGACAAACACCACATTAAAAACAGAGATAGCCTTGTGGGCAGTGTGCCGAAATATGGTGCAGATGCGCTTTGGGAGTCCCGAGTTCGAGTCCTGCCTTGTGGACCTTTCCCGACCCTATCCCCCCTCTCTCTTCCTGTCATATCTCCACTGTCCTTTCAAGAAAAATGCAAAAATACCTAAAAAAAAAAAAAAAAAAAAAAAAAAAAATAACCTTCTTACCAATATCTAACGTCCAAAGATCTCCCAAACGGCAACCACTCATTCCTCCGTATATAACAAGACGGGACTTCTTAGTAGTTTTTTCTGTATAAACTACAGCAGTGTGGCTCTCTCTTGGAGGAGGCAGTACTCCATATGTGACTGGTATATCCCAGCCCACAACGTTAGAGCCCGGACGCAGCTCGAGGGTATAAAGGTCATTCAAATATCTGGAAGCACACATAAGTCAGACTATGAACTATGGAGCAAAAACACATTTATGTACTGACAACATTATTATATGATAGGAATACCTGGGAATGTTGTTCTTGGGGTCTTCACTGTCATTGGCAAGCCCCCCAAAAAGGTAGCACTTGTTGCCCACAAGAGAAAAACTGTGGCCCAGGCGAGGGCATGGTGGCGCTCCATTTTTAGGGGCTTTTGGTTTCAATTTTTTCCATTCCCATCTGCTTGCCTGATAACAGTAACCACAGGAAGAGGTTTTAAAAACACAAGGCATCATACATTTGCTGAATATGTAACCAATACAGAGGAAAAACTGGGTATTACACACTAAATGACTAAGAGTCACATACTACCACACTTCTATGTTGTTCCAAATACAAACTCACACAGAAACATGCACCCCGTTGCCTGGATACATTACAAATAAAACAATGTGTGCTCTAAAAGACGGCTCAAAATATCAAACGATATCATCCGACTTGATGGAACCAAAGTCCGAAGCTAACTAGTATTGGCTACGTCAGACTGCAAATCTCGGCAAAAGATGTCTAGTGTATTCAACCCTTTAGTCACACACCAGAGAGATTTTAATAAACTACTTCTTACCTGTAATTCATAAAGGTCATTGCTGTACTTTCCATACTCCACCATTCCACCAAACACTAATAGACGTGTGCCGTCACATACAAATCCATAAGCTGCACAGCCTGGAGGAATGTCTCCACGAACAGCTGGTATGAACCACTGGTTTGTTGCTGAAAAAGGAAAAAATGTTTCGTTATTAAGTCAATATCTCAGTGATAATGTGTAGATGGCTTGCAATAAAGCTCTCCTGCAGTTTTTAAGCCAATCTGGAGGTAAGGCCAGTGTCAATAAAAAGCACTTTCTAATCATCAAAATAACAAAATGGAGAGTAGGACAAAAGCCAAAGACAAGAGAGGACATGACCAACAGAAGAACAATATATCACATCATGATGTCTTAGGTGAAACAAAAGAAAAACTAAAGTAGCAACAGATCTTTTCTTCCATATTGTGATGTACATCCAAGAACAGATTATTGAAAGAAAAAATGCAGGGTGTTGACTTGCTTTAACAACAGACGCTTTGATTAATGTGATCTGTGGAAGACTTTTGATTTATGAGGACAAAACATCTTAAAAATAAAATATGCACAGATAAATTAGAATCTATAACATGCATTTAGAAAATAGGTTGCGCGTAACTTATTTTGTGCTGGCTTTAGAGCTACAGGTTTGCAGCACTGCAAGACAGTAGACTGTATTTTCGTTTTTTGCATTTTGTATTTAATATAATGAGTTTGTGTTTTTTTAAAAAAAAAAAGGCACCACCGAGTGTAACATCGAAGTCTAGTGTGACTGCAGCTTTAGATCTCAAAAACAGGAAGAGAAATTTACTCCGAAGTACAGCAAAAACAGTAAGCCTTTGAAGTATTTTTACAATACATTAAAAAAAACTATTATCTACATGTAATTCATTTCTGTGATTTCAAAGCTGAATGTTTAGCATCATTACTCCAGTCAAAAAACATTTATTATTATTATTATGTTGACAACAGCTGAGTAGAATTTCAGAAGTACAGCATTTATCTGAAATAGAAAACTGTTGTAACATGAAAAATGTCTTTATCATCACTTTTGATCAATTTAAAGCATCTTTGCTAAATAAAAGTACTCATTTCTATAATTTCTTCTTTGAATGGTATAGTGCGTAATATTACAAAAGCTTTTTATTTCAGATAAATCCTGATCTTTGGATCTTTCTATTCATCAAAGAATCCTAAAACAAAAATGTAGTCAACTGTTTTAAATATTAATAATAATAAAAGGATTCTTGAACAGCAAATCAGCACGATTTCTGAAGGATCACGTGACACTGAAAACTACAGTAATGATGCTGAAAATGTAGCTTTAATCACAGGAATAAATTACATTTTAAAACATATTCAGATAGAAAGCAGTTATTTTGAATAGCAAAAATATTACAGCTTTTGCTGTACTGTGGACCAAATAATCGCAGGATTGGTGAGCAGAACAACTTATTTAAAAACATAAAAAATCTAAAAATCAAAAACTTTTGACCGGTAGCGTGTCAATATCATAACATTTCTGGAAATACCTACTAGCAAATTATGGTCTAGTCTAGTGCAGCTTAATTTCCACAATACTACTAATGTCATTGTGGGCTAAACAGCCACAGTACTCGCAGAAAGATAACAGAAAGGCGCACTGGTGCACGTGCAGGAGGGGGCGTGCGCGTGACGCGGCGACGGTCAACGTCCATTTTTGTTTTCTGGCGCCTTTTTCTTTTCAGAATAGTCTAGCTGCGACTGCGTCAAACGTTGCAATGAACTCACAGGCTGTTTTATATACGGATACTTTTAACGTATCTAATATAATAAGCAGTTCTAGTTTTCTCCGTGATGCATTTACGACTGTCACCTCAAGCAAAGTCGGTTCTTCATCAAATATAATAATGAAAGTGTAGTGACAAGGTAAACACCTGGAGCACATTATGTGGTTTGTACGCATGACGTTCATCAGATAAAACATTTCACTTACCTGTATTATAAACGTGCAACTCGTCAACGATTCCTTCGTTTCCTCCGCCGAAAACGACCATCAGCTCCTTGATGGCTACGGCTCTGTGCCCGTGTCTCGGTCGGGGTACCGGCCCGGACCATCCCAGAACCCGCTTCCATCGCGGCTGCAGTGGAGCTCCGGTGGTTCCAGGCACAACGGAACCGGGGGACGTCATGTCCTTTTACTGAGGAAAAAGCGAATGCACTTCAGCGACTCTTAGCCTATAACATAACAGTTCTGTGAACTCAAATCAGCGACTGTATAACAAATTAGACGAGTATGTATTAAATAACACGTTCTGAATATAGATATGCATTGTTATAACATTACAGCGGTACCATCGAAATCCCAAACACTGGGTTATTCAGAAGTTTATTCAGATTAATTCAGGAGTGCCGCCATTTTGGCGCTTACAGACGAGCTAAAAGCCGGCCAGCTAGTCCAAAATACAGCGTGCACGTAGTTGAGCGTCGATCATTTTATATACCAAAAGCCACACAGCACCACGTTCTAGTTTAGAAAAAAAAGTCATATCTCGAAATTACATTATGCAGTTAAATGTCCCTGATGCAGAAAGAGTATCAACCCATGGAAGTCGCCATCTTGAAACAAGCCTCCGCCAGTCTGAAAAATGGCGGAGCGGCAAATAAAAACAATTAATTTCTGTCAACTAAATAGCAAGTGTACGTAAACAAACTATCTACCAACTACCAAGTGAGTAGCATTCAAAACCCCATCCGCAAAATGCCGCAAATGTAGACAAAGATATGAAATCAGAGACTAACACTCGAAACCCAGTCCCCATTTGCTGCAGAAGGCTATTTTCATGCCTCTCTGGGAGTCGCCATCTTGTCAGCCACTCAAAATAGCAACAATACTACATTTTAAGCGTGCATTTTTCCTCCAGTGCAATGCAAAACAAAACCATCGCCCGAGCGCTGCAGTTTCCAAGCGGTCTAGGCATTTAAGCGAGACTTTTGGACGTGCATAAATTCATGCAGCGGAATGCGGTTACCAGCAGCGCAGCTAAAACAGGCATCTAGCCTCATTTCACCTAAGGATCCACACATAAATACGTAAGCGCAAATACATCCAGATACATACTATGAGAAGATATGTCCGCGAAAGTCTCCTCCAAGCGAAAACTACAAACAGGCTGGTTTTTATTTAATTCATGCCGCCCCGGTGTAAGCAGCCATCTTGTCGTCAAATCAGCCCACTAGCAGCTCCCACAAGAAAAATGGCGGCTAAGTTTATGTTCGCCATCAAAAAATACACATTTCGCCTCAACGCATTCTCTTCGTCAAAAGCCATACGTACGAGATTCGTGTTGCAGTATCCGAGGAACTGTTTTGATGGTCTGTTTTTGAAACGATAGCCCTGGTTCATCCAAATCCGTTAAGAAGTATCCACTCTCATGCCTGCCTGGAAGCCGCCATGTTCTTGACAATGTACGGCCGCTCCTGCAGCCACCCGTAACAAATATGGCTGAATTACCACGTCCCTCTCTAGAGCGCTTTGTAAAACACTCGCTTACAGTTCAGATATGCAATCCTGCATTTCTTAAGCAATTATTTTATAATGATTATACCTTATAGATATGCATCTGAGGTCTGCTAAACTATTCAGACAATTTATACAGAATTTTTACACTTTATATATTAAGGGCTTATTGTCCCACACTAAAGATGGCGACGTAAGTTTAAGTTTATTGTTGGACGTTCTTTTTCTATCACACTTTGTGTGAAATGTATCCACAAATATGCACGATAAAATTCTTTTTGCGTTCGAAGAAAAGAGGGATTTGTAAGTTAACCTCGAATGAATGAACACAGGGCTTCTATTTTCTTGAAGTAACGCCCCCCTTAGTGGAATTCTACCAGTGACTGCGCTCCTCCTGCGCTCAGGAATTTACATTGAAGCTGAATACCGTCTTACTTTATCGCCTACATAAAACCAATTTTGTTATCTTGCTAAAATAGGAACTATTATTTAAACCCATGCAAAAACACCTTTGAACATGTTAAGGAGAGTTGCTTTGGATAAAAGCACTGCCAAATACATAAATGCAATTATTATAGGGTCATTCTTAAAATGTAGTGGCGAACGCGATACAATAAAATATGCATTAAAACAATTTATTGAAAATGTGCGTGTTAAAATGTTTATTTACAAACCACACAATTGTGTTTAAACAATTATTGTAGAGTGGGGGAAAACGACATAAACTATAAAGAAAGAATGAAAAATGTCTAGAGTTTTATAGATTTTTAACAAAAATGTGACCCTGGATCACAAAACCAGTCATAAGGGTCATTTTTTCAAAATTGAGATTTATGCATCACACGGAAAGCTGGATAAATAAGCGTTTCATTGATGTATAGTTTGTTAGGATAGGACAATATTTGGCCGAGATACAACTATTTAAAAATCAGGAATCTGAGGGTGCAAAAAAATCAAAATATTGAGAAAATCACCTTTAAAGTTCTTCAGATAATGTTCTTAACAATGTATATGACTAATCAAAAATTAAGTTTTCATACATTTACAGTAGGAATTTTACAACATATCTTCATGGTACATGATCTTTACTTAATTTCCTAATGATTTTTGGCATAAAAGATAAATCTATAATTTTGACCCATACAATGTATTTTTGGCTATTAAATAAACCCCAGCGACTTAAGACTGGTTTTGTGGTCCAGGGTCACAAATTACATTTGTATCAAGGGGCAGTTTGACAAAGCTATTTGCTTTAAATGTTTACAGTAAAATCAGGCAGTTTTAGCTTAAAATGAAAAAGAATAGAATCAATAATTATGAATTACAAAATTATAATAGTCTATTTGAAACATTTTGTTAGCTGATGCTAACTGGCTAGCTAACTAGCTACCTGATGCTAACTTGAGGTCATTTTTAAATATGAAATCCAAATATTTTTATTCAACCAACTAGTTAGAATTCATTTGATGGAAAAAAAAGGTTTTTGATTTTCAAAACAGAATAACTACAGTAATTGCCCATTGCTCCCTGGGGGCGTTTTACCCCACTGACTATGTTTTAGAAAAAATGTCATTCTGAAAATATAATTATATTTTTATTAAATAACACATACTCCCTGTCTACAGGCCCTACTTTTCTCACATCATATATAACTGAGGTTCACATCAAGTTTTAAAACACTTTTTCTTACTGCTGAAAATTAGATCATGTACTGTGAAATCAGATTTCTCACCAGTGTAAGCATGGCGAAAACTTCTACATCTCTCTTGTCAACGTAGTCCATAGTAACAATAAAATTTATCTCGATTTCATCTTGTGGTTATTTTGGGAAAAACAGTATAGGGGCATTTTACCCCACTCTACCCTACAGTGTTGCAGTTATTTATTTGATCTAAAGTATTATACTGACTCCCAACTTTTGAATGGTATAGTGTAAAGTATTACAAAAGCTTTTTATTTTAAATAAATGCTGATCTTTGGATCTTTCTATCCATCTGTCATGTGCAAATCCAAGGAAGATGATGGAATCCACAAAAATAACTTTAATATAAACAAAACGGAACACGACAGAGGTGACATTTAAACAATAGCAGACAAACCAAACGCACTGTAAAAAATAAAAAGTTGAGTTAACTTAAAAAATTAAGTTAATCTGCTACACAGCAATTTTGAGTTTACTCAACTTTAAAGGAGGGAAGTTGTGCCAACTCATATATAAAAGTTCAGTGAACTTCAGTGAAGTTGAGTGAACTACCAGTCAGAGTTGGCACAACTTAGTTCTTGAAGTTCAGTAAACTCAAAAATGCTTTGCAGCAGATTAACTTAAATTGGTAAGTTGACCCAACTTAAAATATTAAGGTAACGAGCTGCAAAGCTTTTTTGAGTTTACTGAACTTCAAGAACTAAGTTGTGCCAGTAATTTTTTGCTTGAAGTTCAGTAACCTCAAAAAAGCTTTGCAGCCGGTTGCTTTAGTATTTTAAGCCAACTCAACTGCATTTTTTACTATTTAAATGTATAACTTTAAATCTTACATCCAGACTCTAAGCCACATTGTATGCTCCTCCACATCCTTTAAGAATACAAATGCATGCAGTATGAACAATACTGTAAATATAACACAAACAAGATTTTTCATCATTACAAGTATTTATTGGCATTCTGCAAAATGAACACAATTTAGCTTTTCTCCACTCAAACTATGATGTAACTAGGATGTGACTATTTACAATAAAAACACTCTTAAACAAAAAACACACACTTAAAAATTATTTTTTTAAGTGCCAGAATGTAATGTAACATTAAAAATATTAAAATTCTGCAGCCTTAAGTAAAGTTTTAAATCAAAAGTCACAAAAAAACTTTTATATAATTTAAAGGAAGCTAAACTTTACCGTCATTTTAAACGTTCATCTTGCTCCGTCTGTTATTTTGGCGCATCCATAATGCAACAAACACAATGGATCAAGAAGCAAAATATTTCAACTATTAACACAACACTTAAAGGAATAATTCAACCAAAATTATTCTGAAAATTTATCATTCACTCACTCCCATGTTCTAAACCGTTGTTCACACTTAACACAAATTAAAATATTTTAATGAAATTTGAGAGACTTCTGTATTGAAAGGCTGTTCACCCAAAACTTCAAAGCGTTCATAAAGAGATCATAAATAATTAAATAAATATATAAGTTAATATGAATTGAGCAGTTTAAGTCTCCTGAAGAGACGCAATTGTAGGGATGCATGAAATAGGATTTAGAAAATAGTACATTTGAAAATAGTTTATTTTCATTAATATTAGTATATTTATACCTTTGATACTAGTTTTACTTATTAATATTATTTACATATATTATCTATTAACATTTTTGTTTTTCCTATAATGTATTTTAGCCTGTATTAGGGTTTTACACACTCACACAAAAACTAAACAAAACAGCATGTAGTTTCAGTTAGGTACTTTTATTTTTTTTAATTGACATGAACTTGAAGCAAAAATGAAAATGCTCTAAAAACAGTTATTGGCTAAATACAAATAATAAATGACAGTTGACAATGAACATGAAAAAAATACATCAGAAAGTAAAAATAGAAATAGAAAATAAATGACAAAATTTCCAGGAATAATGTATCTTCAGGATCCTCTGTGATGCCTTTAAGCCCATCAAATGTGGTGTGATTGAGTGGCAGTTTCTCTGCAGATGATGAGGTTGTGAATATGATGCATCTGAAATACACAGTTGAGTTTACAGTTAAACAGTGTCCATGTGTTTATGTAAAAACAATTATGCTTATGAAGGCCATAAGCAAAAATTGACATATAAGCAGTATGCCCTTCAAAATATTAAAAAAAGAAAAAAAGTGATTTAAAGTGGGATCTTAGGATAGTTTTATATAATTTTAACACTTAAGCATAGACTCAAGTAATAATTTTAAGAAAAATCTAACAATGAATAAACTCATTACCTCTATTACTTAGTGGAGAAGAGAGTATCCTTAACCGAACAGAGCTGGTCACACAACTGTGAAACTGTGTTGATAGTCTGTGTAGCTGGATAGTTGATGTCCAGAAAATGAGTAATGAGGTGTTTTGACAGTTACAATTTTTTTTTTTTTTTTTTTTAAAAAAGCCAGGAATAAAAAAAAAAACCTAAACTCGGTTCTAAATAGACCTTTAAAGAACCATCTTTTTAGAGTGTACTTATAATGCAGTGCTAATTGACATAGCTTTTAAGCTATCACTGTATAGAAAACTAAAATATAATACAATTTCTGGGTTTTTTAATACATGTTATATAAGGCTCAAACTCACAGCACTTGCAGAGATGGAGCAGCATTTAGTGTGAAATGCGTGATGTGTAATGTGATCACGTCTCTTCAGAAGACTTTGTTTAAACCATTCGATTCTTATGTATTTGTTTTACAATCTCTTTATGAACATTTTGAAGCATCAGAATTTTAGGTGAATAGTTTTTCAGTGAATGGACAGAAATATCTCAGGTTTCATTAAAAATATCTTCATTTGTGTATTAAAGATGAACAAATGTCTTATGGGTTTGGATCGACATGGCTGTGAGTAAATGATGACAGAATTTTCATTTTTTTGGATGATCTAAATTAAGCCAAAGAGGACAGCAACAGCAGTGGTAAGGCCATGTATATATTCCAACACAATCTGCGTCTCTAGTACTACATCCTAGGCACCTTTAGGTTTGAGTGGATGACAACATCATCTTCCAGTAATAGTTAAGATGCTCATCTTCATACCCTTGGTGTGGACATCCTCTGGCTTTGTGTCCTGCAGTAAAAAAAAAAAAAATATATAGATATATATATATATCCTACTAAATATTGACATTAAATGTTTAAAACATAACAAAAATAATAATTATAAAATTCTGGATAAGGACTAGTTTTTACCAGTACAGAAATAAGTCAGAAATAATACAAAAAATACATGTATAAAAAAATACTGCATATCTTCACTGTATGGAATAAACTGACTCTTATTGAAGCTGCTAAATTTGTTCAGTCAAGAGGAGTGAGTGTTGTCTTAGCTTTTTATTTATTTATTTATTTATTTATTTTTTGTAACATTAACGGAACAAATATCAGCAGGTTTATGAGACTAACGTTAATGCACGGATCAAATTTACTGACACACAGGCGATTTTATCTCAGACGTTGACTCTCATTTCAGACTTACAAGTGATTTTTTTATGTAAATAATCACATTTTGACATAACTTTATGTGTATTTGACAATTTAAGCGAACTAAGCTGCTACAGAGAGATGAATCTGTGATCGCGTATTTTCTGCACGCTTCGGTTGTGTCAATAAACACGTTTATCATCTTACACGTCTTGCACTTTCACATATATGCACCAGTATCGCGGATTCACAAAAAAACAAAAAACAAAACAACAACAACTGTGTGCCAGATAAACTAGTAAGTTATATCGCCTAGCACAACGAAATACAACACATAATTAACCTCTATCTGGTTAATTATATACTCATTTAATCGACATTTGAACTGTATCTATAAAAATATATCTGTATACATACCTTGCAAATGCTAACGTTAGCTGATCGTGCTTGGAAAAACAAAGCTAGCTAACTAGTCTGTTAGCCGCCAGACTTCATTCAACAATGTTTATTCTTCCTTTAAAGAACATTTACAAACCTAACTGTGTAGTTTATTTGGCTTACTTTCTATATTAAATCTGGGCAGAAAGAACTTACCTTAAAAGAAGACATCCGCTCCCTTTGCCATCGTTGTTTATGTTTGAAGCAGTAAACTCCGTGTATAGTTCAGCGACGGCACTTTGCGCATGCGCAATAATGTCAAGTTGACCTCTCAAATGAAGAAATAAAAATACTGAGTTTGCTCAACTTTCTTATTTGTGTTAATTGAGAAAAATATAGTAAACATTGTATTAACTTGTTTTTATGTGTAAACTCAACATTTTGCTTAAAAATGTGTCCACTTGATTTACATTTTTAAACTGAGTGAACAATTTGCAAGTTGGAGTTTTTACAGTGCGGGAGAACACAGCACTATAAATACTAACCAAGTAATCAGGGAGAAACAGAAACAGGTGTGGAGCTAATTGATAAATGAGAAAAGGAACAGAACTAAATAAGGGCAAACAGGAACTAAGGCCCCACAGTGTAACATAACCAGGGTGGGTGGGCACCCTGGAGGCTCGTAACTGAGGGAGACATCGAGGGCCTCCAGGGTGCCTGGGGAGCCATGGCAAAGCGGACAGTTCGGGAGGCCATGGCGGATCAGGGAGTTTGGGATGCCATGGCAAAGCATGCAGTTTGGGAAACCATGGCGGATCAGGCAGTCCAGGAGGCCTTGGCGGAGCCTTTTCTTGGGGGAAATAAGGGGGCTACAGGAGGAGTGGGCTCTGGAGGAGCGGGAACTGGAGGGCTGGACCAGCTGAGACATAGGAGACTCAGGAGGGCTGGACGGGACCAGCAGAGGCGTAGGAGATGAAGGAGGGCTGGAGGGGACCAGCGGAAACGTATGAGAGAGGATGGGGCAGTAAACTCCAGGGGGAGCGCCATATCAATAATGTCCATTACATTTGTCACCTCCATTTTAGCCGGGGACTCAGGTGAGGCGGCCATCTTGGCCAGGGACACTCCAGCTCACCAGATGTAATACACTCAGAAATTCCTCCACGAACTGCTCCAACGGCCTTCCCTCCTGCTGGATGTCCAAGAGAAATTCCTCAGCCCAGATCATCTTCTTTTGAGTCTGCTATTCTGTCACGTGTAAATCCAAGGAAGACAAGGGAGATGACGGAATCCACAATAATACCTTTAATATAAATAAAACGGAACACGCCAGGGAACTAAACAGAGGTGACATTTAAACAATAGCAGACAAACCAAACGGGAGAACACAGGACTATAAATACTAACTAAGTAATCTGGGAGAAACAGAAACCGGTGTGGAGCTAATTGATAATTGACAAATGAGAAAAGGAACAGAACCAAATAAGTGCAAACCGGAACTAAGGCTTGTTTGGAAATCACAGAACACAAAGTCCAAACCCTGACACCATTAAAGAATCTTGAAAAAAATGTATGCAACCGTTTTAAATACTGATAATAATAATAATAATTAAAAAGTTTCTTGAACAGCAAATAAGCATATTAGAATGACTTCTGAAGGATCATGTGACACTGAAGATGGAGTAATGATGCTGAAAATTTAGCTTTGATCACAGAATTGAATGACATTTTAAAATATATTCAAACGGAAAACAGTTATTTTAAATAGTAAAAATATGTCACAATTTACCTTTGATCAAATAAATTTTTGTTGATTTCTAATTTTTAATTTTTGTTAAACATTGAGGAACTATTTTGACTAATTAACTATAGCAGAAAGTTAGAAACTTCATTATACTGTCTGGCTCTTGGTTTTTACAGGTTTTCAAGCTAGGTGGCACTGTAGCATCTCTTAATTTCTCTGCAGCATACATTAGCATTACTTTGTCAGAGCATGGGTACCTTAGCAATGTTAACCTTGATTATTAGCATAATACTAAACAATACTGAAAAATAAGCTTTGCAGGCAGTTGGTGAAAAGATTGCGTAGAAAAAGATTGCATAGAAATTTGCATATTGGCAAATCAGTGCAGAGTTTATGACATTGATTTAATATTTTTTGAAACGTGTAGACATCATATGACATTACCAGGGCTTTTAACACTCCATTTAATCTTATGGCTGTACAGGAGGAACATTCACTTTACATCATTTAGATATTAAGAACATTTAATTTGTGTCTCTTCTCTGCAGGTAACTGTGGTATCCAGAGGCTCCAAATACAAACATTTTTGCCAATGATGCATCAAAAGGTCAGTTTAAAAATTCAGTTCAAATTGTAAGTATGTATCCCTGTACAAATATACAAATGTCCTTATATTGAATCAGATTAAACACACTGGCAAACTAATGATGTTCTAAAAATAATCAGACTTTTCACCCAAATACTTTTTAATTCAGTACACAAGAGAGCATAATATTTAGTTACATCTAGCAACAACATAGCATATGTTGTTTCTGCTGGTATTCATTATTGTTTTTATCTATTTAATTAAAGATAAAAAATAGGTACAGCCATGCTGTAATACCTTTACAGTGTGTTGTTTGCATTTCTTAAGGTAGCATGGGAACAGCAACTGTTTCCGCAGTCTTATAAAGAGGCTTGTGATCATTAACTGTGTAGTAGACTCCTCCCTCTTCCGGACTTGTTGCGTTGTCAGCTTTTAATCACTGTGACCCTTCAGTCTTTGACCTAATCCATTTCACTAAAATCCATTACACGAGAAATGGAAAATCCTGTTTGTCAAGATGTGAATATTAGTATCAGTCAACATGTGTCATGTTATGCTAGAAGTCAATACATTCAGTTTTATCTAAATCTGAATATAGTAAAGCCAAATCTGTCTAACGGCAACGGGACTGAAACTGATTTCACTCCAAATTTAATGTTGACAGAGGTAATCATCTACTTTTTAACATTAGTTAATGCTGTGTAAGTATTGTTCATTGTTAGTTAACTGATGTTAACAAATGAGACCTTTTTCTAATGTTAGTTTGCTCTTAAATTTTAGAGCTTGTTGAACTACCAGAACAGTGAAATGAAGTACTTGTTTACGTTGATAAGATTAAACAATTAAGGCATCATGTAAGGTGCTTTAGCACACAATCAGAGATACAGGACGTGGTGGAAAAGAGATGAAAACCATTAATCCTCTGTAAACACTTCCTTTCACCCAAAGTGATTTTGTAACAGCATCATTTTTTAAGCCCAGCTGCACAAACCCAGCAATTTATGTTAATTATTGTATATGCAAGTGTGTAACAATTTATAATATCATTCTTGATTAACATTAAGTAAGACTGATTTCATAATGCTTAGCCTTGTTATATTAAATTCTCTAAAATGTATTGGCAAGTTTTACTGTGAGATGATATGCATAACTGTTTCATAGCAGAACAGGCTTCGGCTTCTTTCCAGACTTGTAGTTATTCTGGTATTTTCACTTTTTAATGCTGATCACTAATAAGTTTCCTTAATAACATTACCTTGATTATATCATAATTAATAGATCATTATTACTTCTGTATTTGTTATTGTATTTTCACTTGTTTTTGTTAATCACTAAGACTGGTGAATATTAAACTACTGCTGCAGACATACTGACACAAACTGCTCTGAAGCAGGTTAATATGCCGGAGATAACTATGTGACGCACTTACATGTGTCTTTACCTCAGCCACCCCTCTTAACTGGTCTACACTGACTGTGGTAGCTAAGAGCCTTAGCACAAGTCTACTAATTAGTCCTAAGCCACTAAACAGATCATCATATGGGTCAAACAAGTGAGGAAGACCAGAGATTAAAACAGAAGAGGAGGGAGGGAAAAGAGCTTTGACCACAGAGGGTGACGAAATTGAAAAAACTGAATTTAAGAATTAAGATAATGAGAATTTTGATAATGACATGATAATGCTAATATTCCTCATACTCACCCCAAACCTATATCCCATATTTTTTTTTCTTTCTCCTTAGTTAGTTTTACTGTTGTTGAGCAAAGTTTCCAAGGTCCTAAATACTTCCCAGATGATTTTCATGAAAGCTTACGTGGCACAAGAAATTATGAAACATAATGAGTACAGTATGTTTAACCTATGATACCATATTAAGTACATATACTGGGGTTGAATGCGTGGGCCTTTAAGATACATGGTTGTATGGGAAATCTGCTGTTTACTTTTCAGGGAGCGATTAGCTCAGAGGAGTATTATGAGCCGGAAGACTTTAATTCAAATCCCGCTCTTGCTCATGCAGTGACCTTTCACGGGATGACACAATATGACTGTGCCTGCTTGGCTGATTCTCCTTTTCTGACTGATTGTGTTTAATTTACTGCATTTTCAGTGCCAAGTGCACAAACCATTGCAGTATTAGTTATTACTTAAAGTGTGGCACCTCTCATTGCAATTACATTTTCTAAAACATTTTCTGTAACACTTTATTTTCAATTCTTACTATTAACTACTTGCTTATTAGTATGCATATTACTAGCATATTAGCTGTTGATTAGTACTTATAAGGCACGTAATAATGCCTTGTTCTTCATGATTATATTTTAGATCCCTTAATCTACCTCATAACAACTTAACAACTAATTTACTAATTATTAATAAGCAGCAAATAAGGAGTTTTTTTCAGCAAAAACTCTTAGTTAATAGTCATTATGTGTTCTCTATTCTAAAATGTTACCAGCAATTGAAGGTTTATTTTTTGCATTATTAATACACAGCAACTTTTTGCAAAGGATCAATTGGAGTCTCAAATTATGCTAGTATGAAGAGTGGAAGATTTTCTCACTTATTAAATAGACTTTCTATAATGTATTAACAATATTTTATTAATATATACACTTACTAATTTTTTATTGAATAATTCAGTTGTGATGTTAAGCAGTTATGAACTTAAACTTGAAATTGTGTTAAGCAAAATAAATTTTAAATAGCTTTACCAGTCTATCTGACTGCCCTAAATAAATTAAGGAGCAACAAAATTAAGGAGCTCATTGGAGCAACAAAACCAATAAGGTACATATAAACTTTGGCTACTTAGGCTACATTATCTAGATTAATTTCCATCTTGTATCATCGTAAAAAAAAAAAAAATCCATCTATTTCACAGTTCAGTTGCTGCCTTATTTTTTGTAATCAATTCAAGTCATTTCAACGTAAATTACACTAAACCAACTTAAAAAAATAAGTTGAATTTCATATACCAGTCAAAAGTAAACAAAAAACATTTTTTAATGTTTTTTAAAGAAATCTCTTCTGCTCCTGCATTTATTTGATCCAAACTACAGCAAAAAAATTTATTATTCGAATTAACTGTTTTCTATTTAAGTGTATTTTAAGATGTAATTTATTCCTGTGATTTCAAAGCTGAATTTTAGCATCAATACTCCAGTCACATGACCCTTTAGAAATCATCCTAATATTCTGATTTGCTGCTCAAAAACATTTATTATTATTATTATGTTGAGAACAGTTGAGTAGAATTCTTTCAGGTTTCTTTGGTGAATAAAAAGTTCAGAAGAACAGCATTTATCTGAAATAGAAATCTTTTGTTACGTTACAAATGTCTTTATCATCACTTTTGATCAGTTTAAAGCATCCTTGCTAAATTAAAGTATTAATTTCTAAAAAAAATTAGGGGGAAAATGTACTCAACTGCTTTAAATATCAATAATAATAATAATAATAATAACAACAACAATAATAATAAATGTTTCTAGAACAGCAAATCAGCAAATTAGAATGATTTCTGAAGGATTATGTTACACTGAAGACTTATGATTCTGAAAATTTAGCTTTGATCACAGGAATAAATTACATTTTAAAATATATTCAAATAGAAAGCAGTTATTTAAAATAGTAAACATATTTCACAATATTACTGCTTTTGCTGTATTTTTGCATAACATTCACTTTTGGTGTTATATATTAAGCTCTTTAAATGTATTTATTAACCTAAAATGTGTACCAGTGCCATTTGCCCATTTTATGTAATTTACGGGTGCAATGAATGTATTGATTTTAATTAATATAAATGATTAATAATTATAAATCATCATTGACTCCCCCTGAGATAGCTATATAAAAGCTAAAATAGTCATTTTTATTTCAGCTTTCATATAGCATTTAGGTTGTCTAAAATACAGAATATAAAATAATAACCTAAAATAATGACCGGTCATGAACATCATCAATACAATCATTAATTATTGACAATTCATAATTATTTGTGTGTGTAATCCAATGAACTGACATGCATGTTTTCCCACTGAATTTAGCATTATCTGTGTTTTGTTTACACTTTTCAGTTTTGTAGCTTATGTGTGTAAAATGTAATTTGATAAAGTAATATTTCTTATCTGCTTTCTACATATAGACGTATGATGCTCTAAGCTGTAGTCCCTTTCTCAATTCTGACACAAGAACACTCTACAGAAGAGTCTCAAGGGCATTTCAGCTGTCAGGTATTTGAGGCTCTTCACAAAGGCCGTGATTCCCGGCTCAAAGCTGGAGATAATACGATGGGAAGCAGATTAAAGAGGGGTTAACTGCAAGTGATTAGCTGCATTATCTGCACTGTGCAGCAGATTACCTGCCATCGCTAACACAGAACCACACTGTAGGGTGAAAGGGATGATCCGAATTAGCCAGGTTTTGGTGTTGGAAATGAGATTAGGTGAATTGTGTGTCTTGCAATACACAGATGTAGTTTGTGTGTGCGTGCACAAGAGCCTGTGTGTTTTGGTAGATGACAACAAAACACAAATCCCTCCATTAAGACCGTTTGGGAGGAGCGAAATGGCATCTTTTGAATCCTTATAAAAGAAGGATCACTTGAAAATAGTTAGAGGGAAGTTTCATCTGCTCATCTGATCAACGAAGAGAGAATTCACAGGTTAGCAATACAGGTTAGACGTTATTATTTTTTTTGTTGAGATGCTGCAGTAATCTGCGAAGGAACTAACACAACTGATTTAAGATACAGTGTTCTCGGTGGAGTGGTTGCCAGTTTCAAGCAAGATGAAGCAAGTACCAGAGTTTCACGAAGACTTCTACATCCCCATCCCTTTAGATATCAACAACCTCTCAGCTTACAGCCCTTTTTTGGTCCCCCAGGACCACCTGGGAAACCAAGGCGTATACATGGCCATGGCTGTCTTCATGTTCTTTATTTTCATCGGAGGGGCTTCAATCAACATCCTTACCATTGCTTGCACAATTCAGTTCAAGAAACTCAGATCTCACCTGAACTATATTCTTGTGAACCTTGCCGTTGCCAACCTGTTAGTGGCCATTTTTGGTTCCCCGCTGTCGTGCTACTCCTTCTTTAATAGGTACTTTATCTTCGGGGCGACAGCATGTAAAATTGAGGGCTTCCTTGCGACACTTGGAGGTAAAATGCTACACACATCTACATTATTTTAAAGCTTCTGTGTTAGCTTGTTATAGTTCAATAAACTGTTTTCCTGTTTTTCTGTTACAGGAATGGTGAGTTTGTGGTCTCTTGCTGTAGTGGCATTTGAAAGGTGGCTGGTCATTTGCAAACCCCTCGGGAACTTTACCTTCAAAACCCCTCATGCCATAGCTGGCTGCGTAATTACTTGGATTAGTGCATCGGCAGCTTCATTGCCTCCGCTGTTTGGCTGGAGCCGGTAAGTTCCACTGCTCATTCTACATTGATAATTACAAAGCAACAGTGCCTGCCTCTACTGAACCAACACTTAGCACCTTTTTGCTACACAACTAGTTCAAGTCCAGAAGTGAAATCCTCTGATTATAATTCAAGTGCGCGGAGTTGTCTGTCCCATCAATCTCACTGAGATCTCTTTTACAGGTACATACCTGAAGGTTTGCAGTGCTCCTGTGGACCCGACTGGTATACCACGAACAACAAATACAACAACGAATCCTACGTCATATTTTTGTTCTGCTTCTGCTTTGCGGTTCCTTTTGCCGCCATCGTCTTCTGTTATGGTCAACTACTAATCACACTCAAATTAGTGAGTAAAATTTGCATTTCCCAATTAAAGGTGCCCCAGAATTGATCATACAGTAAATTGTCATTGTAAATTGTCAATAGAAAAATACCAAAAAAAAAAAAACACAAAACCATATTATTTTCTGTTAATTCCTGTTCTTTATTCTAATCGGAAAACCTTAGCCATAAGAACATTCAAATGATAAAATTAAATGCACACTTTTTTGTTTTAATAATGGTAAGGTTCGTACTAACATTATATACTGATAACACTGACATGACAGAACTGACATGAATAAATTATACATTTCTTTCATTGCTCTGCCATGCTCTTGGATAATACTCTCTTTAATGCTTTTCCTCACGTCCACTAGATGGAGCCTGTATATGGGTTATTGAAGTGTTGGTCACGTTGCCAGTTGCTCTAAAAACCTTTTTTTTTTTCCTACCAGGCAGCCAAAGCTCAAGCAGATTCCGCTTCCACCCAGAAGGCAGAGAGGGAGGTGACAAAGATGGTGGTGGTGATGGTGCTCGGCTTCTTGATATGCTGGGCACCGTATGCTACTTTTTCTCTCTGGATAGTTTTCAACCGTGGTGAAGCATTTGATCTGAGAATGGCAACCATACCATCCTGCCTTTCCAAAGCCTCTACAGTGTACAATCCTGTCATCTACGTCTTAATGAACAAACAGGTATAATATAATGTGCTAAGTGGACATTTCCAGTATTGATGTAGTTTGTCTCCACAGGGCTACAGAACCACTTCAAGTAACATGTTCTGTTTTTTCCTTTTGAAACCCAGTTCCGTTCCTGTATGATGAAGATGGTCTGTGGCAAAAATATTGAGGAAGATGAGGCCTCCACTTCATCTCAGGTCACCCAGGTCTCCTCTGTTGCACCAGAGAAATAAACCCATTCTTAATGCAACCTCATCCTGCGGACAGAACCACTCTGACAGAGAAAAACTATTTTGAAATGACTGTAAATAATAAACATAGACGCAATAGGAATTTTTGCTTTTAATGTCAAATATTTTTTTGTAACTTGGCTTGCTGAACCAGTAGAATTAGTAAAAGTTCATTATCATCATAAATAAGAATGTACAATAAATGCAAAGAAAGAAAGAATTGTGTTGTTAAATGTATCATTTGAAAAGTAGTGACATACAGTACAATAGTTATGTAAATATATTACGTTAGTCTTGTTTCTTCCTGTTTTAAACAGACTGATGTAGCGAGCACACCATTTTGCCACACTAAAACATGAAAACAAAGATGTATCTCATACAGTCAAACCAAAATTTATTCAGACACCTTCAGCATTTCTCACATTATCACATTATAGTTTAGAAAATGGTAATAAAATATGACAAGAACTCAGAGTTAAACTGTGTCAGAACAATTTCATCTTGATAATCACAAATAAATTACAGTTGTCCCAAAAAATTTTCAGACACCTTCTAAAATTTTCACATTATCACTGTTCTTTCGCTGTAGTTTAGAAAATAGTAATAAAATATGACCAGAACTCAGGAGTTAAACTATGTCAGTAATAATTCACAAATTCATGATGATAACTTTGATAGAAAGGTATGTAACAAAACATGGTCAAATTTTTGGGAATAATATGTCACAGTTTACTTTATTTTGCTATCCTCACTTACATAACACAGTTAACTGTAATCAAGTCTGTAGCCCTTCAGTTATGAGTAATGGAGTAACACATCCAAGGTTGGTCTGAAAAATAAAGTTACACAGAGTATTATCTAGAACGCAAAACTGCAAAAACATTTAATAATTTTTAATGATTGCTCTAATGTGACCCTGGACCACAAAACCAGTTTTAAGCAGCATAGGTATATTTGTAGCAATAGCCAAAAAACATTGCATGGGTCAAAAAGATTTTTCTTTTATGCCAAAAATCCTTAGGATATTAAGTAAAGAACATGCTCCATGAAGATATTTGTAAATTTCCTACTGTAAATATATCAAAACTTAATTTTTGATTAGTAATATGCATAGCTAAGAACTGCATTTGGACAACTTTAGAGGCAATTTTTTTCAATATTTAGATTGTTTTGCACCCTAAGATTCCAGATTTTCAAATAGTCGTATCTCAATATTGTACTATCCTAACAAACAAAAGTCGATGAAAAGCTTATTTATTCAACTTTCAGATGATGTATAAATCTCAATTTCAAAAAATTTACCCTTATGACTGGTTTTGTGGTCCAGATTCACTAATAAGTAACAATGAGAATTTATGCACAGTGATTTTCCATTTATGGTTTGTGTATGCATGCTTACCTTCTTGTACATCATCCAATAAATATCACTTCCAAATCAAGAGAAAAGTGCAAAGAAAGAAAAGTGAGCTTTTGTTATTTTCAAACCAGCCTAACACAATCAAATGAAGAACAAGATAAACTTGGTAGTTATTTTCCAGAAATTAAACCACAAATGATGTTAGATAAACAATGAGCAGTGAAAGAAGATTAGCCCATGTTAGACTAACATCTATTACATGGATTAATTTCATTAAAATGCATTTTTTAAAATAAACATTTAGTTCTATATACCGTGAACATAGCAGTTGTCCATGTGAGACCGAACTGTGCTAATCTTGAGCTTTCGTTGAGAATTCAGTTGTATATCCGAGTTCTGCTAGTAGTGAACTTTTGCCAATCACGAATAGTTCAGAACTAGCGGAATTCCAGACATACGACTGACTGAGTGCTGCCCCATGATACTTTTAGATCCATCTGTTTCTGAAAAACATCCTTTCCAACTACATCACAGAATATCTGTGATTTACACTATGATAGCAACAAAACATCACAGTAGTGACCCTTGATTCTCATTTATAAAAAAAGCGTAAAAGATTATAATGAACAAATACCTCATTTGAATAACATACATATCAGTATAATTGCAAAAAAAAGTTATTAAAAAAAAAAAAAAAAGTTTACAGACTGTCTTCGTGTTGGCTCCATCCTCATCCTGGTTTGGTCTGTTCACGTCCTAGCATTCACTTGGTCCTGCTCCACTTTGCCACAACAGAAGGAGAAGCAGATGACTGAGAAAAAAGGAAAAGAAAACGCCTATCGTCAGAAACAAGGAGAGATTAAAACTGACCTCATCAAGATTTTCAGATAAACCCTGCTTTCCCTAAACTGAACCATCAATCCATTGGGATTAGGAAGGTTTGGGCTGCATCCTTGTCAATACTAATTAGGATCCAGTGTGGAGGGTACCTGGGTACCCCAGTTGTCCCAATAAGCTGATTTGGACTTGGACCATAACCTAGATGTCTGACTTACAGTTACCCTGCAAGAAACATAATGAATATGGTTGAAAATGAACCACATACACCTGAAGAACCTTTATATGCTTAATTGCTGTGTGTGTGGTATAGAATAGAAGCTATGAGATTGTAACTATTTTGTATATATGAATGTGCAAATGTGCAGTATTTGTGCAGTGTACCAATAATACAAACTACAACTTGCAATAATGCAAAATTGTAAATCCCAAATGGAACTTGAAAATGAAACCTAAAATGCAGAGTTCTGCTGAGCACCAGAAAGATGTTATTTTGTTTCAGAAACTTGCAATAATTATCTTATGCGTGTTTAGTAAAAGTCATTCTTGACAATGTCCATGGAGCTTCAATCAAGGGAAACGCAAAGTGATCTGTGAAATAACTTAAAACTTCGAAAGCGTCAAAGGGCGCTGTCACCTTATAATCACTCCCGGTTCGGACATGCCAAATGTCACCATGCAATGTTTAGATTTACCTGTGATGGCTTCATCAATCCTAGGAAGGAACAGTAGCTTAGGCCTCCCGTAAGCCTAATGAATGAGTCTTTGTTCTGCTCCTGATACCTGTTTTGACCTCAAAAATTCTCCACCCTGTAAGCCAGGGCATCCTCTTTTTTCGCATATAAAAGCACTTTGACAGGAGCCCAAAGTCTGTCGGTGCGAGTCGGCCAGAGACAGCAGATAGTAGAAACACAAAGGCCCAGACCTTTACAAAGTTAAGTAAAAGTAACTACAGGGCTATACAACAACCGCCAAAAATGGCAGAGCAGTGGGGAGAAGCAATCTTCGCAGCCAGGCGAAAGGGAGATGAAACGACGAGGGAAGCAATGTTTGTATATACCAACAGCAATAACACCAGGGGTAAGTCTCTTCTGTATTATATTTAAAAACATAATAGCAATATGAAAAACATAGCTATTCTGTTAATATGATAAAGCCATGTGAAAGTCTTTGCGGGCTTCAAACTGTTTCTGAGTCATAGTCTTAAACTTGCCAGAAGCAACATGCAGGGCAAAGAACAGTTTCAGACTGATAAATGGATGTCAAATAAGAACTCTATTTCCAACTCATTTCCAGGTCCCTTTGAGGGACCCAACTACCACATTGCCCCTCGATGGGTGTACCACGTATCAACAATATGGATGATCTTTGTGGTCATTGCCTCGACCTTCACCAACGGTCTGGTGCTGGTGGCCACGGCCAAATTCAAGAAGCTCCGTCACCCTCTTAACTGGATCCTGGTCAACCTCGCTATAGCCGATCTAGGAGAGACTCTTTTGGCCAGCACCATCAGTGTCATCAACCAGATTTTTGGCTACTTTATCCTCGGACATCCCATGTGTGTTTTTGAGGGCTACACAGTGGCTACATGTGGTAAGTAACTGCCTGGAGATAAATGCATTGGACCAAAGTTTAATATTTTACATTTTCAGATTTTTCATAATATACAATCAACAGGTATTGCTGGTCTGTGGTCTTTGACTGTCATCTCTTGGGAAAGATGGGTGGTTGTCTGCAAACCATTTGGAAATGTCAAGTTTGATGCTAAATGGGCTTCCGGTGGTATCATCTTCTCCTGGGTTTGGTCTGCTTTCTGGTGTGCACCACCCATCTTTGGCTGGAGCAGGTAAAATCCATTATTAATTAATCAAAATAAAGACATCAAAATTATTTGACAGCTATATCTTAGTAATTCATTGTGCATCTTCTCACAGATACTGGCCTCACGGTTTGAAGACCTCCTGCGGCCCTGATGTCTTCAGTGGAAACGAGGACCCCGGTGTCCAGTCCTACATGATTACCCTGATGATCACCTGCTGTATCATCCCTCTCGGCATTATCATTCTCTGCTACATTGCTGTGTGGCTGGCCATTCGTTCAGTAAGTTGTCTCCTGGACAGTTTTCGGTTTGTTCCAGTTTGTGAAAAGCCACTAAGCATCTGTTCTTTCTTCACAACAGGTCGCCCAGCAGCAGAAGGATTCTGAGTCCACACAGAAAGCAGAGAAGGAAGTGTCCAGAATGGTAGTTGTCATGATCGTGGCCTACTGTGTTTGCTGGGGACCTTACACGTTCTTCGTCTGTTTTGGTGCTGCAAACCCAGGCTATGCCTTCCACCCACTGGCTGCAGCCATGCCTGCCTACTTTGCCAAGAGCGCCACCATCTACAACCCCATCATTTATGTCTTCATGAACCGACAGGCAAGTCAATGCAGTTTAACAGGGCTCTATCTGCTGCGCAATGAGAAACCTTCACAAAATAATCTTGATTTGTCTTTCCTTGCAGTTCCGCGTATGCATCATGCAGCTCTTTGGAAAGAAGGTGGATGATGGCTCTGAGGTGTCCACATCCAAGACAGAAGTGTCCTCTGTGGCTCCTGCATAAATTGCACACCAGATCTCAGAGCAAACGTGTTAAATCAGACGATGATGAAAATGGGACTTTTTATATTCCTTGTTTACCCTCTCCGTATCTTGACGAATCTGCTTCCAGATATTTTCCTTGGAGTGATGGGGAATACCTTGTTGCATGACCTTTTTCAATAGCCCTGTAACTTAAGATCCACAGGAACGATGTTACAGTTTTTATGGTAATCATTTGTCACATTATCATTTGTCCACTGGCTATTCAGACGGTTGTGCACCTATATATAGCACTTTGTTGTGGGAAAGTGACACTCAGTGTGGAATAACTGACAGCGAAACGTAATCGCCTCATTCACTCAATTCTGCTGGACTGATGTTCAGTGGCAATGTAATAATGTCTCTTAAAGTTTAATTTTGTAGCCATCTTGCAAGAAAACAAAAATGACAAAAAAAGTTTGATAGATAGATGCCTACCCATGTACAGCATGTAATATGGTTCTATTTTTTTCTTTGATGCAAAAAATAAAAAAAGCAGCAAAATAAAAATGTCAATTTTTGTGTCTTTCTTTATAAATATATTCCCCTGGCATTAAATTGCAGTCAATCAATCAATAAATAAACAATTAATGGAGGAAATGCAATAGCGGATTTGTCTTTTACAGTTGAAGCTAATGGGAACGGGAAAATAATAGAGAGATTGCACTTACATCAGGATTTGGTCAGTTACCTAGATGCGTGACCATATCAGCAATACTCAGATGTAAACAACAGGAAGGATTGCATGGTTAGTGTACTACTGAATACGTTGTTCTGTTAATTTATGCTGCCTAAACCACATAAAAATATGCGGAAGCCACTAAATCATATAGAAAAGGCCTTAGTAAGCAGGAAAGGGCGCAATATTTTGACAAACTAAAGTTAATAGGTGGTAAAGATATGTACATAAATGCATTGGACCATCACTCTTCTCCTTGATTTGTTTTAACTTTTGCCAGTCTATAGTACACCAAATGTTTTTCCCAGTCAGACCAATTTGTACAGCCCAAAACATGACAATAATTGACTATTTTCGGTAGCAATAATCAGCAAAATATGCGAGTATCGTTCAAGTTCAGTGTCGCCAATATGGGCGATTGATGAAGGGTCGTGAAAACACTCTATATTTGCTATGGTCTCCCATACTTGTATTCCAAACCTGGAAAGTTTATGTGAGTCCACTATGTTGTTTCAAATATGACTCTTATTTCAATTTTACACATTTTTCCCCCAGGGTTCACTCAAAAGAAAGTAAAAAATAAGTTTTTGTATTTTGTTGCGTCGCACCGCTCGCATGCAGTGTAGACACGGTGTAAGACATCTAGACAAAATCCACTTAAAATGAAATAACTTTTAGTTTTCAGTATGCTTTGTAGTGCTGACGGGATTTAAAGCTTCACTTAGAAGTCTGCAAATAAGAGCACGTCATTTGCAATTCCTCCATTTAAGCCTGAGGGGGCTAAGCAATTTCAATCGGAACGTGACACTAAAAGCACTTCTTATCTAAGGAAGATTAACCTTGAATTGAGGTCTAACCTTTTTGATTCTGAGTATGCGTGTGCCCCTGTATGCGTGGGTGCAAATGTATGCTTAAGGCCTATACTTTCACATGCAGATTTGGGCGCACTTCTGTTACGGGAGACATCTCCCAGCTGGCCTTTATTCACTTCATGTCAGACTTTTCAGGGAAAATCTTTATAAAAATGCCAGTCTGCTGGTTGTGATTGTAACCACACTAGGAGAAATAAAAGGAAAAGCCACCAACTTAGGGGAGAAGAATCCTCTAACAGGCACAATCGCTGCAATATGTACTTTTTTTTGTCACGTTGATTGAAAATGTGAATGGGATTTGACAGTAATCATGATTAAAATCATGTTCAAAAAAAGGTAAAACAGCAATATAGGATGTTTTTGAAGTTGAGGGAGAACATGAGATGGGAGTTTTTCGACATACCCTGTCATGAACCGGAACAAAAACAGTCTGGGCAGAGTAAGACAGGATGAGTGTTTCACATTAAAAAGTATATAAATTGTATTATTTTTATGAAAATAACCGATCATTTCGCTAGATAAGCCCCTTCTTTCTCAGCCGGGATCGTTTACAACTGCGTTTGAAGCCGCATTTAAACTGCATTTTGGAAGTTCAAAATTGGGGCACCTCCTCAAAAAACATAATTTCTTTATGACTGAAGAAAGAAAGACATGAACATCTTGGATGACGAGTACATTATATGTGAATCTTTGTTTTGGAAGTGGACTTCTCCTTTAAGGTGTCCAACTATCCATATGAAAGGAGTTTAGAACTGAACAATCAGACTTACAACATTGTTTGAACGTCTTTATGAAAGTTGTGATAGATGTTCAAAAATAGGTCCAGTAAATAATGTCACTTAGTAACTTATGGAAACCCAATGGAATTTCTCAAAAAAGTATCTTGCAATGGTTTTATAAAGGATAGATGCAGAGCACATGAAGCCAGGTAACATCTTGTAATCTCACATAAGCTCTGTTCAACATCAAGCGGATAGAGGATTTTACCTAGGCTGGCCAGTAAAGTCACGACTTTTACTAGGAAGATTATATGACGGAACTCATTAGGTTAAAACACTGGTGAGTATATTTGTGTATATGAGGGCATTCGTGTGAGTGTAGAGGTGCATGTGTATACAGTGGCATGCAAAAGTTTTGTAACCCCTTGCAGAATCTGTGAAAATGTGAATAATTTTAACAAAATAAGAGAGATTATACAAAATGCATGTTTTTTATTTAGTATGGTCCTGAGTATGATATTTTACATAAAAGATGTTTACATATAATCCACAAGACAAAATCAAGTATTTGGGAACCCTTGGTTCTTAATACTGTGTGTGGTTACTTGGATGATGTACGACTGTTTTTTTGTTTTGTGATGGTTGTTCATGAGTCCCTTGTTTGTTCTGAAGTTAAACTGAGCACTGTTCTTCAGAAATCTCCTGCATTACATTATTGCTTCATGCTTCATATGATTTGTGTTTATCTATTTGAGTTGCAGACTTACTAATTTCCCAAGAAGATGTTGGGCCAGACCTCAGTGACAGGTGACTCAGACAGTGTACATTCCTCCAAATGTTTTTTTAGCTGGGAAATGTTTTGAGGAATACAGCTTTCTAACACTGAAAACTCTGTCAGTTGAGGTTCTTGCTTGGGAACGCTTGCTTCTGGGCTACACGGAGGCTCCTTCTAAGGCAGTGCTGAGATCCCGAAAAGCTTTTGGAAGAACACACTCATTTTGTTTTTCTTTCTCACTTTGGCATTTTCTAAGAAAAAGGGAACACTATGATATATGATTAAACATGAATAATTTGTCTGAATTGAAAGACATTTCTGTTTGCATGTCATTGTAATGTTGCAACACAAGTGCTTTGTTGGCATTCACCTGCTGGGATATCCTTCTCAGCGGTTTCAGGAGAAGCATCAGTGCCACTCTGATCGTTCCCGTTGCCGCTTTCTCCTACTTCTGCTGAAGGCCCTTCTGGATCGGTCAGATCTTCATGAAACACCAGTGTTGGGCACTTTTGCTCTGAGATGGCTTCACTGATGTCCTCCACTAAACCTTCTGAGGACACAGGTTTCGATTCAGAACTGTTCGGACCTGGGATACAGCATTCCTCAGGACTGACCGGATCCAGTTCAGGATCTACAGGCTCAGGTGTTGATGTTGCAGCTGGGACACACAGTGACTCTGAAACATCCTGATCCGGCTGCGCTGTGATCCCATAACGCTTTTGGAAGAATACACCAATAGTCTTCCTCACTTCTTCATATTCTAAAACATGAAGAAAAACAATGTTATTAGAAACATCTCTAACCACAGATTCAACATGAATCATTAAAGTGTGGTCACTTCAAAATCAAAATCCTATGCAAATTGCGATTATACTTTGGTCACTTGAATTTACCACACTGATCAATAGAAAGCTGCATGGTCTAAAACAGGGTTGTAACACATTCAGCATACATCTGTACTGCACCTTTTGTCTAACATTTTGATGTGCAATGTTGCGTTTCAACTGCTCTGTTGATATTTACCTATTGGGATGTCCTCCTCAGTGATTTCAGGAGAAGCACCCATGCCACCCTGACTGATCTCACTGCTGCTTCCTGCCTTTTTACAAAGCAACCCAGAAACAGTCGGATCAGTCTTAGGCTGTGCTGAGATCCCAGTTCGGAAGAACTCACTGATGGTCTTCCTCGCTTTGGCAAAATCTGAAAAGGAAAATAAACAACATGATATTTGAAACTTTGAAAAATCTCTAACCACAGATTAAACATTAACAAATAAATAAAGTGTGGTCACATCTACTGTTGCTCGGTGAAATTAGGTGAGCCCAAAAAAATTCTCTATGCAGATTTCACTCATTTTCACATTGGTCGCTTCAATTAACTAAGTCATTGCAATGTTGCGTATCAGCTGCTCTCTTGATATGTACTTATTAAGATGTCCTCCTCAGAAATTTCAGGAGAGGCATCCATGCCACCCTGACCGATATCACTGCTGCGTCTTTCCTTAGGCTGGGGTGAAATCCCAGTTTGGAAGAACTCACTGATTGTCTTTCTCACTTTGGCAAATACTGGAAAAGAAGGATAGATTATTATTATTAGAAATACATCTAACCACAGAGTAAACATGAATAATTAAAGTGTGGTCATGCTGACTGTTGCTCAGAAAAATCAGGTGAGATCAAAACAATTTCCTCTGCAGATTTCACTCATTTTTTCACTGGTCACCTAAATTTTCGATACAACAAAGACATAAGCTGCAGCACAAAGAGTGCTTTGCACAGTGCTTTTTGCATGTTATGTGTCAGCTGTGCTTACAGTGGACCTCTTTTTGCCAGCAAAATTTCACTAATGTGACTGCACATTTAGTCTGACATTTTTATTTGCCTATTGGGATGTTCTCCTCAGATGTTTCAGGTGAAGCATCCATGCCATCCTGATTGATTTCTTCTGCGGAAGGCCCAGTTGGATTGGTCAGTTCTTCAGACAACAGCGACACCAACTCTGACATGGCATCCTTGGCACTGGTGATGTCTGACTCCACAACTTGCTCATTGGATGCCCAATAACTCTCAGTGCAGTAGAAGACGCCGTGGACATAAACCTCCACAAGCACTTGTCTTAGTTCTGAAGACATGTTAATGTCTGGTGTTTTTGATCTGATACTGTTAGTTCAAACAGTATCTGATAATGTCAGATGTCAAATTGTATGTGAAACACACTGTGAGTACAGATTGAGTCTATAAACAGTATGTATTAGCACGCAGAGTATAGACTCTATGTGGGCAGTGTTTGTATGGCCTGTATTGGCAGACTTTCACTTTGCTCAGAAAATGAGTGACATAATAAAAATGAGGTGTTCAACAGTTTGCCATAGAAACAGCAGCCAAGACTCAGTCACGTGGGCAATACAATGGTGATTTACCACTGGTCTATATATAATGACTCTATAATGTTCTCTATTATAGATCAGTGTGATTTAACGGTTATCGTGTATCGTTTCTATCGTGACTATTTGCAACTGATGATTTAAAATACGCAAATACGCTTTTATTTGTATACTTAATGTTGAATGTACCTTTCTTGTCTTGTCACATTGAATTAGAATTTGCATGACACAAGAAAATGATACAGAACGGACACATCTGAGTAGTTTGCATCACTGGATATTTCTGTCGGTCATTTCTATTCTAAATATTAAATGTTTTTTGCTACTTCCATTTCACCTCAACCTCTTTCATCGTTAATTATTAGTTTTTATCAACTACAAAACCCAGTTTAGGAAAGCTCAATTTATATCAGGTTCAACGTAGGTTCACTATTCATTCAATAGTGACTTTGAGTATTGCTAAAAATCTAACTGAAATATATATTTTGATCTAATATTTGTATGTTCTGTATGTTTATATACTTTTTGTTGTGCTGTTAACATAGCAACATACTAATGCTGTACATTACATTTTTTATGTTTTTTAAAGAATTCTCTTCTGCTCACTAAGCCTGCATTTAGTTTAACCAAGGTACAGCAAAAGAAACTTCAGAAATGATTCTAATATTTGCTGATAAAAAGCATTTATTATTATTATTATTATTATTATTATGATGTTAAAACCAACTGAGTAGAATTTTTTTCAGGTTTCTTTGATGAATGCTAATTTCTAAAAAAAACAAATAAATAAAAAAAAACATATTACTCTAAACATATTACATATTACATATTACTCACTCCAAGCTTTTGAATAGTGTATAAGGTTACAAAAGCTTTTCATTTCAGATAAATGGTGATCTTTGGATCTTATTCATCAAAGAATCCTGGAAAAAATGTACTCAGCTGTTTTAAATATTGGTAATAATAATAAATGTTGAATAGCAAATCATATTAGCATATTAGAATGATTTCTGAAGGATCATGTGACACTGAAGTCTGGAGTAATGATGCTGAAAATTCAGATTTGAGCACTGGAATAAATTACATTTTAAAATATATTCAAATAGAAAACAGTTATTTTAAATAGTAAAAATATTCCAGAATTTTACTGTTTATTGGCTGATATAATTGCAGGCTTGGTGAGCAGAAGAGACTTCTCGTTTTACTAATAAATGTATTTTTTCATTGGATTTCATGCCACAGTTGGACTTTTATTTTGAAAGAAAAAACTTGGAGTTCGTTGCATCCTTCACACTAGCACTTTAAACCATTTACACGTGCAGTTATGTCCAAAGCAAGTGAGTATATGTGCCACTGAGTTTTTTTTTATACATATAACATTAAAAAATTCTGCTGACATAGTGGCTATTCTTATTTAATTACTTTTATCATGTTACAGAGCAAAAGCGAGCGAAACGCCTGGGGTTTTGCGGTAAAAAGGTGCGTAGTTTAGCCTATATGCTAACTTACTGTCAAATCAATGTTGCTTTTAAGTTCAGTTGAAGTGAACATGAGGTGCTTACTTACTGTATGTGCAAATGTAGCAGAAACAAGAAAAACTATCATTTGTTGAATGTTTGGACACTCCTACTCATGCAGTATTATTATTATTGTTATTATTATTACTGTTTACACATTTTAAGTAAGCAAAAATGTGAAATAACTCTGTAAGTGTGGGAATTATGCTGTTTGATAAAGTAAACAAATCAAATCTTATACTTGAGCTGCTTCAAAGTTCCACTCTTTGCCAAATTCACGAGGATTTAAGGTTCATAAATTGAGTGTTCCACCTTTTTGACAGGCAATGCCTGTTGACTGTCATCTGTTTCTTTTCCTCAAAAGTCCAAGGATGGCCAGCAGTCTCAGGGAGGAAAGAAGGATCCTGGCCTACCTAATGTGCGCAACTTTAAAGAACACAGTCAGAGACAAGCTGAACTCCGAAAACAGAGGGTGAGGAAAGGATCTGTACAGCCATTTCTAAATATGTTGCATATTTCATAATCTGAATGACACATGATTTTACTTTTATTTATATCACTAATTAAAGATGCTGATATGCAATTTTTCTCAACTGTTTTCTAGTTGGAGGAGCATCAGGAGAGGCAGAGGTTGTCAAGAGAGAAGGAGATGATGAAGCGCAGAAGTCTGGACAGTTTTCAGAAAGACATCCAGTCACGACAGAGAGAGTTTGAACAGAGGGTTGGTGTATATTACATTTTCCTAGATGTGACAAAGTATTAGGTTTTCCCTAGAAAAGTACAGAATTGAAATAAATTGAATGTGTTTTAAAATACAGTACATTTCAATAATGTGGGGTCAATAAGATTTTTTTGTATTTACAATGCCAGTCAAAAGATTTTCTTTAATGTTTTTTAAATAAGTTCTGCTCACCTGGCCTGCATTTATTTGATCCAAAATACAGCAAAAGCAGTAATATTGTGAACTATTTTTATTATTTAAAATAACTGCTTTTTTTTAATATGTTTTAAAATGTAATTTTAATTTCAGGATTCTTTGATGATCCAAAGATCAGCATTTATCTGAAATAAAATGCTTTTGTAACATTATACACGATACCATTATAGAAATTAATACTTTTATTTAGCAAGGATCCTTTAAATTGATCAAAAGTGATGATAAAGTCTAATTCAGATAATTCTAATTCTAATTCAGATAAACGCTGTTCTTCTGAACTTTCTAGTCAAAGAAACCTGAAAAAGTTCTACTCAGCTGTTTTCAACATAATAATAATAATAATAATAATAAATGTTTTTTAAGCAGCAAATTAGAATATTAGAATGATTTCTGAAGGATCATGCGACTGGAGTGATGCTAAAAAAATTCAGCTTTGAAATCACAGGAATAAATTACATTTTAAAACATATTCAAATAGAAAACAGTTATTTTAAATAGAAAAATTTTTCAAAATGTTATTTTTTTGCTGTACTTTGGATCAAATAAATGCAGGCTTGGTGAGCAGAAGAGACTTACTGTTTAAGAACTTTTGACTAGTAGTGTATGTGATATTTCTTAATATTATTTCTTATTATGAATGTTGTGAAAGTATGAAACGTGTTGTGGAAAATTTTCTGATGAATAAAAGCTAGAGAAAAAAGAACAGCATTTATTTGAAATTCTTCGTAACATCTATACTGTTCCTTTTTTTTAATCACTTTATCACATACTTGCTGAAAAAAAAAGTATTAGTTTTCTCACCCATGTTAATATTTTGTGCACCTGCTGTAACACCTCTATAAATTATCCTTTTGCAATTACAAACTATTGTAGAGCTGCACCTAACCCTTGATTTTTGTTGCAATGAATGCAGGAAGTTCAAATGCAAAACCTGGAAAAGCATGTCAACTTTGAGACTGAGAACTCCAGAAAAGCATACTGCAGAGAATTTAAAAAGGTATTGTTTCTTGTACTGACCTGTTTTGAACATGCACATCTAATGGCCAATTCTTAATGACAGTTTGCTTTTTTGATTCTTAAATCAGGTAATAGAGGCAGCAGATGTTATTTTAGAGGTTCTGGATGCCAGAGACCCCTTAGGCTGTCGCTGCCCACAGGTTGAACAGGCCGTTGTCCAAAGTGGAACCAACAAAAAAATTGTCCTTGTCTTAAATAAAATTGGTAAGAGGGTACTTAATTTTTTTATTTTAGCATTTATAACTTAATTAACAGTAGGTAGAAAAACATAAAATTAAATAAAAATATCTAATTTGTTCACTACACAGATTTGGTGTCCAAAGAAATTGTGGAAAAATGGATTAAGTATCTACGCAACGAGTTTCCTACTGTGGCTTTCAAATCATCCACTCAGCAGCAGAACAAAAATTTGGTGATTTGCAGTAATGTTTTTACTATAGTGTGTTTATGAGAAAATCACAAAGTTACAGTAATATTTTCCTATCTGACGTTCACAGAAACGCAGTCGTGTGCCTGTGACCCAGGCTACTCAAGAGCTGCTTGAAAGCAGCGCATGTGTCGGGGCAGATTGTTTAATGAAATTACTGGGAAACTACTGCCGTAACCTAGATATAAAAACTGCCATAACTGTAGGAGTGGTTGGTAAGTTGCACACAACATTTATATAAGATATACACTGCCCTCCAAAAGTTTGGAAACACCCCTGGCAAAGTGTGGTTTTGGACGATATCAGCATAAATCCTTATCATTTTTTGGTGCAAATACGTTAAAGTAACTTGACATTATCTTTGAAGGCCAGTAATAATAATTGTAATTTTGATTACATAATAACGGCAATATATACATGTTAAAGTCAGACATGCCCCTTTGCCGGCTGTGATGCCTGGTTATTGGTTTAAACTTGGCTCAGGTTTTTAAAAGATTTTTGGGTCAGCACACCTTAATAGCTTCAACAATTGATTGCCAATTATGTTTAGAACACAATGAATTTAGGCCCAGATTATGCAGAGCAGTAATAACTGCTAATGGTGGATATTTTGATGAATCAAAAAATTAAAATTTTTCTTTGTACATACTGTTTATGTAATAAAATATGTTTTGTTTGTGTTGTCCCTTATCAGTGCAAAATTATCGCAAATTAAAAAAGATTCATGCCAATATTGTCCAAAACTCCACTTTTCTAGGGTGTTTCCAAACTTTTGGAAGGCAGTGTAACTGCTCAGTTGTTTTTTTGTAAATTAATTCCATAACATCTAACTTAGTAACAGACACCTGTCATTTCGGAATCACTTTACCTGCTTAAATGTTTCAGGTTTTCCAAATGTGGGGAAAAGCAGTTTAATTAACAGCTTGAAGCGTTCTCGTGCATGTAACGTCGGCGCCACGCCTGGAGTCACTAAGTATGTTGATTAGTTTTGTTGATGTTTTCCATAAATTTAAAATATTTTTTTTTCTAATTTAAATCTGCTCACTTTCAGGTGTTTACAGGAAGTCCATCTAGACAAACACATCAAACTTTTAGATTGCCCTGGTATTGTGATGGCAACCTCAACCAGTGATGCTGCTATGATCCTTCGGAACTGTGTCAAGATCGAACAGCTGGTAGACCCGATTCCACCTGTTGAAGCCATATTGAGACGCTGCAATAAAGCACAGGTAGCAACTCATATTTCAGGAACTTGAAATGAGGGAATCGCAGTAATGCACACTTTTGAGATCAGTTGTTTGTAATCTTTCTTGTGTAGATTATGGATCATTATGGAATTCCAGACTTCCAGACGACACACGAGTTCTTGGCTTTACTTGCCCGTCGTCAAGGCAAGCTGAGGAAAGGAGGACTGCCTGACTCTGACAAAGCTGCCAAGAGTGTTCTTATGGATTGGACAGGGTGAGGTTATAGTCCAGTTGACCCTAATGCCAGTTATCTGTTGAAATAAAAAACGAAAAAAATAAATTATAATGTAATGGTGGCGGTTTTAGTAAAAATTATTCTACCATTATTCTAAAATTATTCTCTGTTCAGGCACCAGACAGGAATAAGTCTGTCAAAAAAACAATTAAACCCAGATAGCCTCTAAAAAAAAAAACCCATGTGCGCAAAACAAAAAATGATGATGTTTTGAAGAATATTTCACCTGTGTTGCAAAAACAATGGGGTGCAAAACAACTTTATGGATTTCAACGAAGAGACATTTTCAAAATATTTTCTTTTGTGTTTCACAGAAGAAAGAAAGGCATACAGGTTGGAAACACTATCCCTTTAAGGTTTAAAGGAGAAGTTCAATTTACAGATGATTTACTCTGCCCCCTTGTCATCCAAGATGTTTTTCTTTCTTCAGTCGATAAGAAATTATGTTTCTTGGAAAACATTTCAGGAATGTTCTCCATGTGTGACCCTGGACCACAAAACCAGTCATAAGTGTAAATTTCTCAATTGAGATTTATACATCATCTGAAAGCTGAATAAATAAGCTTTCCATTGATGTATGGTTTGTTAGGATAATACAATACTTGGACGAGATACAACTGTTTAAAAATCTGGAATCTGAGGGTGCAAAAAAAAAATCAAAATATTGAGAAAATCGCCTTTAAACTTGTTAAAGTTCATAGCAATGCATATTACTAACCAAAAATTAAGTTTTAATATATTTAAGGTAGGAAATTTATAAAATGTCTTCATGGAACATGATTTTTACTTAATATGCTAATGATTTTTGGCATAAAAGAAAAATCTATAAATTTGACCCATCCAATGTATTTTTGGCTATTGCTACGAATATACCCGTGCAACATAAGACAGGGTCACATATAGTGGACTTCAATGGTGCCCCCAAGTTTGAACTTCCAAAATGTAGTTTAAATGCAGCTTCAAAGTGCTCTAAACAAACCCAGCCGAGGAAGAAGTGTTTTGTCTAGCAAAACGATCAGTCATTTTCTAAACAAATTGACAATTTATATACTTTTTAACCTCAAATGCTTCATTATGTCTACGTGAACTCATTTTTTCAGGGTAAATACAGTTAGGGTGTGTCAAAAGATGACTTCCATCTCGTTTTCTTTCCCAACTTCAAAATGGTCCAACATCGCTGCAGAAGTACCGACTCAGTGTTTACAAAGTGAACATGCAAAGAGGATCAAACACCCTTTACAAAAAAAAGGTAAAACAGTGATGTAGGGCGATTTTGAAGTAGAAGAAAACGAGATGGGAGTTTTTCGACCCACTCTAACTGTATCGACCCACTCTAACTGTATTGATATAACACAGACTACGCTTGCGCATCGCAGAGACAAGAGGAGCGTTTGAGGTTAAAAAGTATATAAATTGTCAATTTGTTTTGAAAATGACCAATCATTTTGCTAGATAAGACCCTTCTTCTTCGGCTGAGATCATTTAGAGCCCTTTGAAGCTGCATTGAAACTACATTTTTAAAGTTGGGGGCACCATTGAAGTCCACTATATTAAGAGAAAATTCCTGAAATGTTTTCCAGAAGAAACATAATTTCTTTACGACTGAAGAAAGAAAGACATGAACATCTTGGATGACAAGGGGGTGAGTAAATTATCTGTACATTTTTGTTCTGGAGGTGAACTTCTCCTTTAACTGAATGTACATGAGAAAATCTGAAACATTAGAATATGTAACATTAGAATTTTTCAAACCTAGAATATTTTGTCCGTCTTTGGAACAAAAATAAAGATTTTAAAATTCATCATTTTTTTCGAAGTAATTAAAAAACATATTACAATGAACTATAATTGCATTTCCTGAAGAAAATACTAGAGCTTTTAAAGCATTTAATTCTATGTAAAATTAAATGTTCCTTGCTGGTTAGTCAAAAACTGTCCTCTGTTGTAAAATTCAGATATCATTCTCTGTTTTAAAGGGGACGTATCAGCTACTTCACACATCCTCCTGAGACACACACGCTGCCCACACATGTCAGTGCTGAGATTGTAGCTGAGATGGGCAAAGCGTTTGACTGGGATGAACTGGAGAAGGGCAATCTGGAGGCACTAGCTGGTAACCCTTGTCTATGCTATCAGTGAAACTGACATTTTAAAAAGTTTTATAACCACACATTACCTAATAATTTTGCCTTTATATTTTTGTACAATTTAGAATGTGGCACATCTGATGTACAGATGGGGTTCTGTATGGCCACTTCGGGATTGACACAAGGAGGTCAAGGAGAAGAGCTAGCAGAACAGCAAATGGACAACCCATCAGAGGACCTTGAACCTCAAGACACGGCTGAATCAATGGATGCAGATGAGGACACAGAGGTATTATGCAGTTCAATTCCTAATTCAAGAAAATTTTACAATCACCTACAATTAGTCATTCAGTTCAGTCATTCAGTGTCATTCTGTTTGGTGGTCATTTGTTATGGTGTGTTTGAAGAATTAGTTCACTTCTATAATAAAATTTTCCTCATAATTTACTGACCCCATGTCATCCAAGATGTTCTTGTCTTTCTTTCTTCAGTCAAAAGAAAGTAAGGTTTTTGAGGAAAACATTCAGGATTATTCTCCATATAGTGGACTTCAATGGAGTCAACAGGTTGAAGGTCCAAATTGGACCCTTATTCCTCAGCTGGGATTGTGTATTGTGGACATTTTGGACCTTTAACCTGTTGATCCCAATTAAAGTCCACTATATGGAGAAAAATCCTGGAATGTTTTCAAAATGTGTTCAGAAACCTTATTTTCTGAAGAAAGAAAGACATGAACATTTTAGAAAATTGACTGAATGAATTATCAGGATTTTTTTATTCTGGAAGTGAGCTAATCCTTTAAGACTCAAAGCTAATTTTGGACTTTCAATTCTAATTCTTTAAGTTCGGACCAATGACCGTTGAGCTCAAGATTCCCAAGACAAAAAGCAGTAGTGCAGTTGAAGCTGTAGGCCCAAAACCAGTGGACCTAAAAGACATCTTGGGTGTCGACCCACTCCTGCAAGGTCAGGCTCTCCTGGCTGCCAACAAAAAGAGAAAGAAGCAGCAAAAAAGAGCTGGTAAGACCAACTTTGTTTTTCCTGTCTCCAAAGCCACTTTAAAGGAGAAGTCCACGTCCAGAACAACAATTTACAAATAATGTACTCACCCCCTTGTCATACAAGATGTTCATGTCTTTCTGTCTTCAGTCGTAAAGAAATTATGTTTTTTGAAGAAAGTTTTTCAGGATTTTTCTCCATATAATGGACTTCATTGGTGCCCCGATTTTAAATTTCCAAAATGTAGTTTAAATGCAGCTTCAAAGGGCTCTAAACGATCCCAGCCAAGGAAGAAGGGTCTTATCTAGCGAAACGATCGGTCATTGTTTTCGAAAAATAAAAATTTGTATACTTTTTAAGCACAAAAGCTTGTGTAGCACAGGCTCTGGGATGCACGTCCACGGGTCGTTCTTGAACGATTCTTTCATTTTGAACGAATCTTTAATGTGACTCGGGAAGAACGAGTCGTCTCGGGGAGTGATTCATTCAGTCGAGCAACATCCTATTAGATTCTGTACTAGAATTAGTTCACCTGTTTCGAGTCTTTGGGTTTTTCGAGTCATTCATTCATCTTATGGGGCTGTCATGTGATGAACGAATGACTCAAACCCGAAAACTTGTCAGATAAGATAAGAGGTGAGCTAATCAAAGACTAAAGTTTTGTCTTGTTTGTAGTGTGATCAACGTTTGTGTAAGCAGTAGATGTGTTAGGCAAGTAACACGTAACATTTTAATTATATTTTGCTGAAATGAACAAAATGACTCAAAGATTTGTTCATTTTGCTGATCAAGACTCAAAGGTTCGAATCGGTAAAATGATCCGAACTTCCCATCACTGCTACGAATCATGTGTAAGTTCATCGTCTGTGTACTGAGTATCGTGAAAAACTCCTTCTTATTTTCTCCTACAACTTGAGAGGAGGACATCGTTGTACCTTTTTGCTTGCAAACATTGTTTACAAACTTACTTGCACTTTTTTAGTCTTTGCGCATTCGCTTTGTAAACACTGGGTCTGTAGTTCCGCACAACCTTTCGACGTGATTCAATAGTACATGGCGTCATGAACGCACATCCCAGAGCCTGTGCTACACGAGCTTTTGTGCTTAAAAAGTATAAAAAAAAAAAAATTCTGAAAAAAATGACAGATCGTTTCACTAGATAAGACCCTTCTTCCTCGGCTGGAATCGTTTAGAGCCCTTTTAAACTACATTTTGGAAGTTTAAAATCAGGGCACCAATGAAGTCAGCTATATGGAGAAAAATCCTAAAGTGCTTTCCTCAAAACCATAATTTCTTCATGACTGAAGACAGAAATACGTAAACATCTTTGATGACAAGGGGGTGAGTAAATTATTTGTGAATTGTTGTTCTGGTAGTGGACTTCTCCTTTAAGACCAGAGGCTTTTTTTTTTTTTTTTTTTAATGGATCCAAATGGAGGCTTGAATACACAGAATAAACTACTTTTGTGGCCAGACAGCTTATCATTTAATGAACTAAAGCTTATCAGGTAATCTTCAACATGCTTGCTGTTAAACATTTGTTTTGGATTGATCTGTTTTTAGAGTTTACACCAAAAAATGCTGTTATATAAGAGAAGTCACAGACAATTTTGGTATGCGAAACAAGGCTGTAATGTGATTGGTTGTTGAGGCACACCCAATTCAATTTGACTTTTTCACAATGGTATAGCCGCAGGCCCTGGTATTTCCCAATAATAATACAGTCTCTGCTGTATCTGCTTTGAATGAATTAATCCCATGTGTAACTATCATGGAAAAGAGTTTTGAACAGTTTGTTTTTACATATAAATACGTGCATTCTAACATATCTTCTCCTTTCTTCTTTCATAGATAAACTGGGCACCAAACTTTCAGATTCTCTTACATCAGCTTTGAATTTCTCGTTTTCGGATAGCTGATGCAGCGAGCATTAAACCAAGATGCTTAGGGGAGTCCTTTCAACTCTTCATGTGATTGGAAATACTTGCATACTTGTATATTTAAATTATCTATAATTTAAAATATGCAAATAAATAATATTTTCTCTGACTGAAAAGAATGACTCAACTATGTTTCTGCGGCTATTTATTGACCTTGTTTTTGGTCATAAATCACCAGCAGGTTTTTATTTACTGTGCTTCTTGTACCACAGAAACTCCATCTTTCAACTTTTTTTTTTTACAACATGTTTTTAATAATCTTGACTTCAACTATTTAACTGATTATTTAAAACAACATTTTGTTGACAGTTTGCTATTGTAAAAACATCGTAAATACATTTACATGAAAAACTGTTGTTTCTTTTGAATTTTAAAGAAAAGAAAACATTTATTTACTTTCATAGAAATTAGTTAAACCAGCCTGTAATTTAGTGAAATAAACGTTTTAAAATTTTTGTTTTACTTTTATCCACCTATACTTTCATTTAGTTTGACTTTATTACTGTTTTTCTTGTTGACTGGTGCTGTAAAAATTGCATATTTGTAAGCTTTTAAAACATGTTGATGCCATGTCGTTGTTTTTTTTTAAAATTATATTTATTTAATTTAGTTTTTTTTTTTTTTTTAGTTAATTTTATTTTCGTTTCATTTTCATTTTTCTTCATCTCAATTAGCTACCTTTTAATAGTTTTAGTTTTACCGAACAATAACAAAAACTTTACATGTGAAAGAGGGAAAGAGTAAAGGATGTTTGAGTATCATGAGGAGAGATGGGGATCAGCCTGTCACATCCAAAACAAGGAAATCCTCATGCGAGTAATGGCGATTCTTCTAGCAAACTCGCTTTACTTCTGCTAACACCAACCAGGTAACTCAAACAACTTTATTTCGACTTCTTTTTGAGACGACACTTACGTGCAAGCCATGTTAATCGGAACAATTCTGGGTGAAAGAAAATTAATGAAGTTAAATACAGGCAACGTGCCAGTTTGAAGTTGGTTGACATGTCAACTAGCTAGCATGTTAGCTTAGCGCTAACAGCTGGATGCTGTCAAAAACAACTAATTCCGGGTTTGGTAAGTGCGCAACAGAGACAGTCATATGCAATTACATTAACTAAATGTTGTAAATAATCAATAAACAAGTTAATTTGTTTTAAAGTAACGAACTTGCTTAACTTTAAATAGTTCGGTTAATCCCGACAATGTAGCGAACTATTACATAACTCCTCAGCTACAGTAGCATATCTAAATGCACAATTGAAGTGTTTTTGTTTATTCATAGCTCCAGAAGTATATTCAGTTTAGTGTTTGTAACTAGTGATGGAAATGTTTTAAAGGCAACTCCGGAATAATAGTAACGTTAGTGTGGTTAGCTGTCATCTGTACTTCCCCTTGAATGAGCTGTAGATTTCAGTCATATGACATAATACGGATTCCGATCATAAATTTAAATTGGATATTGGTTAGACATGCTTATTCTATTTTTGAATGTTACTCGGTTCTTAGGTACTGTTACAGCCTTTAAAAGTACATATATAAATTTGTTACTTTAAGTTGGAGAGCTGAATCTATTTGCCAATCATGCTTTGGTAGAGTATTAAATTTCTCTTTGAATGCATCTATCTGAGTGTGATGACTCAGCTCAGTTAAATTTCCCTGGTTCTTAACCCTTCATTGTCCAAAAGGAGAAGTGACCATTTCCATTACTTCCTTTTACACTGCCTCTACTTCTATTGCCAACTTTCTTGATGCTTTTCATCATTGCAGCTTGTTAGTTCTTCTCATACTTGACCTGTGGAACCAGCGTAGCCATGTCATCCCGAGTGTTGCTACGGCAACAGTTGATGCGGGAGCAGGCGCAGGAGCAGGAGAGGAGGGAGGCGCAGCAGCAGGCGTCTGTCGCTCAACTCCGCCCTACAGAATCCACTCCCGCCATCTCCGTCACGGTGCCGCCCATGGCTGCACGCCCTCCTCCAGCTCAAGTACCAGTGGAGGTCCTGAAGGTGGGTTTGGACCTTCTTATGAGCCTTACAAATTTTCTTGCTTGACACTGTGTTTACACACGTCTAGTAGCCATGACACAGTCAGCTGAAAGTTTTAAGCTAGACCTAAAAAACTGTTAAAAAGAGAAATGTGTTAAAAAAATTGTAAATGAAACTTATCTAAATTATTTAAATATAGATATTTAAAAAAAAACAGTTTTTGTTATTGTTAACTAAAACTATTAAGATCCACACACGGTTATATGCCAGGCTTATACCCTTTTCAAAAAGTCTTTATTAAATGCTGCATCAGAGGTCATAAAAATCAGTGCAAAATGTCTTCGAGACAAAGCTCTTCCTCAGTGCCACGTTTCCATGTTTTTTTGGATCTACGCACCGGACTAACTTGGGTTTTAGTTTCTGGACATTTGGTGCTGCTCCTTTTCTGTGACTTTGTAACTAAAACTATTAAAAACATTTTCCATTAACTAAAATAAAGTCAAACTAAAATATAATTACTGGATGAAAAACCTAACCTAAACTAAAATTAGTTAATAAAATTAGAAATATTTGCAACTAAGGGAAATTAAAGAAGTTATAATAAGTTATTTTTGCTTAATCAAAATAACCCAACTGCAGCTTGACTGAGATTAATTGGATTTTTGGAAATTGTTAAAAACAATAAATATATGTATATATATAAAATTATATCATTGCTATAAAAAATGGCCTTTGCAGTTGCTATTTTAGAAAAATGTTAGTATATTTTATTTTATTGTTGAAAATAAAAATATAAGATAATATAGTTTTAATGTTTATTATATTTTATTTATTTTATCATATTTTATATGCCAGGCTGTTGTTGAAAATAAAAAATATACAGTAATATATAGTTTTAAGATTATATGATGTTATAATATATTATACCCTGGACCATAAAACCAGTCATAAGTAGCATGGGTATATTTGTAGCAAGATCAAAATTATTGATTTTTATTTTATGGCAAAAATCATTAGGATATTAAGTACAGATCATGTTCCATGAAGATATTTTGTAAATATCCTACCATAAATATATCAAAACTTAATTTTTGATTAGTAATATACATTGCTAAGATCTTTAATTGGACAACTTTAAAGGCAATTATGATTTTTTTTTTTTTTTGCACCCTCAAGATTCCAGATTTTCAAAAAGTTGTATCTCGGCCAAATATTGTCCTGTCCTGACGTCAATGGAAAGCCTTTTTATTCAGCTTTCAGATGATGTATAAATCTCAATTTCAAAAATTTGACTCTTATGACTGGTTTTGTGGTCCAGGGTATATTATGTTATGCCAAGCTGTTGTTGAAAAAACAAACAAACTTGTTTTTATTGCCTGGTTGTTCTGACTTGCCTGGTTAATAAATACATTATAAGAATTTGTAAAAATTAAAAGACTAAATAATAAGTAATGTTTTTAAATACTACATACAGTTGCACCAAGAGCTTTTGGTGTAGACAGCTTCACTAAAGTTTAGTTTTAGTTTTGATGTCACATCCATCCAGTGTAGAATTAACACAAGTGTGAGTTCCCTTTTTTTTTTAATTAAGAGTAACAAAATTTCCTTCCTTATAATTACTACATGGCAACCATTTAATGTGTATGCGTGAAATGTTACTGACGTTTTTACATTGCCATTAATCCAGTGTTTTTACTTTGCTGTAGGTGCAAACTCATCTTGAAAACCCAACTAAATACCACATCCAGCAGGCCCAGAGGCAGCAAGTGAAGCAGTACTTGTCCACCACACTAGGAAATAAAGTTGCCACACAAACTCTGGGTGTATCCCCTGTTCCACAGTCAAACTCTGCTCCAGAGAGGTGCCATTCTGCAAGCAGTGCTCCCAACAGCCCAATGGCACATCTCAACCTGGGCCCCAACAAAGAAGAGGTGAAGCACATCTAAATATTCACTGTGTACTGATCATCTCTTTCAAACGTTAAAGCTGCTTAAAGGAGAAGTCCACTTCCAAAACAAAGATTCATATATAATGTACTCACCCCCTTGTCATCCAAGATGTTTATGTCTTTCTTTCATCAGTCGTAAAGAAATTGTTTTTTGAGGAAAACATTTCTGCATTTTTCTCCATATAATGGACTGATATGGTGCCCCGATTTGGAACTTCCAAAATGCAGTTTAAATGCAGCTTCAAATGATCCCAAATGCGGTTCAAATGAGGTTCAAAATCGTCCTACATCGCTGTTTTACCTTTTTTTTTTTAAAGGGCATTTGACCTTCTTTGCATTTTCACTTTGTAAACACTGGGTTGGTACTTTTGCAGTGATGTAGGATGATTTTGAAGTAGGAGGAGAAAATGAGATGGGAGTTTTTCGACATACCCTAACTGTATTGACCCGTATATAAAGTATATAAATTTTTGAATTTTTTTAGAAAATAACAGATCGTTTTGCTTATTCTGCGCCTGGGATCATTTAGAGCTCTTTGAAGCTGCATTTAAACTGCATTTTGGAAGTTCAAACTCGCGGGCACCACTGAAGTCCGTTATATGGAAAACATTCCTGAAATGTTTTCCTCAAAAAACATAATTTCATTACGACTGAGGAAAGAAAGACATGAACATCTTGCATGACAATGGGGTGAGTACATTATATGTAAATTTTTGTTCTGGAAGTGAACTTCTCCTTTAACATTAACTAAGACTAATTAAAGGTTTAGAAGTACTTTTCATTGTTAGCTAGTGTAAAAAAAAAAAAATTGGAACCTTATTTTAATAGGTGAACACACTTACCTTTCCCTCTTCAGTTTTCCCTCTCACTAGCTTTGAGTCACATTGTACTGCAAAATACCACACCAGTGGCTTAATTATATTTGCACCCCTCTTTCACACCATACAGCACTTTTGCTTTAGATCGCCCATAGAACACACACTTGACAGTTTCTTGTTAAGAATACAGTTCAGTCGTTCTCTAAATACATGTGTTTATACCACATGTATTTAGGGAACCACTGAAAAAACCAATTTGTTTAAGTACGGTATGTGATTAGATATGCAACATTCAATGTTAAAGGTCCTTGCACACTGAGTCCGAAATTTGCGCACATTAAAAAAATAAATACCTCACCTTTTGTCAATCACATTTACACACTGCATTCGAAACTTTCGTCCGTCATTTAAAGAAATCTAATCAATTCGGTTCAATTTTCTGCTTTTTTTGAAAAAATGCATACGAAAATTTCAGACTTAGTATGCAAGGACTTTCAAGGGGTCATCGGATGCAAAACTCACTTTTACTTGCTGTTTGAACATAAATGTGTGTTGGCAGTGTGTGTACACAACCACCCCGTAATGATAAAAATTCATGCAGTGGTATTTTTACAGTTTTTATAAGTAATATCCCCTTTTTCAAATCAGGCCATTCTCAGTATCTTATCTGTGTGATGTCACAAAAATCCAGGCTGCTCCCACTATAGTTAACCCCTTAGACCCGCCCTGAGTGAGCTGAGTTAGCTGTAAACACTCCGACCGCCGTTGTTTCGACGCCAGTACAGGGGAAGATAAGAAAGTTTTCTAAGCGGTTGAGGTGTTCTGTTGTTGAATGTAGTAAAAATCATAGCAGTTGTCATTAACTCCCGACATCTGAGCCGCTGAAGATGCAGAGGATTAACATTACATTAGTTTTTGAAGGAAATGCACTTGACGATCTATATAAATGCATCTATGTTTGCGCGAATCATTTGTAATCCAGCTTCGCCTACAGAAGAAGTGAGTATAAGGGTTTTTTATGCATGAGCTAGTTAGCAAGTTTTGCGGCTAAACATGGCTAATGTAAACTGTACTGCTTGTCCCCCCCCAAAGAGAGGGGCGGGGTGAACAGAGCTCATTAGCATTTAAAGGCATATGCAACAAAACGGCTCGCTTTGAAAAGGACTGATTTTGATAAGGTAAAAAGGGTGTTTTTTACACTAACACTAAGACATTTTAACTAAAGTATGTTATAAACTTCTCATGGAACACTCCACTTTTTTTGAAAATAGGCTAATTTTCCAACTCCCTTAGAGTTAAACAATTGAGTTTTACTGTTTTGACTCTTCTGTAGTTGCATCGTATACAAAGACGGACGGAAAATGAAAAGTTGTGATTTTCTAGGTCAGTATGGCTAGGAACTATACTCTCATTTCAGTGTAATAATCAAGGAACTTTGCTGCCGTACCATCGGTGCAGCAGGCACAATGATATTACGCAGCCGTCAACTCTGCCGGCTGCAACTCTGCATCTTAGTGCCGGTCACTTTCAGGCGCTCCGTAATATCATTGCACCTGCTGCACTCATGGTACGGCAGCAAAGTTCCTTGATTATTACGCCAGAATGAGAGTATAGGTTCTAGCCATATCAGCCTAGAAAATCACAACTTTTCATTTTCCATCAGTCTTAGTACACAATGTAACTACAGAAGAGTTTTAAATGGGAAAAATATTGTCATTACATATAGTCATTTTTGAGCAAGATGCTATTGTTTTAATCAGATTCAGTGTTCTTTGCTAAGCTATGCTAAAAGTGAAAACTCAACAATGAGCCTATTTTTTTTTTTTTTTTTTTTTTAAAGTGGAGTGTTCCTTTAAGACCCTAACAAATTATATCAACTTGCGGAAAATGGCCATCCGATGACCCCTTTATCACTTTTAAATGACATCGCTCATTTTAAAACTTGATTGCATCCCCTTAGATGGATGATGTCATCGATGACATCATCAGCCTTGAATCCAGCTTCAATGATGACATCATGTCACTGATAGATTCTGGCCTGCAGCTCCCAAACACGGTAAGCTGAGCAAACATCTACATTATTGATGGACACATCCATAACATTACGGAAATGTTCCGAATAAAAGCCTCTTTGAACCGCAGCTATATTTGTGGTAAACCGCCACAAACCATTTTGAAAGCTACAGAGAGATAATTTCCTGAACATAAATGTCCCCACCCCTTTTAAGAGTGAGTGCTAACCACTGCACTTATGAGGGAGGCGATAAATGGGGATGCACCTCAGCAATCGACAACGTTCACTTCTAACACTTTACTGACACCTGCCAGGCAGGAATCATCAGGGAGGGCACAAAAAAGACTGTGAACGTTGGGTACAGAGCATTGCAGAGGATAGAAAGAACTTGGGGAAATAACTGGTGAAGGATATACTTTTTATTTCTGGAAGGAGTAAAAGTGCAGTGACATAAAATGAGGATTTTAGTTTTACTGCGGGAGCATGAAAAGAAAAGAAAGGTAAAATCTCATTCTTAAATTAATTTGTTTTTGTTCTTAAAGAAATCTGTTTCGAATTGCTGCTGTTTTGAATTTAAATAATATTTTATATTATACACAAATTATAATAATGTATGTATAATATATATGTTATTGTAATGTATAAATAAGGAATATTGATATTAAAAATTGCAAGTTATTTTAATAATAATGTTTATAATTTGTCTACAAATAGTTTTTTTCTGTATAAATATTATGAACAATTCAATAATTTAATTGCATGTAGTAATATGGTCACCTATCAAATTCTAACACATTTACTTGGTGTACTATTTTTTTACTCTTACAGTTGATTATAGTACATGTCAGTATTCTTTGTAGTTTGTAGATTAAACATTAGCATACTTGATTTACAAAAAAAAAGTGCTATTTGATTTTAAACAATGTTTTAGGCTGATATGATCACCACATTAATATAACATAATTTCTTGTGCAGTTTGTTGTTTTGCAGATTTTTTTATTTTATTTCTTCTATCTATTATTGTCTTAGCTACCAGGCAACCTTCTAGATGTCTACAACAGTCCTGGCATGGCGACCCCCACAATCACCGTCAGCAATTCTTGTCCGGCAGATTTGGCTAATATTAAAAGGGAATTAACTGGTAATGATTTACTCAGCCCATCTTCTTTATTATGTTTGTTTCAGTTGGGTTTATGTATTTACAATATCGTGTGATAGTTATAATAGTTGTTTATTTTCAGACGCAGAGGCCAGAGCCTTTATGAAGGAGAGGCAAAAGAAAGATAATCACAATCTCAGTGAGTTCAAAACACACAGGCTCCAGTAGTATATTGCTTGTATCCTGTCATTACATGGCTTAGCCTGAATAAATGTTTTACTTTGTGCAGTTGAAAGGCGGAGGAGATTCAACATAAATGACAGAATAAAGGAATTAGGGGCTCTGATACCCAAATCCAGTGATCCGTAAGTATCTCTCCTTAAAACTTAAGCTTCATGGCACTTTTTTAAAGAAACCACATGAGAGAACTACCAGTGAAATGTTTTGGCTGATTTTATAGCTTATGCTTGAAATTAGTTTATGATCAGATTCTTTGATTTAATTCTCTTTTTAAATTAAGTGGCATTTTAGCAGCACTTGAACCACTGCTGTTTTGTTTTAAAAATGACAATGTTCAAATTTGGGTCAGTACTCTTGTTTTCTGAAAGAAATGATTTTTTTTTTTTTAGCAGGAATGCATTAAAGGGTTACTTCACTTCCAGAAAAAAAAATATCCTGATAATTTACTAACCGCTATGTGATCCAAGAGGTTTATGTCTTTCTTTCTTCAGTCGAAAAGAAATTAAGGTTTTGAGGAAAACATTCCAGGATTTTTCTCCATATAGAGGACTTCAGTGGGGTTAGTTCTATGTCTGTGTATTCCAGTTCAAACAGACAGGGTAGGATAAAAACTCCTCCTCATTTTCTCCTTCAACTTCAAAATTGTCCGACATCATTGTTTTACCGTTTTGTTTTTTTGTAAAGGGTGTTTGACTTTCTTTGCACGTTCGATTTGTAAACACTGGGTTGGTACTTCTGCCTACGTCACACGTGACCTTTCCAACATGACTATGTAATGCGTGAAGTCGAGCTAGTGCAAGACAAGCATTTGTGGTTACAAAGTATATCATTTTTTAAAATTTCTTTTAGAAAATGACTAATTGTTTCACTGCATGGGTCTGCAATGTAGACCTTCAACCCATTGGTGCCCACTGAAGTCCACTATATGCAGAAAAATCCTGAAATGTTTTCCTCAAAAACCTTAATTTCTTTTCAGTTGAAAAAAACAGACAGACATGTCTTGGATAACATGGGGGTGAGTACATTATCAGGAAATTGTTATTCTGGAAGTGAACTAATCATTTAGTCAAAAGTCAAAGTAGAAACATTTATAATGTTACAAAAGATTTATAAAATGCATATAAATGTTGTTCTTTTAAAAATTTGATTCATCCAAGAATCCTGAAAAAAATGAATCTAGGTTTTGACAAAAATATGAATCAACAATGATACATTTTAAAATACATTTGTAATATTATTTCACAATATTACTGTTTTCTTGTTAAAATGGCAGGGAGATGCGCTGGAACAAGGGAACCATTTTGAAGGCTTCTGTTGACTACATAAGAAAACTGCAGAAAGAGCAACAGAGGTCCAAAGAGATTGAGATGAGGCAGAAGAAACTGGAGCAATCCAACCAGGCTTTGCTGCTCCGCATACAGGTATAAGATCGACTGTCAGTCTGTATTATTCTGTAGTCCAAACAAGGCTGTTCGCTTTCCTGTCCGTACTCAAAAACACACCATCCCATATCAATTTCCTTCACTTAATAATCAACATTTTCTTTACTATCGACATGCCATTAATATAAATGTGAACGTAAATAGAGTAGTCTACAACCCCAATTCCAGAAAGGTTGGGATGTTTCGTGAAATGCCATAAAATCAAGAATATGTTATTTGTTCATTCTCTTTACCTCTATTTAAGTGCCTAAAGTACAAAGAAAAAATGTCCAGTGTTTTCACTGGCCAACTTTTTATTTTATTTTATAATTATAAACAAAGTTTGATTTTGATGGCTACAATACACTCCAAAAAAGCTGGGACAGAGGCAAAATAAAATAGAAAATAGGTTATAAAATATCCAATTTTGAAACAGTTTACAGTAAGCAGGTGAAATGGAAATAGGTGAGGATATCTTTCACAAACTGCCTCACATAATATTGTGAAAAGATTCAGGGAATCCATAAAAATGTAAGTCTGTGTAGGGCAAGGCAAGACATCTCAGATGAATGTGCATGACCTTTGAGCTCTCAGATGGCATTGCATAAGAAACCGTCATGCTGCGGTGTTAAATATAGCCACATGGGCTCAGGAGTACTTCAGAATAAACGCTGTCACTTAACACATTCTGCAACTGAATCAATAAATGCAACTTGAATTTCTGTTACTCTAGCAGAAAGCTATAAAAGTTACACACTGCCGCTAAAAGTTACACACTGCACCTTTAAATAAAGGTTAAAGAGAATAAACAGACAACATATTTTTGATTTTATGGCATTTCACGAAACATCCCAACTTTGGAATTGGGGTTGTAGAATACCGAACATATCCTGTAAAAGGATGGACTCTAACACCCCCTGCTGTTTGTTGCACACAGGAATTAGAGATGCAAGCTCGTCATCATGGCCTCTCCGCTGCTGTGCCTCCAGGCCTGAGCGCAGAAGCTTCCTTTCTTCAGCAACAGCTACTACAAGGAAACCAATCCATGCAGCCTGGCACTGGGGAAAGCCAACCTCAGAGCCACCTCAGCATAACACAGACTTCCACTTCTTCTTTCCTCGCAATACCTCCTTCTGGCTCTCCGGCTGCTGCTGCAGCAGTAAGTGGCCCTCTGGACCTGGATACGTTTAGCTTCGCGGAGCTGGATGAGTCTTCAGCCTCTGATCTTTACCCTGACGTGGGACTTAGTGACATTCTGATGGATGACGGCTGCACGATGCCCGCTGTCAGGTCGTCCGATCTGCTTTTCTCACCAATGTCCCCTGGAGCCTCCAAGACCAGCAGCCGCAGGAGTAGCGTGACCATGGAGGACGACTTGTGACCGAACTGACCACTATATGTATGTTTCTATGCTCTTCCTCGTGTGGGACACCGTGGGACGTTTTTAAAGAGATAGTTCACTTAAAAATAAAAATTCTGTTATTTACTCACCCTCACGTTGTTCCAAACCTAACTTTGGAAAGTTTCTTCTGTGGAACTTCAAAGAAGGTTTTTTGAGAAATGTCTCAGTCTCAGTAAAGTGGTTACCAAAACTGATATTTCTTCAAAATATCTTCTTTGGTGTTCAGTTTTTTTGGTGAGCTATCAATTTAGAAACACTCTCCACGTGTTTGTGCTGTCATATTCTCGATAATTCAGTTAATTTAGAGAAAAAATTAACTGTAGTATTACGTAGTTTTGTAGGCAGTCCGTGATCCCAAAAGTTCATCCTGAATTTGAAATGCACCCAAAACATTTAGCCTTTTTGTAGCTAAAATTGAGGACATTCTAGCCTATACAGCATAGTTGTCTTGCTGTAAGGGTAAATCATGTGACGTTTATTAATGTTTTAGATGTGTTTTTTAGCATGCAAGTGCACATATATATGATTTCGGAGTGTGGTGTGAGTAGTCGCTTATCGCACCAAAGGGATGCTTCAGAGTTGTGTTTAATAGCATGAACTCATTTTTCATATTATGTTGAAAATGTTCAAGCAATATTTACTGCTTATATCAGAAAAATCTATTTTTTTAACACTCTTTCCTGGCTTTACTTTCAGCCAAGTACTTGCATATTTACTACTAACTGGTTTGAAATTTCTACATTTTATTTGTTTGTTTACAACACTTCCTTTTATGTTTCGTTAATTTGACCGTCAATGTTACATTGCTAAACAAATGTGTGATGGTGCAGGTGCTCAGACATGATTTACAGTAACACTTTATAATAAGGTAAAGTTCGTATTTTTAATAAATTGATTAGCATTGCTTAATACATTAGGTGTCATGAAAAAACAATGTTAGTTCATTTCTGTTTTTTATGGTATATTTATAAATTAACATTTAATCTAGATTATTGTATGTTGTAAAAATCACTGTTTATTGTTACTTCATGATACCTAACGCATTAACTAATGTAAATTTCCTTTTTGTGTAAACTGTAGAGATTTTTAGGATGTGTATAAGGAAACAAGCCACATAAACGTCATGCACAAATAGCTTTTCAGGTATCAAATTTTACAAGCTACCTCTGCCTAAAGTGCTTTTTATAACCAGTAGATCTAAATCAGCATTTTGTTAGATGCAGCTAAACACACACTTACCTGCGAATGTAAACGAACTTGCGCATCTGTGCTGTGCTCAGAAATATGACATTTAGAGTACTGCCAGTCAAAGCCAAATGAAGTTTCATCTCTGATCAAACTGTGCCTGAAGCATAAAGGAACAAAAGTCATTTGTTTGGTTTGTAAATAGAAAAATGAATACAAATGAGTCGTCAAAGGTTTAAAAGTTGTTCATTATTAATTCTGCAGCAATTCAGATGAATGTCTAATATATAAAACTAGATGATCTAAAGCAGATTAAATGCAGATTGTAAAATATATTTAAAACTTGAATGTGAATGTAATGGATTATGCAGTTTTCCTTTTCTTCTGTCACAGGCACAGAATGGGTATAAGTCTGAAATGATTTGATTATGTGAAGTCACAGCAATAATATTTTATTGTCTCATTTCCTGACAGTCCGGTCCTTAGAAATAAGCATTATTGTGTGTTTTAGGACATATTTCCTCTCATTAAAACTAAATTGCCAGTTATTGTTCTGCTGCTGGTGTGTCATTGCCTTTACTTTCATTACATCTGTGTTCAATTAAAGGGAAGGTGTTGTTCTTTTTTGTAAACAGGTTTTTTTTTCAAAGCACATAATTTATAATTGAGAGAAAATGTATTTTAATTAGAATTTTCCTGTGTGTTGGTGGCCTTTAATTGGCTAAAATAAACTGATGAGAAAAAAAATCTCATTAGATTGCTTGACTTTTTTTCAGATGTGTCTCTTTTTTAGTGTATGCACACTGACGTGCATTTCACACTTTAAAAATAGCTTTAAAAATAAAGACAACAGTGTTATATTTTTAATTCAAGAACAGAATATAAGATACATTTCCTATAATTCAATCTGACATTTTCTTGCCAAATCAAATCATGAATCATTGCATCACACAACATGAGCACATAAAAGCAAATTACATTATTTTTATAATAAAAATGGAAAATAAATAAAAATAGCTGATTACCCTGGTGAAAAATCCAGCATATGCTGTTAGGTATGTTTTGATGCTGGGATGCTGGTTAGGTAGGTTTTGATGCTGGTTTAAGATGGTACTTTGCTGGTTTATGCTGGTCCTTAGCTGGTTTATGCTGGTCCTTTGCTGGTTCATGCTGGTCCTTGACCAGCAACATGACCAGCAAAAACCAGCAAAGGACCAGCTTAAACCAGCATCAAAACCTACCTAACCACCATTCCAGCATCAAAACATACCTACCAGCATATGCTGTTTTTTTCACCAGGGCAGTGCGTCACCAAGACATGATTTCAGGCCCACCCATAATATCCTAAACACAAAAACTGTGAAAAAATTGTTTAACGGTTTAATTCCACAATTCAGTACTAAATAGTTCACAGTCTTTGTAACATGTTTTTAGCAATACATTTTACTCTGAAAAATGCTGGGTTAAAAACAACCCAACCTGGGTTATTTGGCAACCCAGCGCTGGGTAAATATTGGTCAGAACACATGCAGGGTTGTTTTGACCAAGCTGGTTGGGTTAAATGTTTTTACCAAATATGCTGGGTTATTTTTTTAGGTCAAGTATTGTTTAAAAATTATTATATTGCTGGCTTAAAATGGTCTGGAACTTAAAAAAAACCCCACACGGTATTACTAGAGGCAACAGCAATAATCAAAAGAATGAACATTTATTATTAAGCAAGAACACATGGACAAAATACAAGACAAATTGAATTTATTTGGGTGAATACAGCATAGTTTACAATATTACATACATTTAAACTCATTTAACAATCATTTTAGACAATAAAAACGTAACAATTAAAAGTATAATTTTAATTTCAGTGTTTTCAACCATTTTCTATAATCGCTTTTTAATGAAATAGCGCTAATTCTCGTGCAGGTGTGTCACCGAAATCTGAGGCGAAGGGCTGCTGTTTGCCAGGGTAACTGCGAACTTCAGACTGTGGCCTTGCGTTTCACTCTTAGCTGAAAGATGCCGTGACTGCTCCAAAACCTTCCCATAAACAAACAGTACTGACATTAGAGAACATTAAAATTTGTTAACATGAAATTAAATTAAACTCAATACTATAACAAATAAAACCAATTTATTTTATGCAAGGCAAAAGGCGTTTCCATCATGCGAAGTGACGCAGCTGACTGATATCGTCTTTATGTTGCATTGTGTAAAATAATACAGTTTACAGCACAGTAAAAAGTTATAAATGAAATAAAATGTATACAAACCCTTATTTCGCTGAAGAAGTGCACCATATCGGCTGCGCTGGAACTCCTGCAGAAGACTCAAAAAGCCCATGCTCTGACTGTAACTCAGCAGCTGGGTTATTTAGTCGGAGACAGGCTCTACCCTGGAACTTAGTTACAGAAAAATTACCCAGCACCTGGGTAAAAAATATTAAAAATAACCCAATAAAATGAACCAACAAGTTGAACCCAGCATTTGAGTTAAAAAAATAACCCAGCACCTGCGTAAAATATTAAAAACAACTCAATAAAATGACTCAATAAAAACTGGCTGAACCCAGTATTTTGGTTAAAAAAAAATAACCCTGCATTTTTTTGGAATGCACGGACTTTAACTTTACCGAATATTTACTCTTAAACTGCGATGAGCTAAACAAAATATTTTAAATGAATTTCAATATATTCTAGTTCAGGTGACATGTAAACAGCATATGCTTTTATTATCCTCTAATGCAGTATCAAAATGCAGTACCAAATGCAGCCGTGCAGTATCACAGCCACGGTGAAACAGCAGATTTACATGCTTGTGAAATCAGCACATTAAAATTTACTACATTCCATTCCAGCTTTATCTGATTGTCACGAGCAGTATATAAATGAGTGTGAGATGTCATGAGCAGCTAGTGAAACAGAAGCTGAGAGAGTTCCATGCCTAGTTCCAGACACTCGGTCGTCTGTAGACAGAGATCGCAAACAGAGCAGTCAAAGGTGGTTTCTCCGCAACTACAGCCGCACGCTGCCATGTATTCTGCGCAGGTGCAACATGGGCAAAAATCTGTAAAGTCCTCCAGAGAGGCAGGGTCGCAACAGCATGCGTTAGAGCAGACGGATGAACAGATAGAGGCCACACAGTATTGACATCCATCACCAACGGCCAGCAAGCAATCCCAAAACTTGCAGAACAAACACGCCAACAGAAAGGACGCACACAGGTCTAGAAGTGCAAGAAAAGAGCAAAGAATTTAGATATATTCTGCATGTACTATATTTGCAGGTGTTATTTCAACTCATACTTGTTTTTTTGTTTTGTTTTTTTAACATTGAGGGTGAGGCGTTTGCAATAAAAGTATATGAGGTCTTATAACAATTATCTTATAATTTTATAAAAGTACTTACACTAATTCTATTAAAACTAAAACTACTGTTAAAAATCCTGTGTTATTTGAGCTGCAAGCTGTTTAAAAGAATAGTTCACCCAAAAATTTAAATTTGCTGAAAATTTACTCTAAGGTGTAGGTGAGTTTCTTCACCTGAACAGATTTGGAGAAATGTAGCATTACATCACTTGCTCACTAAGGAATCCTCTGTAGTGAATGGGTGCCGTCAGAATGAGAGTATAAACAGCTGATAAAAACATCACAATAAGCCACAAGTAATCCACATGACTCCATCAATTAACATCTTGTGATGTGAAAAACTGCCTATTTGTAATAGACAAATCCATCAAGATTTTAACTTCAAACCACTAAAGTATGTGGTACAGTACGTGAACGTGTGTCGAAGTCTGAGACGAAAGAAAAGAAATTGTTGAAAAGAATCGTTATTTTTGGGGGAGGTTTTGTGCACAAGTATTCTCGTAGCTTCATAAAATTACTGTTGAACCACTGATGTCACATGGACTATTTTAACGATGTCCTTACTACCTTTTTTAGGACTTGAACATGTCAGTTGCATTGCTGTCTATGCAGAGTCAAAAAGCTCTCGGGTTTGGTCAACAATATCTTAATTTGTGTTCCGAAGATGAATGAAGGTCTTACATGTTTGTAACGACATGACGGTGAGTAAATAATGACAGAATTTTCATTTTTGGGTGAGCTATCCCTTTAATTATGGATTTGTTTCTCACAAGCTGCCAGCTTTTTGCATCACAAGATGTTAACTGATGGACTGAAGTCGTGTGGATCACTTGTGTATTATTGTGATGTTTTATCAGCTATTTGGACTCTCATTCTGACGGCACCCATTCACTGCAGTGGATCCACTGGTGAGCAAGTGTAACACTACATTTCTCTAAACCTATTCAGATGAAGAAACAAACTCTTACATTTTGAATGACCTGAGGATGAGCAAATTTTTGTTAGTAAATTTTTATTTTTGGGTGAACTTTTCCTTTAAATGATACATGTCATGACAACAAAGTTTTAAAATTGAATATAACTTTACACAGAAAAGTTTAGAAACTGATTTCCTCCCCAATAAAATCATGTTCAAATCATGTTCTATCAAGTGTTGGGAAGGTTACTTTGGAAATGTAATAGATTACAATTTACCCTATTTAAATGTAATGAGTAGTGTAACTATTTCAATTACGTTGTTGAAGTAATATAACTGATTACAATTGATTACTTTTCTAAATTTCTAATGAATGTTTTCAGCTGTGAATAAACTGCATTTTGGAAGTTCAAACTCGGGGGCACCATTGAAGTCCACTATATGGAGAAAAATGCTGAAATGCTTTCCTCAAAAAAACATAAATTCTTCTACGACTGAAGAAAGAAAGACATGAACATCTTGGATGACAAGGGGGTGAGTACATTATCTGTACATTTTTGTTCTGGAAGTGGACTTCTCCTTTAAGATTATAAAAATGTAATTTTAAGGCACAGCCACCACAAAACCAGACTTTAGCACCTCTTTTTACTTTGAGATTGTTCTTTAAATACTAATTTAAAATCATAAGATATAGTTTAATAGCTACTGTTTTTAAAATCATATCTTTGCAAAGCTATGGCAGGAAAAAAACAGTTAATCTTAGAAAACAAAGCATATACAAAACCCAAATAGAAAATAAAATCAAATAGGCATGTGTCCTACTCTGTGTCTAAACTTCTGAAACAGTGGTGTCTCATATTTTTAGCGCAGTCTGGGAAAGAAATCAATCAAATCTGTATGTTTGTGAAAATATTCAGATGTTACCCCCTTTGTAATCGTTAACATTTTCATAAGTAACTGTAATTTAATTACACATTTTATCTCAGTAACTGTAACAATTTAAAGTTCCATCTATTTTACTCCCGAACACTGTTTACTATGAAAACAGTGGTTTGCCTCATTCACTTTCATTATTAGTGCGTCACTGTAAACCAGATTGTATATTAAAAAAGGAGACAAATGAGTCGAAATTAATTTTTGTGGTAATCAACAACATTATGACAAAAGTGCTATCGAAACCAGAATATTCCATTAATGGCTGAATCACTGACAAAATATTGATGTGGTAACCACAAATAAAGCAGCTTTGCTGACAGTGTAGTCCATCGTAAAAGTTTAAGAGCCTTAATACTACTAATCAGCACCACACCGAAAAAGTCTGGTGTGCATCCTCATCAATTCATCCTCATTAATGTGATAAAACATGACAGGAAGAGAGAAAGCTGTTGTCAGTTTTGCTAGCGAAGACTTCAGCATCTATAATGCATTAGAAGTCATAAAAATTGAATCCCTCATTTCATTGAGTCAAATGTAATTTGAGGTGTTGCTTACCTTCAACAGGGGCTTTCAGGCTCAAACGACTCAGTGTGGAGGTGGAGGATCGGCTGATTTTGCGATGACGGTGTGTCGCTTTATAAGCGCTGATGCGTGACTTTTTTAGATGGTTTGTGGGTAGTTGAACACAGACAGGAAAAGCATCGCTGATGTCACTGCTAGCAGGGTTTAGAACGTTCTGAAATGGCTTTTTCACATCTGCTGGGAATTCTTTAATTTGCACATCTATAAAAAGGACACAACAATAATATCATTTGGATGGTAGATTAAACAATGAACAGTAGTGTGAAAGATATTTACCAAATGGTAGTGGTTTCGATTTGCTAAGAGGAGAAATAAGACACGAGTTTTCCTTCCCAGAGAGTACATCGGTTGGTGATAGTTCACTATCCTTTAGACATGTTTTAGTAGATTCCAAATCTTGTACATCTGATGGCTCTGTAAAATAAATAAACCACATTATAAGTTGTTTTTCTCTTCATACTAAAGTATTACTGATATTAACTATATGGCTTTGCGTTATCATATGGGCAAAACTATTGTTCCAGACACCTAAAATAGATTCACAAATGCTCTGTTTACCCATAAATACACATGAACTAGACAAAATGACTGGCAACATGGGCACTATCTTCTTACATTAGAAGCTGTCGTCCCCATCAAACTGAAAAAGGTACTGGGCCGTGGTACAACAGTAATACCCATTCTCTCAAGAAAGAAACTTGTAATCTTAAGCGCAAATGGGGAAAAACTACCTTGGAAGTTTGCGCTGAAAAACAGTATGTCCAGATATACACAGGCTCTAAAAGCTGCCAGGGCCGACTCATAGAAAACAACCAAAACAATCCAAGGTTCTTATTTAGCACAGTGGCTAGATTAACAAATAATCAGACATCACCCGATCTAATAGTCCCTTACAGTTTAATAGTAATGACTTTATGAATTTCTTCACTGCTAAAATAGATAACATCAGAAATACAATAACAAATGTAGATTCTACAGCAACTAATACGTCAGCTTCCAAAAGAAAAATTGCAGTGCTTTAAAACTATAGGACAGGAAGAGCTAAATAAACTTATCTCTGCGTCTAAACCAACAACATGCCTATTAGATTCTGTACCCACTAAATTACTAAAAGAGTTGTTATCTGTAGCAGAAGAACCGGTTTTCAATATTATTAACTCAGCGTTATCTTTAGGTCACATCCCAAAACCATTCAAGCTGGCAATTATTAAGCCTCTTATTAAGAAACCACAACTAGAGCCTAGTGAACTGTCTATTTATGTCTACAATTACAGACCCATTTCTAATCTTACGTTTATGTCTAATTTTAGAAAAAGCTGTATTCTTAATTATGCTCTTTCTTGCAAAAAAATTGTCTATGAAGAATTTCTTGCATCAGACCAAGGCTGCATCTCATTGCTAGTTTTACTTGATGACATACAGATCGTCTACAAAGCTATGCAGGTATTCAAGGGCAGGCTTTAAGATGGTTTAGATCCTACCTGTCTGATCGCTACCACTTTGTTTATTTGAGTCATCTCAATTATCACCAGAAAAGTATGGAGTGCCACAAGGATCTGTCCTAGTTCCTCTGCTATTTTCAATATACATGCTGCCCCTTGGTAATATTATTAGAAAATACGGGATTAGTTTTCATTGTTATGCTGATGATAGTCAACTATATCCACCTTATTTTTCAATGCGGAAGTAAGCTGTTTTCTAGTAATGTGTTAGACGTTCATAATCCGCCATAGGGAAATAACGAGACGAATATCAAAGTGCAGTAAATGGTAAAACAGTTTGCACTACAAACCAGTGTGCTCATAATTAAGATAATAAAGTAACATAATATGGTAAGACACACCAGTTTGCAATATCAAGCAGCAAAACTAGCTTTTTGTGCAGCTAAAAATAGCTGGAAGTGGATGAGACCAGAAGCCAGACAAAAAATGTACAAATGGCTGCACCTACTCTCATGGGAAAAATAAGGTGGATATCTCAACAAGACCAGATGAAACTTCTAAATTATCGAAGTTAACAGGATGCATTAAAAATGTAAAAGATTGGATGACCAATCATTTTCTCCTATTAAATTCAAATAAGACCATATTGGACCAAAAAACAGTAGACAGAATCTTTTGGATTACAATTTGCAATTAGACGGATGTGCCGTTACTTCCTCTACAGTCAAAAATCTGGGTGTTATATTAGACAGCAACTTGTGTTTTGAAAATCATATTTTTTATGTTACAAAAACAGCATTCTTCCATCTTACAAACACTGCCAAGCTACGAAACATGTTACATGTTTCTGATGCAGAAAAGCTAGTTCATGCATTCGTGAGCTCTAGACTAGACTATTGTAATTTACAGCTAGGTGGTTGTCCTGCATCTTCAATTAACAAGCTACAGGTAGTCCAAAATGCAGCTGCTAGAGTCCTTACCAGGTCAAGAAAATTGATCATATTACCCCAATTTTACAGTCTACCTATTAGGTTTTGCATCAGTTACAAAATATTACTTCTAACTTATAAGGCCCTTAATGGAGTCTTCTATCATGGTACAATCCATCAAGCTCCCTAAGGTCGCAAAACTCTGGATAGCAAAGTCCACTAAAGGCTCCCAAACTCTGGAATAGCCTTCCTGATAACGTTCGGGAGTTCGGACTCTCTCTCGGACACATCTCTTTAGCCAAGCATCCACATAGTGCATCTCATAATCCTGTACTGCAGTTATATCAGATCAAATGCACATTATTATTCTTTAACTTGGGTTAAACAAATCATTTTTGCTTGGAACAGCAGCTACGCTAATTATGTCCCTATGTCTTCCTCTGTTTCTGCCACGGGATTGACACAAGCTTCAGTCTGGATCCCGAACACCTAAGAAGAGATGATGCCAACCCTGAAACAACATACAGCACTACCGAATTTTGCTATAAGTTTAATTGCAACATATAATTCATTACTGTTAATAGTGTTCATTGTCTGTTTGATTATGTAATTAATTGATTTTTACCATACATCTCTGACATATGTACATCAACTTGACATAGTCACCACAAGTAAGCTACTACTAAATATATTGTATAAACTTTAATTTTCTGTAAAGCTATACAAAAATCTTACCAGTTTGTTGAAACGTTGTACTAAAAGCTGAATTATTTTGCGGCTCATCTTCATGAAAGTTGGATTTTGATCCAGTTGGTGACTGGTCGCCGTGTTCATCCTCACAGTCCATCTTTTAAAACTCCTCTCGCAGCTTTTGCTACAACAAGAATAAGTGTAAAGATGTAGAGCGAAAATGCCAGAGCATTTGAACTCTAAACTATGTCATTAAAAATTCAAACACAGGATGCAAAGAAAATAGATGTGCTGTATAGTCTGTGGTATATTTTAATTACTAATGGTAAAATACTGCGGAGGGAAAAAAGCTAATTGATCACTTGACATGTTGATATTTTACTGATTTACTTTTTTTGTTTTGTGACAAACATGACTACTTTTACTGAAGGATAGAATGTACAAATGCACAAAGTATATACAAAATATTATATATGTACATATATGCAAAAAAAATACAAAGCCTAGCATAAAAAGTACTGATGGAGCAAAAAGTGCCAGAGTCATTAATCTATTATTAATCTCAATCCATTTGGCGAACATACTGTTGTGACAGGGATAAGAGGCATCTTAGATGTAAAGAGAGCAATAAATTTCAGCAACCTATTAGTCCAATGTTTGCTTACCTTGAGTCAGAGAGATGTCAGGAAAACTTCTTTTCAAGATCTCAAATCCTTCCTTTGAAGAAATAACAGTTCAATTTTTGAGATAGACCTTAAAAATACTATATATTAAAACAAAAATGTTCTATTTTGAATATTCTCATCACGAAGAATTAAACGTTGCAAATGATTTAACACTCTCCCAGAACCAAAATGTCAACAAAGATAATTGAGGGCCAAATCATTATTGTAAATACGCACAAACTCACCTGATCACCTCGTCATCATATAAACAATATTAACTGCGTTACTGAGTCGACAAATGTATACAGATACTTATATTAATATGAGTAGTGGTGACATTTAATGTTAGAATAGTTTCTGTCAGGCTAAAACAATTTCTTAAAAAAAACACACACACAGTGTTGCCTCTTGACTTTTCCTACTTGTTTTCTACTAAGTTATTATATTATCTTACAAATCCTTGATCACTTAAGTTTTTTGAAATTCACTAACCTTCACAACAACATTCATCCCATCGTCCGTCAGATGTCAAATGGATTTTCTGTTTTACTTGCTCTGTAGGGGTCGTTGCTTTGGCTGGTCATTATCCATTCGTTAGCATGTCATAGTGTTGATAGGACGTACATGCACCACACCCCCTACTAATAAAAAAACGCAGTAACATATATTAAAATAACAAGAAATGTTTTTAAAAAATAATTAAGGAAAATAAAAAATATTATTATTATTAATATAATTATTATGCGCATTTTTAAATTATTATTATTGTTGTTTTTATTGTTAATAATTATGTCGTTAATATAAAACAGTAACAGAAAACACACCGAGTGTTAAGTCTTTGGACTGTACCATAGAATACACTTCGTCTGTAAAAGCTTGTAAATGTACATATCTTTTACCGATGAGGACTTTTATTATGACAAGCAACCCTCTGCCCAACAGAACCGAAACGACGCTGCTAGCTACTGGTCAGGGTAACAATTATTAGCTTTAAAACATCAGTTCAATTCGTAGTTTTGTATGAGGAGTTTCACTGTTTGCAAGGTCGGAGTATTCGGGACACTGGCCTGTTCATGCAGTGAGATATTATCTTAATTAATCCTCATTTCCTCTGTTTGATCGGATCTTCTAGAAGGCGGGGAGCAGCGATGGTAAGTCTGCTATTATGAATTGATAGCATATTAGCTCCGTCTTGATCAGTCAAAATAAATTCTCTAAAAACAGTTGTTGCAAATGAAACAACGAATTATTTGTTGTAAACAGTAATAAATTTACATAGGTTAGTAGCTAATCGAGTTTCTTGTTAACAAGTGTGCTACATGCTAATATGTATTTAGACTCACTAATGTTGAACTGCCGTCAAAACATGCAAACGTGTACTTTTTGTTTTAAATGGATATGTAATCATTTTTTACTATAATAATAATGATTATTATTATTATTAGTTATTGTTTTTAATTTTCTGGTGTGTGATAGTCTTTTGAGTCTTTTTTTTAGTCTTGTTGTGCACTACCGGTCAAAACAGTACGATTTTTATTGTTTTTTAAAGACTTTATCTGCTCACCAAGCCTGCATTTATTTGATCCAAAGTACACAAAAGAAAAGAAAGAAATTATAGAAATTAATACTTTTATTTAGCAAGGATGCTTTAATTTAATCAAAAGTGATGATAAAGACATTTATAATGTTACAAAAGATTTCTATTTCAGTAAAATGCTGTTCTTCTGAACTTTCTATTCATCAAAGAAGCCTGAAAAAAATCTACTTGGCTGTTTTCAACATTTTAATATTAAAAATGAGAATATTAGAATGATTTTTTCTAAAAATTCAGTATATAAATTACATCTTAAAATATAAAACAATAAAAATAACAACAACAATGGAATTATTTTAAATAGTAAAAAATATTTCACAGTTTTACTGTTTTTACTGCGCTTTGGATCAAATAAATGCAGGCTTAGTGAGCAGAAGAGACTTCTTTAAAAAACATGAAGAGACTTTAAAAAAAAAACATGATTTTGCGCTAATTGGTCAGTATGTATATTACATCTTAAAATATGAAACAATAAAAATAACAACAACAATGGAATTATTTTAAATAGTAAAAATATTTCACAGTTTTACTGTTTTTGCTGCACTTTGGATCAAATAAATGCAGGCTTGGTTAGCAGAAGAGACTTCTTTAAAAAACATTAAAAAACTTACTGTACCAATAGTGTAGTTCATGTATTTGTAAAAGGTTTCCACTAGTAGCTATTGTATTCATTGTGTTTTCTCTGTCTTCACAGGACAGCGAGATGTCTGATGTAGACCAGGCACCAGCTATGGACAAAAGTGTAGTAGATGGAGAGAATGCTCCTCTCTACTGCATTTGTCGAAAACCAGACATAAACTGCTTCATGATGTAAGACAAATCTCTCCAACTGTGTTCTTACAAAAAAGTATGACGTAACGGGGTATGTGTTCAAACGGAATGCTTAATTTGTATCCAATCCTTTTCCGATAGTGGTTGTGACAACTGCAATGAGTGGTTCCATGGTCACTGTATAAATGTGACAGAGAAGATGGCCAAGGCGATCAGGGAGTGGTACTGCAGACAGTGTCAAGGTCAGTGACTAATGGCTTTCACTTTAGAATATTTAAACATGAACTTAAACATATTATACGTTGTGTTAGAATATCTGTTAATGCATTGTAAAATATTCCCCTTCTTTTAGAAATGGATCCATCTCTTTCGATACGGTATCGGAAAAAGAACCGCGATAAAGACGTTGAGCCAGAAAGGGTTGAGAAACGATCCAGCACTCCAGAGTATAAGATGGATAAGCGGCGAGGATCTAAAGTTAGTGCTTTTTTTTTTGCTTGTTATTGTTTCTCTATTACATCTCTATTAAATTTAGTATGTATTACAATAGTTATTTTTCTGGAATGAAAATATGAGTCCTCTAACTGCATTCCAGGTGAAGCGCTCTGCCCGTATGTGTGGTGAATGTGAACCCTGCACTAGGACAGAGGACTGTGGTCAATGCGACTTCTGCAAAGACATGAAGAAATTCGGCGGCCCGAACAAGATTCGTCAGAAATGTCGTCTAAGGCAGTGTGTCGTCCGTGCACGGGTAAGCGTTTTTATATTTAGATGGTTTATTATTTTGCTTTTGATTTGTTGTTAATTTAATTAATTTTCTTTCACTTTTTTTGCAGAAAATGTTGCGTGTTCGAGACGAGGAGTTTTCTCTGTGTGAGAGGAAGGACAATATAATGCACAGAGACAGACGATACTCAGATGATTATGATGAGAACGATATGGAGCCGTATGAGCATTACAAGGACAGAAATGCGGTAACGACTAATTGCTGTAGCTTAACCACAACCACTTAGTATATAGATTCATTTAAACTCTTGGCAGGTTATAATGTATACTTTAACATGAGTATTTTTGTGAGATATGCTTGATGCTTTAGGTCTGGCATAATAAACCTCACCCTTCTTTCCTGACTTTTTTTTTTTTTTTTTTTTTTTTTTAAGTCATGGGGGAGTGACGATGAAGACGGCCCAATTTACAGTCCTGTCCCACGGAAGAAAGCTATAAAAGTCAAGCACGTCAAGAGGAGAGACAAGAAATTTGACAAAAAGGTACAATGAGAGTTGCTTAGCTGTGCTGACATTCCTTTACCTAATTTGACATATTCATAAACAAAATCTCTGCTCTGAGAGTAAATTCATGAGCATTTTAGTGTTTCTTTTGAGGAAAAAAAATCTTCATATCATATGCAAACAGAAACATGAAGGTCTTCAAAGCAACCTGTCAAATAAGTTTAGTTTAACTTGAAGAAACTGTGATAGAAATAGCGCGTAATGTAATGATGTATTACCACTACTCCTAATAAAATTATTATTAAAACATGCATTTTTAATTTGGTAAAAATAAAAAATTAAATTTTTCTTAAACTTTTATTACATTAAGTTTCATTATTTCAATTAATTAGACAAGCTTTTTGATTAATATTTTTTTCACATTTAACTATTGAAACAGAGTATAGAAAAATGTAAATGGAAAAAACTGAATAAATAAAACGGATTTCATAGGGCCTTAAGAAGTAATTTTTGTCAAACTTTTTTTTTTTTTTTTATGTTTCTTGATTTTAATTAATTATTAAATTAGCTTTTTTTTATACATATTTATTTCTTTAATTTAACCATTAAAACAGAGTCTAGAAAAATGTAAATGGTAAAAACGGAATCCAGAAAAATTAAGTTAAAAAATGGATTTCGGAAAAAAATTAAAAAACGAAATTTGAGAAAAACAGATTTCATAGGGCCTTAAAAAATTTTTTTTGTTGAACTTTTCATAAATTGTTAAATTGTTTAAGTTTCATTATTGCAATAAATTAGACAAGCTTTTTGAGAAAGCTTTTTATATATATATATATATATATATATATATACACTACTGTTCAAAAGTTTGGGGTCAGTAAGACTTGTAATAGTCTTTAAAGAAGTCTCTTATGCTCATCAAGGCTGCATTTATTTGATTAAAAATATAGAAAAAAAACAGTAATATTGCAAAATGTTTTTTACAATATAAAATAATGTTTTTTATTTTAACATACTTTAAAATAGAATTTATTCCTGTGATGAAAAGCTGAATTTTTATCAGCTGTTACTCCAGTCTTAAGTGTCACATGATCCTTCAGAAATCATTCTAATATGCGGATTTATTATTAGAATGATCAATGTTGGATAATATCAGTTGTGCTGCCAAATATTTTTTGGAACCTGTGATTTTTTTTTTTTTTTTTTTTTTTCAGGATTCTTTCATGAATAACAAGTTTAAAAAGTACAGTGTTTATTCAACATATAAATATTTTATAACAATGTAAATTATTTATTATTAACTTTTAATAAACTTTTAATTATTAACTTAATACATCCTTGGTGAATAAAAGTATTAATTTCTTAAAAAAAAAAGAAAAAAAAAAAAAGAAACAATAAAAATGTACTGACCCCAAACTTTTGAACGGTAGTGTGTGTATATATATACACACACACACACACACACACACACACACACACATATATATATATATATATATATATATATCTATATATATAAAATTTGAAAAATAATAAGTAAAATAACATTTATTTCATAGGGCCTTAAATGTAATTTTTGTTAAACTTTTAAGAAATTGTTGTTAAATTGTGTAAGTTTCATTATTGCAATAAATTAGACAAGCCTTTTGATATATATATATATATTTATATAAAATTTGAAAAATAGATTAATTAGACAAGCTAAGTATTGATGATGAGTATTTTTACTTTTGAATTTTTCAATTTAACCATTAAACCAGAGTCTACAAAAATGTAAATGGAAAAACTAGACTCCATGAATATTAAAATGGAATTTGGGAAAAAATAAAAAAGGGAAAAAATAAAACACATTCATAAGGCCTTTATTTTAAAAAAAAAAAACAATTTTTGTTAAACTTTTAATAAATTGTTAAATAATTTGTTAAAAAATTGTTTCTAAAAAAAAGAAAACAGAATTTGGAAAAAAAAAAAAATTGGGAACAAATAAAATGGATAGGGCCCTAAAAATAATAAAACCCTCTCCTGGTCAAAATGACCTTAACAGAACAATAGGGTTAAAGGGATAGTCTCTCACCCTCATGTTGTTCCAAAACAGTATGACTTACTTTTTTTTGTTGAACATCAAAGAAGATATTTTGAAGAATGTCGATAACCAAACAGTTGTTGGTCCCCATTGACTTCTCTAGTACGGAAGAAATAATATGGCAGTAAATGGGAGCCAGAAACTGGTTACCAACATTCTCCAAAATTGTTTTCATTATTCATGCTCATCTTTTACAGAAAGAGTCCCGTCGCCACAAGCAGAAACAGAAGCACCGTGATCGTTTAAGACACAGCGAGAGAGGAGATGGCAGACATGGAGGAGACATGCAACAGTGTCTGGGACCAAACTGTATCGAGTCAGCACGTCCAAGCTCCAAATACTGCTCTGAGGACTGTGGCATGAAGCTGGCCGCCAAGTAGGTTATTTCATTAAGTGCAGCCAACCAGCATGGAAGAGTCTCACAATGTTTCACCAGGTTAATGTGTTTTAAGAGGATCGTATTGATTGATTGATCTGCTGATCTGTGCAGCCGGATCTATGAGATCCTACCACAACGCATCCAGCAGTGGCAGCAGAGCCCTTGCGTTGCTGAAGAACAGGGCAAAAAACAGCTGGAGCGCATTCGCAGGGAGCAGCAGGCCGCACGGATGCGCCTCGCCGAGATGGAGCGACGCTTCCACGAGCTCGAGGGCATCATTGCCAAAGCCAAGCAGCAGGTGGTTCAACAGGATGAGGATGTGAGTTTCCAGTAATACTTTCTCATGCCAATGTCATTGAATTTAGAATAACTGGTAAAAGACTGAATTTTGTGTTTCAGGGATCTTTGTTTATTAGTGCATACTAGCTAATGTCCTGTCTTGCAGGTGAATGAAACAGACAGTGAGGACACGGATCTTCAGATCTTCTGTGTGTCCTGCAGTCACCCAATCAACCCCAAGGTGGCGCTGAGGCATATGGAGAGATGTTATGCTAAGGTGAATATTTTTTTGTTTCTGAACCTGTTTATTGATCATTGTAGCATCCTATTGAACAAAATGTATTTGTATTATACTCACTCTTGATTTATTACTTTTACAGTATGAAAGCCAGACTTCCTTCGGTTCCATTTTCCCAACCAGAATAGAAGGGTAAGAGGGCTTTGTTGTGATAATTCTTATGTTTTGGGATCAGTAAGATTTTATGCTCATGAAGGCTGTATTTATTTGATCAATCAAACAGAAAAAAACATAAAACAGAAACAGAAAAAACCCCAGAAAAAAACAAAAAACATAAATACTGTGAAATATTATTGTGATTTTTAATATTGGTTTCTTATTTTAATATACATTAAAATATATTTCTGTGACAGCACTGAATTTTCATCAGCCGTTACTTCAGTGTCACATGATCCTTTAGAAATGATTATAATATGTTGATTTATTGTCAGTGTTGAAACTGTTGTGCTGCTTTATATTTTTTTGAAACCTTTATTTTTTTTTTTTTAACTTATTATTAAAGTTATTTTAAATTGCAATAATATTTCCTAAAATGAAATTGTTCCTGTATTTTTCATCAGATAAATGCAGCATAAGACACTTTTGTAAAAAACATTAAAAATAAAACTCTTACTGATCCCAAACTTTTGAATGGCACTGTGTGCATATATAAATATATTATATGGAAAATTAATGGAATACACATAATTTGGTCAAAATAAAACAGAACATAAGGGAAAGAAACTAAAACATGTTTCACAGTGCCTTAAAAATGTCGTCTTTTTTTTTTTATTATTAAACTTTTAATAAATTGTGTAAGTTTCATGATTTCAATTAAACATGTTTTTTGATTTATTGATATATATAATGTGATTATGACTCATTTTTGATATACATAGTAATTTATTTAACAAATGGTATTTCATCTCAATTGATTTTCTCTCTTTTTTTTTTTTTTTTTTTTTTTTTTTTTTTTTGCAACTCAAAAAGTCTACAGGACTTTTTTAAGGAATATTTGCCAGAATTTATTTACAAGAAAAATGTATTTCTGAAAATAATAATAATAATAAGAAAATCAATTAATTAGAGATGCTTTTGATTATTACAATTGAAACAATGAAACAATTAAAATGGAATGCAGAAAATAATGGAATACACATAATTTGGTAAAAATAAAAAACAGAACATAAGGGAAAGAAACTAAAACATGTTTCATAGTGCTTTAAAAATGTAGTTTTTTTGTTAAACTTTTAATAAATTGCTGTTAAATTGTGTAAATTTCATGATTTTAATTATTTAGACATGCTTTTTGATTTTTTTTTTTAATTTAACCATTTAAACAGTCTAGAAAAATTTAAATTCAGATTGAGATTAATTACTTCACAAATGGTATTTCATCTCAATTAATTGTTTTCTCTTTTTATTTGCAACTTAAAAAAGACTACAGAACTCAAAACAATATTATTATTTAAATATAACTATTTAATTCGTTTCTCTCTTCTAACAGGGCAACAAGACTTTTCTGTGATGTTTACAACCCTCAGAGTAAAACATACTGCAAAAGACTTCAAGTTTTATGTCCAGAACATTCCAGAGATCCAAAGGTGAGAGTTTTCTGGATTTGGTCAGGTGATGTTCGATATACCCTACTGAACTTTTTTTCAATCGTGTTTTTTTTTTTTCTTCTTCTTTAAACAGAGGAGGAAAAACTACGTGTGGACTAGGTTTAAACTAACCGTGTCTTCAGACATCTCTTCATAACAGAATTTTTCTTTCTGTTTTTCTCTTTTCAGGTCCCAGCTGATGAGGTATGTGGATGTCCACTAGTACGTAACGTGTTTGACCCAACTGGAGAGTATTGCAGGGTCTCGAAACGCAAGTGCAACAAGCATTACTGCTGGGAGAAGCTCAGACGGGCGGAGGTGGACCTGGAGCGTGTCAGAGTGGTCAGTCATCAAGTTCTTCAAACTTATTGTTATAACAAACTTGATTTACTTTTATATAACTCTTATTTTCCCCTCCGAACAGTGGTACAAGTTGGATGAGTTGTTTGAGCAAGAACGCAATGTGAGGACGGCCATGACTAACAGAGCAGGACTTCTGGCACTCATGCTCCACCAGACCATCCAGCACGACCCCCTGACCACTGACCTCCGCAGCAACAAAGACAGATAGCCATGCCAACAATCAGTGTTCACTTGAAAAAATTATTTGTTTATATTTGTATACTTTTCATACTGTATATTTGTCACTATTTGGATGACGTCAGTCATATTAAAACACATTCTTCATGTGTCTACTTCAGTCTGCATTGATTCATTTTGTGTCTAACTTGTGTTATTTTAACACTTTTTTTTTTTTGTGATCCTCAGATGTTTTGCTTTATGTTTACTTATTTTTATTTAAACTATATTGATATATAAGCACGTCTGCTTATACAGAGTTCCTGTAGGTAGCAAAAGCTGCCAGCCTGGCCAAGCTGGTCTTCACTAGTTTAAGCTGGAAGTAGCTGGTTTTAGCTGGTCGTCCAGCCTGGTTGTAGCTGGTCAGCAGGCTGGTTTTAGAAGGCTTTTGGCTAATTCTTTAGCTGGTCAGGCTGTGGGACCAGCTGCCCAACCAGCTAAAACCAGCTAATTCCATCTTAAACCAGCTAAGACTAGCTTGGCCTGGCTGGATAAGAAGCCAGCTACAACCAGCTACTTCCATCTTAAATCAGCTAAGACCAGCTTGGCCAGGCTGGCTGGGAGATCAGCTAAAACCAGCTAAGACTAGCTTGGCCTGGCTTGCTAAGAAGCCAGCTAAAACTAGCTACTTCCATCTTAAACCAGCCAAGACCAGCTTGGCCAGGCTGGATGGAAGACCAGCTAAATCCAGGTTCTTCCATTTTACACAAAATAAGACCAGCTTGGCCAGGCTGGCTGGGAGACCAGCTAAAACCAGCTAAGACTAGCTTGGCCTGGCTTGCTAAGAAGCCAGCTAAAACCAGCTACTTCCATCTTAAACCAGCTAAGACCAGCTTGGCCAGGCTGGATGGGAGACCAGATAAGACCAGCTTGGCCAGGCTGGCTGGGAGACCAGCTAAAACCAGCTAAGACTAGCTTGGCCTGGCTGGATAAGAAGCCAGCTAAAACCAGCTACTTCCATCTTAAATCAGCTAAGACCAGCTTGGCCAGGCTGGATGGGAGACCAGCTAAATCCAGGTTCTTCTATCTTAAACCAGATAAGACCAGCTTGGCCAGGCTGGCTGGGAGACCAGCTAAAACCAGCTAAGACTAGCTTGGCCTGGCTTGCTAAGAAGCCAGCTAAAACCAGCTACTTCCATCTTAAACCAGCTAAGACCAGCTTGGCCAGGCTGGATGGGAGACCAGCTAAATCCAGGTTCTTCTATCTTAAACCAGATAAGACCAGCTTGGCCAGGCTGGCTGGGAGACCAGCTAAAACCAGCTAAGACTAGCTTGGCCTGGCTGGATAAGAAGCCAGCTAAAGCCAGCTACTTCCATCTTAAACCAGATAAGACCAGCTTGGCCAAGCTGGCTGGGAGACCAGCTAAAACCAGCTACTTCCATCTTAAACCAGATAAGACCAGCTTGGCCAAGCTGGCTGGGAGACCAGCTAAAACCAACTAAGATTAGCTTGGCCTGGCTTGCTAAGAAGCCAGCTAAAACCAGCAACTTCCATCTTAAACCAGCTAAGACCAGCTTGGCCAGGCTGGATGGGAGACCAGCTAAATCCAGGTTCTTCCATCTTAAACCAGCTAAGACCAGCTTGGCCAGGCTGGATGGGAGACCAGCTAAATCCAGGTTCTTCCATCTTAAACCAGCTAAGACCAGCTTGGCCATGCTGGATGGGAGTCCAGCTAAAACCAGCTAAGACCAGTTTGGCCTGGCTGGGAGATCAGCTAAAACCAGCTAGGTCCAGTTTAAACTAGCTAAGACCAGCTTAGCCAGGCTGGCTGGGAGACTAGCTAAAACCAACTACATCCAGCTTAAACTAGCAAAGACCAGCTTGGTCAGGCTGGGAGACTAGCTAAAACCATCTTAGACCAGCCAACCAGCTTAGGCTGGCTTTAGCTGTTTTTTTTCTCAGCAGGGACACAAGACTTATGATATAAAAATATAAATAGGTTGTATTTCTTATATGTTATATATTTTATTATATATTATCTTTGTTTTAGATTACTACTGATAATAAATTACCAGAGTTTAATTCTAGAAAGTATTTTGGCCATATCTAGTTAACATGGCTATTTTTTATAAATAGCTTTTTTATTACCACGTATTTATAGAAGTTTTTCAATATAGTAAACATACAGTGAGATCTATAAGTCCGAAAAAATAAAGGTAATTACATTTTATTTTTTGATATTTATTAAAAGGAAAATATACAAAACGACGAAATTCAGAGACTTGTGTTACTTTTTCAACTTTTTACTCAAAGGTTTACGCTTATAAAGCAATTGAATTTTTTTAAAAATCAAAATGTTATATATGCTATGGTTAAATCTTTTAAGATATGTCATGCAGCCACAAACAAAAACTTAAATGTTACATCAAGCTACTCAAAATCTAGCTTTGTGTGACGTGAGAAGGGAGCTTTAATTTATTCAGAACGCATGAGTCACGTGTTTCCGGGTCACAACAGCACTTCCGGTCCCTCTCCTGTTTCAGTATTTAAAATATATCAATGTGAGGTTTGTTACGGGGTTTACAGGTAGGTTTTTTAAAATGGCGGCGTTGTATTTATGACTTTCCTTTAAAAAACAGGGACGTTGAAGGCTGCTTACTATTCCGGTAACGTTAAATCTCAATAATTGTTTTATTTACTATCATTTCACGCTTGCTAACACTTTAGCTACCACGCTAAGTATTGGCGCTAATACGTGTTAGGCTGTGTTTCAAAACCTAGTGTGCTGACTACCTAGACAGCATTTTCCGCATCAAAAGTCGTGGTTTAATATATAAAGCGTTTGGTCCATATAGGGAGAGCAACAATAGGCAGTCAGCTGACTGTTGGATTCAGTTGCAGGTGTATGAACTGAATGCAGAACATGTTGCAAAAGAGAGTATTTGGATAATTCAGTTTTATTAAGAGGAAAGATGCATAAAAAGTAGATGATTCACATTGCTGAAAGGCGAAAGAACTAAATAATGATTGTTTGCTGCTTCAAACACTCTGAGTGTAGCTCCACTAATGCTTATTTCCTTATTGCAGCTGAAGTAAAAAACAAAACAAAACAAAAAAAAAACAGGAAGGTTTTACTAACATGGAAACAGAGGAAGTTGCAGCTGAGTTACCTGCAGAACCAACAACAGAAGTCAAAGATGCAGTGAATACAGAGGAAAGCAAAGAGCCCACGAAAAGCACAGACATTCAGGACCAGGTCACAGATGAAAACAAAGAGGAACCTGTAACCGAGAAGGAGGCTGAGCCTTCTAAAGACGACGACAAACCACCTGGTGACTGGTTGGAGCCACTCGAAGAAGACTGCGACGATGTCGATTCCCAGAGCGTTGATGGAGAAGCAGAGAGCGTTGCGGGGAGCGAATGGAGTGGGAGTGTGGTTAGCGTTAGGAAAAATGTTGGAGAAAGGACGGGCAGAGGTGTTGGGTATGTACACAATTTGGATTCTACTAATTAAACTCCTCACATTAAACTTTTATTTATGAGGTGTAGAAAATGAAGGCATTTTTCTTTTATGCGCTTCACTGCTTTAACAGGAGACCTAGAAGGAGACCGCAATTTGAGGTAGATGAAGACTGGGAAGACTGGCCGTCGTTAGGAGAAGGATGGAAACGCAAACAGGTTTTTCGTCGATCAGGCACCAGTGAAGGACGCAGTGATACGTACTATATGAGGTATATTTAAAGCAGTTCAGTGTAAGGAATATAAAAATGTGCTTGTTTGTTTTTATCTGAACAGAATTGGACAAATTTTTCATTACGTCACTTGCTCACTAATAGATCTTTTGCAGTGAATGGGTGCCGTCAGAATGAGAGTCCAAACAGCTGATAATCCACAAGTAATTCATACACCTGCAGATCATCATTTAATTTCTTGTTAAGTTAAAAGTCCATTGGTTTTTGTCCTGTCACATCAAAATCTGACATTTTTGTTTAGAATTGATTTTGACTGGTTTTACTTGTGAAAGGTGTTTGATCTGTGCATATTTCTCTCCTGATTCAGATGAGATGAAATTTTTTTTCACTGGAAACAGTAATATTGTGGATAGAAAACTCATGATTTAGTCAGAAGCAATGGTTTGAAATTAAAGATATCTTTATGGATTTATTACAAACATGCAGCTTTTCACTTTACAAGACATTATTGTAAAAGTAATTGTGTGGGTTACTTGTCATGTTTTTTTTATCAGCTGTTTGAATTCACTGCAGAGGATCCATTGGTGAGCGAATGATGGAATGCTTATGTAGTTCATTTTGCATCACCCATTAATTTTGTTTTTTTCCCCCCTCTTTTAGTCCAAGAGGTCATAAAGTAAGAAGTAGGGTTGAGCTTTTGAAATTTATAAGCAATACTGTGGACCTCACAAATTTTGATTTTAAAACGGGACAGTTTCTTGGTGAAGGGCCACGAAGAAGAAAGGTGAGATGTTCAGCATGCTCTTTAAATTTTGGTTCACTTTCTTTTCATACACTACCAGTCAAAAGTTTTTGAACAGTAAGGGCCAAGCTAACAGTTTTTTTTTGTTTTTTTAAGAAGCCTTTTATGCTCGCCAAGCCTGCATTTATTTGATCCAAAGCACAGCAAAAACAGTATAATTCTGAAATATTTTTACTATTTAAAATAAGTGTTTTCTATTTAAATATATTTTAAAATATAATTTATTCCTGTCATCAAAGCTACATTTTCAGCATCATTGCTCCTGTCTTCAGTGTCACATGATTCTTCAGAAATCTTTCTAACATGTTGATTTGCTGTTCAACAAACATGTAGTATTATTATTATTATTATTATTGTTGTTGTTGTTGTTGTTGTTGAGGACTTTTTTTCAGGATTCTTTTTTGAATAAACAGGTCCGAAGATCAGCATTTGTCTGAAATAAAAAGCTTTTGTAACATTATACACTATACCATTCAAAAGCTTGGAGTCAGTATCATTTTTTTTGTTTTGGTAAAGAAATTATAGATATGAATTAGCAAGGATGCTTTAAATTGATGATAAAGACACTTATAGTGTTACTAAAGATTTCAGATAAATGCTGTTCTTCTGAACTTTCTGTTCATCTAAGAAACCTAAAAAAAAAATTCTACGCAGCTGTTTTCAACATAATAATAAATGTTTTTTAAACAGGAAATCAGAATATTAGAAGGATCATGTGACTGGAGTAATGATGCTAAAATTCTGGTTTGAAATCACAGGAATAAATTAAATTTTAAAATGTATTTAAATAGAAAACAGTTATTTAAATATTAAAAATATTTCAAAATTGTACTGTTTTTTTTGTACTGTAAGTCAAATAAATGCAGGCTTTGTGAGCAGAAGAGACTTTTTTTTTAAAAAAAACATTAAAAATCTTACTGTTCTAAAACTTTTGACTGGTTGTGTATTTCACTAATACCTACATTCTGCTATCCGTAGAGAAGGAAAGTGGATTCTCCCCTGGCCTACGCTTCTGTACCGAGTTTTCCACATGAATCAACAGATGTGGGTGCTGCGGCCGCGAGTCCAGGATCTTCAGCTAATATCAGCTACGTTACAGCTCCGAAGCCGAGCTCATATTCGATCCAAAAGGGTGCCAATATAGTGACCACGCCAAAATGCAGTACAGATACCTCTTTACCAAGTGCCGCCACTCACCCTAGCGTTGATCTGACTAAAGATTCTGCAAATCCAACTCCTCCTCCTCCTCCTTTGGGCAGTTCAGTGTCTGCGGCCCCAAGTAGGCCCGTCAATGGCACCAGTGGAGCTCCACTAAAAATGTTTGGGTAGGCAAGCTTTCTTTTTCTCACACTATAGCCAAAAACATTGGTGTGAGTGTCTTTCTTCACACTGTTCTTTTTGTTTGTACTCAGTGTCTGCCATAAGTGTAAGAAGACCTATTCTTTTGAAGAGGGACAAACTCTGTGCCCGAATTGCAGGCTAGAGGTTAACACGTGTAAGTCAAAAAGTAGTCATTTGTTTTCCAATTTGTGAGTGCAAGCAATTGACCCTTCGCAGAGAGCCTGATTGACGGGTGATCTGACAAATCATATCACTGAATCCGCTATTTTGTATGACAAACAAATCAGGAGAGTAGATTAAAGTAGTAGTCCACTTCCAAAACAAAGATTCACATATAATGTACTCACCCCCTTGTCATCCAAGATGTTCATGTCTTTCTTCAATCGTAAAGAAATTACGATTATTATTTTGAGGAAAACATTTCTGCATTTTTCTCCATATAATGGACTGGTATGATGCTCCGATTTTCAACTTCCAAAAGTCAGATTAAATGCGGCTTCAAGCGATCCCAAATGTGGTTGTAAACGATCCCAGCCAGGGAAGAAGGGTCTTATCTCGTGAAACAATCAGTTATTTTCATTAAAAATACAATTTAAATACTTTTTAACCTCAAACGCTCGTCTTGTTTTTCTCAATGAACTCTGTGTATTTTGGGTCAAGACAGTTAGGGTATGTAGCTCCAATCGTATTTTCTTCCTCAACTTCAAAAATCCTTTCAAAATCATCCTACATCGCTGCAGAAGTACTGACACAGTCTTTGCAAAGTGAACATGCAAAGATCATCAAACACCCTTAACAAAAAAGGTAAAACAGCGATGTAGGGCGATTTCGAAGTTGAGGGAGAACATGAGATGGGAATTTTTCGACATACCCTAACTGTCATGAACCAGAACAAAAACAGTCCAAGCAAAGTAAGACAAGACGAGCGTTTGGCAATAATAAAGTATATACAATTTTTTTTTTTTTTTTTTTTTTTTTTTTTGTATTAAAATAACCGATCGTTACCCTACATAAGACCCTTCTTCCTCGGCTGGGTTCGTTTACAACTGCATTTGAAGCCGCATTTAAACTGCATTTTGGAAGTTCAAAATCGGGGCACCATAGCAGTCCATTATATGGAGAAAAATCCCGAAATGGTTTCCTCAAAAAACATAATTTCTTTACAACTGAAGAAAGAAAGACATTAACATCTTGGATGACAAGGGGGTGAGTAAATTATTTGTAAATCATTGTTCTGGAAGTCGACTACTACTTTAACTTCGTTGTGCTTAAACTTAAAAATGCTGTGTATTGACATCTTTTCATGGTTGAAATAAAACACCTTGTCATTTGTTTATTTTGTGCTTTAACTAGTAAATATAAAAAGATGATTGGTTCATGTGCCGCTTGAACTGAGGCACTACAGCGATATGTCAAGATACATTAAAGAGCCACAAAACAAAAAGTAAAAAGTATTTATTGTTTGAATGTCTTTAAAAAAATCACAAAATTTGACAACAGTTTTATACAAGAAATAATCTGCTCTGTCTTTGTCAGCACCGTGTCACTTTCCTCTTTTTTTTTTTTTTTTCCCCTTTTCACTGCATGAGAACATGATGTGTGGAGTGAGAGTAGATGGCTTTTGTGGATGGAACATAGCAACATTAACAAAGGGGGCAGGTCTTTGTGAAGGGTCAATTAAACAGCTTTATTCTAATAACAGAAATGTATTTTTGGCTATTGCTGTTCCTATTAAACAATGTATTTCAGATAACAGTTTTTTCTGTTGGTTTAGCAGTAGTAAGACGCAGAAAACCCTACAAAAAGGTATGTTGTTTTCCCCTTTTTTGCTTTGTGTAATGTGTTGCCTCACAAAAAAAAACAAAAAAACATTTGTTTGTTTTTATTTATTTATTTATTTTTTGTTATTAGTGGGTTCCGTGTGGCAGATGCCGGGCTTGCCAAACTACAGTGGACTGTGGAAAATGTGTTAGTTGCAGAAATGGCCGGCTACGCCTTCGACTCAATATCCACTCTCGTAAAGTCGTTAAATGTCGCAAACGGAAGTGTATGCGCCCCACTCGTAAGGACAGGGCTGGAAGGGTAATTTTTATTTGTTTTCAGCCAACAGATGATGTTTTATGTTATGTAAACAAATTTGTGTAAGAATATAATATAAAGAATATACACTACCAGTCCGAACATTTTAAACAGTAAGTCTCTTCTGCTAACAGTAAAATTTTGAAACATTTTTGCTATTTATAAAAAATGCTTTCTATTTGAATATATTTTAAAATGTAATTTATTCCTATGATCAAAGCTAAATTTTTGGCATCATTACTCCAGTCTTCAGTGTCACATGACTCATAATCATTCCAATATGCTGATTTGCTGTTCAAGAAACATTATTATTATTATTATCAATATTTAAAACAGTTAAGTACTCTTTTTCAGAATTCTTTGAATAGAAAGATCCAACGATCAGCGTTTATTTGAAATAAAAAGCTTTTGTAACATTATACACTATACCATTCAAAACATTGAAGTCAGTATTTTTTTTTTGCAAAATTATAAATATTAATAATTTTATTTAGCAAGGATACTTTAAATTGAGCAAAAGTGATGATAAAAAACATTTATAATGTTACAAAAGACTTTTTCAGATAAATGCTGTTATTCTGAACTTTCTTTTCATCAAAGAAACCTGAAACAATTTTACTGTATGTAGTAATGATGCTAAAAATTCAGCTGTGAAATTACAAGAATAAATTACATTTTTAAAATACATTCAAATAGAAAACAGTTATTTTAAATGGTTAAAATATTTCAAAATTTTACTGTTTTTGCTGTACTACGGATCAAATAAATGCAGGCTTAGTGAGCAGAAGTGACCATTAAAAATCATTAAAAATCTTACTGTTCAAAAACTTTTGACTGTAGTGTATTTTAAGATGTAATTTATTCCTGTGATGGCAAAGCTGAATTTTCAGCAGCTGTTACTCCAGAGAAAAATCTTACTCACTTCAAACTTTTGAACTCTTAACTGTTTGTGTCTAATGATCAATTTAGTCACTTTTTACTCATCTTGATCTAATCCACAGGCATCAGAATGGCAGTTTTCAAACATGGCTGGATCGCTAAGCACCGCTTCAAATATTTCACAAGTGAGAATAAAAGTCTTTAAACTACACTGTTCTTTTCACACAGTGCTTTATGCTTGTAAAACATTGTAATAAATGATCTCCCCTCACCTTTATTTTTCAGCCCTCAGTTTCAGACGATTTTGAGGAATCACAGGTAACTTCTAAATAATCTCTCAAAGTAATCCTAGGGATTGCTGTGCAACAACTATATCTAAATGTTGTTTTCCTGTAAGCAGAGCTCCTATCTGCAGTACAGTGACTCAGAGGATCTGTCTATGTTCTTTGGGGGTAATGATGGTGACATTGGCCTGGATGAGGTAGAGTTCGAGCTAGCCAGTTAAATACACTGCATCATTACACTGCAGTAGCATAATCCAAGTGCCTTGATCAATACGCACATTGATTCACAAAGCATTTGTTCGCTTCTTAGGGATATATTGCATCTTTTTGAAATTGTCATGCTTCAGGCTTAAGCTGCAAATATTTAATACAGGCTGATTCAATCAGAGGCTTAGAATAGTGTCCTTAATAGTCTTCACATAGTGATTTTTGTTCACTTGGTTTGCAGATGGGTGTGCCAAAAGTACGTCGCCGTTCATGTGGAAAGTGTAAAGGCTGCGTTCGCCGCACAGACTGCGGCCGCTGTGATTTTTGCATGGACAAACCCAAGTTTGGAGGCAGAAATAAAAAAAGACAGAAATGCCGTCTACGACAGTGCCAAAGAGAGGCAATGGTGGGCTTTCAAATAATAATTTTGGTTATTATTTGTGCTTTTTTTTTTTTTTTTTTTTAAATGCATTACACTGTTGTTGTATGGTGCATTATTTTGAAACCTTTAGTTGTCCTTTTTCTTTGGTTCCTATTAAAAAAGAAGTCTCTTATGCTCATCAAGACTGCATTTATTTGATCAAAAATACAAAATAAAAACAGTAATGTTGCAAAAATATCATTACAATATAAAGTAATTGTTTCTGTTTTAATATACTTTAAAATCTAATTTATTCCTGTGATTGAAAGCTGAGTTTTCATTAGCCATTACTCCAGTCTTCAGTCACATGATCCTTCAGAAATCATTCTAATATGCTGATTTATTATTAGAATTATTGTCTATGTTGGCAACAGTTGTACTGCCAAATATTAATTTGGACCTGTAATACTTTTTCAGGCTTCTTTGATATTATTATTGTTAGAAAGGCTTTTTTATTTTAAATAAATGTTGTTCTTTTAAAATTTTTATTCATCAGAGAATCCTGAAAAAAGTATCACAGGTTCCAAAAAAAAAAATTAAGCAGCACAAATGTTTTCAACACTAATAATAAATCAGCATATTAGAATGATTTCTGAAGGATCATGTGACACTGAAGACTGGATGCTGAGTCTTCTAATGATGCTGAAAATTCAGTTTTTGATCACAGGAATAAATTAGATTTTAATGTATATTAAAATACAAAAACATTATTTTACATCATCATAATATTTCACCTTACAATTTTTTTCCCTATATTTTTGATCAAATAAATGTGACCTTGGTGAGCATGAACTTTTTTTTTTTTTTTTTTTTTTTTTTTTTTTTTTTTAAACATTACAAATATTTTCCTATTCCAATTTACTAATTAAAGTTGTTTAACAGATTCAGAGTCAATTACTTTTATAAGCTTGTTCTTTGTAATCGAATCTATCAAAAACAAACAAACTGAAACAAGTACTGTTACTCATGTGTATTTTTGTAATGTCTATGACAAAGTGATTCTTCAGTGTTATTATATGTCTTTTATATGTTTAACAATTGAGCAAAAAGAAATGCTAATCTTGTTCAAATGTTTGTGTTTAACAGAAGCATTTGCTGCCCATGGATGAGGCGGAGATGTTGTTTTCTCAGGGCTGGGTTACACGTGGAAGGCCACGTTACACATATGGACGTGGAAGACCCAGGTCCAAAAACTTGTGGGATTTCGAGGTTTCAGATAATGAAGCTGAAATGATTGTGCCAAAGGCTTCCTCAGGTGTTGCCCAGGCGGTGAATCGGGACAGGTTCCTTCATCCCAGTTACAATGGAAAGGTATTCCAGTGGAGTTCTTAAAGGATTAGTTCACTTCCAGAATAACACATTTCTGATAATTTACTCACCCCATGTCATCAAAGATGTTCATGACCTTTCTTTGGATTTGAGAAAGCATTCCAGAATTTTTCTCTATATAGTGGACTTCAATAGCAGTTTTAATGCAGCTTCAAAGGGCTCTACACGATCCCAGCCAAGGAATAAGGATATTATCTAGTGAAACAATGTCATTTTCTTAAAAAAAAAAAAAAGTATATACTTTTTAACCACAAATTCTCATCTAGCACCGCCCCAGTGTTTACAAAGCGAACGTGCAAAGAAAGTCAAATGCCCTTTACAAAGAAAGGTAAAACAACGTTAAAGCCCTACCCTACCTTTCTGAACTGAAGTACACAGACGCAGAAATTTCCAACGTGATTATACAATGCGCGAAGATGTGCATACGCATCACAGAGCTAGTGCAAGACAAGCATTTGTGGTTAAAAAGTATATCAATTTCCTTTTTTTTTTTTTTTTTTTTTTTAGAAAATGACCGATCGTTTCACTAGATAAGACCCTTATTCCTCAGTTGGGATTGTGTGGAGCCCTTTGAAGCTGCATTGAAACTACAATTTAGACCTTTAACTCTGGCCACCATTGAAGTCCATTATATGGAGAAAAATCCTGGAATGTTTTCCTTACAAACTTTAATTTCTTTCAAGTGAAGAAAGGAAGACATAGGGGTGAGAAAATAATTTTGGAAGTGAAATAATTCTTTAAAGCATTTCTACTTTTTTCATGGTAGCCTTTAATAACTTTTTTCCGTGGTTTTATTCTTGTTGGTTTAGGCTTATGGTTACACTGATGTTGCTAACAGTCATTTGATGAACAACATTCCACTCTACAATCCACAAAAATTTGTGGTATGTTCTCACCATTAAAATTAATATAATACCCATATAATAATAGTCATGATGACTCCAAAAATGAATCCCGAAGCAGTTTTCTCTAGACGTAAATCAGCTTATTTGGTTGCCAGAATGTGTTTGTGTTGCATTTTATTATAATTTGAACAGGCCTATCTAAATATGTTCATATCTCGTTTGTGTCTCTATCTTTTGAGAAGATGAGCCCCCAGCTGCACATAGGACGGGCGGGGATGATCAAAGAAAATGGGTTTCAAGGCAGTGGCATCAGCAGCAGAGCCCTTCTGTCTGCGGTAAGCTCCTTGTACTTGTCTGTCTTGAGCTTAAACAAATAAAAACAAACAAAAAACAAAGATTAGCAAGTGGGAAATAAACAGTAAGACAGTAAGTTCATCTGAGGTGCTGTCTTGCCTTCGGTTTGGGTGGTGAAAGCATCAGAAATAAATTCAGGATTGTACCAGGATTGTTTTTTTTTTTTTTTTTTTTTTTTTTTTAAACTGGGGGCATTCAAAGCTGTGATATTGTTCCCACGCAGAGAGTCAGAATGTCGTATTCAAAGCTGAATGAGTAGGCAGTGTTTCAGTAATTACATTCATTTTTGGTTGTCTTGACAATAAAAACCTAAGTTTTCTTTCACAGTATCTTGGAAAAAACAAGTCTGAAATAACAGTACATGCAAGGCCTTTAGATAATGTACTAAATTAAATAAATATTTAAATGAAAGTCCTTTATATAATGTATTAAATAACTAAATATAACGTATATAAAAATCACTTTTTGAAAGGAAAAAAAAAAAAAATTAGCAAGGATGCAAACAATTGATCAAACATAATGGTAAAAAAAAGATTCTTTCAAATTAATTATGTTCTTTTGAACTTTATTCAAAGATAGAAAAATTGTATAGCAGTTTCCACCAAAATATTAGGTAGCACAACTGTTTTTAACAGCAGTAATAATAACAAAGGTGACTTGGGCGTCAAATCAAAATGATTTTTGAAGAATCATGTGACTCTGAAGACTGTAAATTCAGCTTTTTAATTTTAAATACTACATGATTTTAAATTCACAAGATTACATGTTTTTTTACTATGTATAAACAATATAATTTTTAAATATAAAAAATCTTGTTGATTTAAAATAGTAATTTATTTTATTTTAAATCCACAAGATTACATCTTTTAACTGTGTATATAAACAATATGTAATTTATAAATATAAACAATCTTGTGGGTTTAAAATAACAATTTATTTTAAATTAAGAAGATTACAAGGTTTTTTTTTAACTCTCTCTCTCTCTCTCTCTCTCTCTCTCTATATATATATATATAAACAATATTTAATTTATAAACAATCTTGTGGAATTAAAATAATTTATTTTAAATTCAAAAAGTTATTTTTTTACTATAGAAACTATATAATTTATAAATATAAATAATCTTGTGGATTTCAAGTAATTTATTTCAAATTTAAAAAGTTACTTTTTTACTATATAAACAATATATAATTTATAAATATAAACAATCTTGTGGATTTAAAATGTATTTTATTTTAAGATGACATAAGATTTATATTTTATTTTTAAAAAATATATATACACACACACACACACACACACACACACACGTATACATACATTTAAGAATGTTATAGTTACATATTATATATATTTCTGTGTGTATATACTGTATGTGTGTTTTTATATACACATAATAAATATACAGTTCAAACACGTATGTAAACCAAAAAAATTCATTTTGAATTATTAATTGTGATTAATCATTTGACAGCACTAAAAATAATATATAAACAATATATAATTTCTAAGTATAAACTCATGTGCAAATTCATGTGAATTTTAAAATAATTTCTAAAATAACTTAAAAAAATGTATTACAATTTTTGTTACATTTCTTCAGTAAATATTACATACTGTATTTATCTGCTCTGGTATCTGAAGGGTCTGCCTAGTAAAAATACATTTTGTTAAACATTGGTTTTAGTACACATTATCAGTCTATAAACTATTTTCTTTGTTTGCTTGGTCTAATTAACTGCTTTATTTCCACTTCCCATTTATTTATAGAGACCAGAGGTTCTTCCAATGGCAATTCCACCAAACTGTGCTGTGAAGAGTTTGAGGGATATGAATCGATCACAAGGTTTGGCAGGTCAGGTACCATGTCAAGAAGAGCAACAGGACGACGATTCTTGTCCGTCGGTAAGATGCCGTTTTAAGTATATGGTGTATGATATGGAAGTTTTAAAGATTGGAGAACCATTGATTACATACTTGCGCCTTTTGCAGATCACCCAGATATTCAGCATGGCAGACAGTGACCCCACAATCCAAGGTATCGACGTCAATCATGAACTGATGCCTCTTCTGAGATCTCTTCGAAGCACGGTGCTTCCCGTCCTCTGGTTCTGCGTTGTGGTGGAAGGCCCTCGGTTACAGCTGATGCAGTGCTCCAAGCGCTCCACTATGGCAGACACCACTGTTCACATCGAGCCCAGCTTCCACTACCACATCAGCGTCCAGGGACAGCCTCTCCTGCCCACTCACAAACTCTACGACAGCCACCCATCCTGTCTCACGGCAACAAAAGAGATTATTGACCTCCTCGAGGACCTAGAAAGGTACTCGGTCTGCCAGGGCTCGGCACACAAGAATTCAACAAATGGGCCAGAGCCTGTGTTTCCAGAGCGGGCGGCTACCTGCGACTTCCTTGTTTTGCCAGAAACAGAACGCTGTGAAAACTGTAAAACTCTACAAAGGGTATAGAGAGAGACTATTCAGCACAAGGGAGTTGGTCTTAAAGTAATACAATCTCCTATTTTCTGATTTTGAACTATTCTAGAATATCTTTATACTCTAATATTAAAATATTAGAGCACCGTTTATGATTGTTTGGGTTTGTTTTTTTTTTGTTTTTTTTTTTAGAAGGATGCTACCATTACATTGACTGCTGAATCAATTTTTGGTTACTTTAAACCACAAATAAGGACTAGCATTATTTCCCACATTAATGGGACAGTTCACCCAAAAATTTAAAATGTCATAATTTACTCACCCTAGTGATGGAGGAAAAAAAAAAACAAACAACAGCACCAGGGTAAATAGTTATGACTTAATTTTTAGGTGAACTGTGCCTTTAATGAGTGACCACTAAACATGAAGGTGTTTTTTTTGACCCTTGAGTATGTAACACATTTTGGTACCTACTATGGCTAAGGATGCATATTGAATCCTGGTCATATGAATGGAGGTAATGAATGGGCATGTTTTACACAATGAAACATTCAGCAGTTTAACTGTACATCTTGCCTTGCACTAAAGTTGTAATAGTGCTTCACATCCATTGTGGTTTAATTCCTCACACCAATGATATCCGTATATATGTGTTAATGCTTATGTACTTCTCAGGGGGGATTTTTCAGAATGCATTAATCAGATGGAAGATCCATGTTTTGTTTAAAGATTTAACATTTGCTGTATTGATATGGGATGAGGCTGCTTTTCTTTTGGATAGACAATTTTGTACATAGTGCAAGTGGTGTGGCAGAGGAATTAGATAAAATCTAGTGAGAATCTTTGTTTTTTTTTTTTTTTTTATAAACATGTTTTTTGCTTTCTGAAATTTCTGTTTCCTTCATTACAAAAGACTTTGATTTTTTTTTTTTTTTTTTTTTTTTTTTTTTTTTTTTTTTGTTTTTTTGTTTTTGTATGTGCTTTCATATAAATAATCTGAATTTTGTTTATTTAATAAATCATATTATCTGTTGGAAGACTGCCATTATGTGCTCAAGGCAATAGATGTTGCCATACTTTGCCAGTTAATTAATCACAGTACGTTAAGATTTGTACAACGTTTTTTTTTTTTCCAAGTGTTTTAATATCCGCAATGAGACATTATGTAATTATCTAATTTACATACATTTCAGAACACAGATTTGAACAGTGAATAAATCCAGTTGAACATTTCTTTTAATTTTGTTGATATATTACAGATTTTTACAGGGTAGGATTTTGGATATCTATCACTTAAATCAAAATGTTGTTAAAAAATTACATTTTTAACATGTTTTTGGAATAAAATGTTATATAAAGCAGTGCAAATTATATGTGAACAAAGTAAAAACTTAAGCATGGGGGAAAAAATGAATGTTTGGCCTAAGTAATACGGAAGTGGAGATTACCGGCTACTAATTTTAAGAAAACTTCCTTTAAAGCAGACGTCAGATGCCTATTTTCCACACGTTGGTATGATTCTTTAGGTTTTTCATAAATGTCTGCAACATACTTCTGTTAAAATTCTTCAATGGTCTTTTAAAACAACACTTTTTTTTTTTTTCCTTGTTTAAAACAGCTCTGTTTACAGCAAGTCGTTTTGGTGCATGTCTCTTTCAATGCTAATGAGCTACTGCTTACTCAACCCCTCTCTTCTGTTGTTTGTGTATTTTGTGGCATTACCATCAAAAACAAAATGAATCCGCTGTGTCCTCAGTGGCTCTAATGTTGAGAGAAAATGAAGACTCTTGTTCACTTTTACATCCAGCTGCAAAACACCTACGTTGCATTATGAGGTATTGTTGTTGCTACAGTGGCTCAAACGCAGAGAAAATGGTGGACAGCATTCAGTTGGCTGAGGATGGAAATATGCAAATGCAGGACAGTCTGTCAGTGATCATAGGCGGGGTCTGAGCAGTATGATGTCATACTGCTTAGAAAATCAAAATGGCTTGATAATTGCAACTGTTTAGTTTTTTGGGAGATTAAAAGAAAGCAGTAAATGGATTTTTATCAATGCAAGATGGTTGTGTCATCACACTGCTAACACCATGTACAGTTGAAACCAAAAGTTTACATACACCTTGCAGAATCTGCAAAATTTTAATTATTTTACCAAAATAAGAGGGATTGTACAATATGCATGTTATTTTTTTATTTAGTACTGACCTGAATAAGATATTTCACATAAAAGACATTTACATGATAGTTGTTCATGAGTCCCTTGTTTGTCCTAAACAATTAAACTGCCTGCTGTTCTTAAGAAAAATCCTTCAAGTTCAACAAATTCTTTGGTTTTTCATCATTTTTGTGTATTTGAACCCTTTCCAACAGTAACTGTATGATTTTGAGATCCATCTTTTCACACTGAGGACAACTGAGGGACACATATGCAACTATTACAGAAGGTTCAAACATTCACTGATGCTTCTGAAAGAAAAATGATGTATTAAGAACCGGGGGTGAAAAACTTTTGGAATTTAAGAGATCAGGGTAAATTTAACTTATTTTGCCTTCTGGGAAACATGTAAGTATCTTCTGTAGCTTCTGAAGTGCAGTACTAAATGAAAAACATGAAATTTAGGCAAAATAAGAAAAATGTACACGTCTTTATTCTGTTCAAAAGTTTTCACTCCCGGCTCTTAATGCATGGTTTTTCCTTCTGAAGCATCAGTGAGCATTTGAACCTTCTGTAATAGTTGCATATGAGTCCCTCAGTTGTCCTCAGTGTGAAAAGATGGATCTCAAAATCATACAGTTATTGTTGGAAAGGGTTCAAATACACAAAAATGCTGAAAAAACAAATAATTTGTGGGACCTGAAGGATTTTTCTGAATAACAGCAAAAAGCTGTGGATCATTCAGGTAACAACACAGTATTAAGAATTAAGTGTTTCGTGATATGTAAACTTTTGAACGGGGTAATTTTTATAAATTCAACTATTATTTTCTCTTGTGGACTATATGTAAACGTCTTTTATGTGAAATATCTTATTCAGGTCAGTGCTACATAAAAAATAACATGCATTTTGGATAAATAAACATTTTTCAAGGTGTATGTAAACTTTTGACGGCAACCGTGAATTTTGCTTCCAATGTCCTCTTTAAAGATAGGTATTGTAATTGTAATCAACGTGCACAAATAGATAAAATATAATAAAATGAACATGTAAATGCACATTTTGGATGTTTTTCCACTAATCTAAAAAAAGACATAAGGAAGCAAAATCTCAAAAAAGTCCAGTGCCTGGCAAAAAAACAATGTTTTTGCCCTAATAAGGCCTTGTTCAGTGGATTAAAAAGCATCACTGACGCTGGATAACTATAAGTCGCTTTACCATACAGTTGCTGCAGCATCCACATGTAAATTTTCTCCTGCGGTATCATGGATCAAATATGCAATACACACATGCGCCAAAGGGGGCGCCATAATACAGTAAAACTGCACCTCTGCATTCAGTTCGTGCAAAGTTGAACTTAAAATAAAAATGTTTTTCACTATGTTGTAATTAAGACACAATATAATATGCTACAAATGTTTTGAAATATACAAATCTATTCAATTACCTAAATAGTTCATTTGCTCATGATAAGTCGTTCACTGAAATGTGGACCTGTATTTTTTCCCCCGTTGATTTCGTAGATTTGTTTCGCAAACACACTGTTAACATAATATAAAGAGCAACCCAAACCTCATTTCAGACACGGTGTGAGTGTAGTTGGGTCTATATAAATGAGCGAGACTGAAAGAGTTAATCAGACAAGTGGATGCGTGTTGCTCTTCCCTGTTTGCCAGTCTTGTTCCAGAGGTGTGACAGCGTTTTACAGTGGATAACTGGGATGAATGTTTGAAATGTGAGAGAAGATGTTATAATATCATCGTGCCGGCGCGATGCAGGGACCCTGTATGTGTTTTGCATGAAGGGGAGGATGTGATCTGCAAGATGTGACTGAGGAGAGCCGCAGATGAATATTAATTGCCATCGCAGGTCCGTGTGCATGGTCTTTCTCACGTTGTTTTCTCTTAAATGTCGAGTTTTCTCAAACAGACAACCTTTAATGGGAGTAATATATATAATATGAATATCACTAGATTTATACATGGACTCGATGTGGCAGACAACAACGTATATGCTCCCTAAAATGCAGGGACGCATGAGGAGAAATCTGCCTGCTGTCCTGTAAGATTTCAGGGACGTTTTGGTGTTGTGCTAAATGTTTGTATGAACATGACTTGCCACTGAAAACCAGCAATTACATTCTCTTATTCGCGTCTCATTCATCCAGCGTGTAGTTATTGCTGATGAAAGCGTCGCGCGTGGCTTTCGTGGGATTTTCCGTGGCATGTTGCTATGCGATGGATTGATGATGCAAAACAGTCACACCTGTTATTTGTCGGATGGGATTGATTAACAGTAAATGTGTCGTGTGTAAATGCATGTGTTTTTTCGGGTAACCCACTCTGATCAATAATGCGATACTACGTCTACGTATCCTGGCGTGTGCCTCAGTTTGATTCATTTCAGTGATTCGAATCTTTTGAATCAGTTACTAAAACGACTCGTTCAGTTGTGCTTTCCACAGGTCACATCGTGGGTAGATGGTCACAAGTATGAATTTGGAATTGCGTAGTTTTACTATTTCATAACGATATTAAGTGTGCTAGTATGCTATTACGAACTCATGTTATGTGTCTGTTTTGAGTGAGTCATTGAATCTTTGCCTAATCGGTTCTTTCAAACACCGAGTCGTTCGTCTTATTATTTCTAAATAAATTGTTTTGTCTGTAAATCTACTAAAAGACATCAGAAAGAGTTCTTGAACATCCTATTTTCTTACAAACAATCAACTCTAATAACTTTTTTATCCAGCTATAAAGCATAAATAAATTAGCAGAGCCATAACAATATTTTATGTACTTTTAAACAAATATGACGATTACACTTGCATGTACCACTATCATCACTTTCATAGCTATACTTTTTTGTATTTGTGTGTGTGTATATATATATATATATATATATATATATATATGTATGTATGTATACATATACACACACACAGTGCACAGCATAAATGAGTACACCCCCTTTGATTAAATATAAAATATGTATTTTCTTAAAGATCACTAATATAATTCATAGAAAGATGGCAAATTTGAAATGTATTAACCATATTCTTTATAAAAACAGAGAAGTACATGACATTAATATCTGTAAAAAAAAAAAAAAAAAAAAAAAAAAAAAAAATAACTTTGTTTAATTGTTAAATCCATTTAAACAATTTTGTTTAAATGGATGATTGCAGAAATGAGTACACCCTAGATTTAATTCAAGAAAGTGTAATATTCTAGTACTTAATATGTCCTCTATAACTATGCTCTGACCCTTCTTGGGTACAAGTGTGTACAAGTTCATGACAAAGTTTCACATCTGTCCTGTTTAACTCCTGGAGGACGACCTGGTTACATGCCCTGGTCTTTAATGGGAATTTTGCTCAGCTCGTCTCTACAGAATCCCCCACAGCTGCTCAAGAGCATTAAGATTGAGTGAAATACATGTCCACTGAAGGATTTTCACCATGGGAGAATGAATATCTTCAATGTCATGTTGAAAAAATGCCCAACAATTCATGGAATGAGGAGAGGTTAGCATCTTCAGCTTCATGTTTTTTGTATTACATCACACAGTTGTGAGTGAATTCATGACAGCATTGATAAAGCTCAACTCCCTCACACCTTCAGCACTCATACATCCCTATATAAGAGCTTTACTACCACTAAACATAACTGCCAGACACTTCTCACTGCACTCCTCCTCTAGCAACACCAGAACATTTTGGATGCTGTTAGCCCCAAAATGATGGACATGGTCTCATGAGACCAGAATATGGATTCCCGGAAGTCTATATTTTGTAAATATGGGCCTTGGAAAAAGTGAAATGAGTTTATTGTGCTTTGGCTACAGTACAGTTCGGGTGTGGATAAACAACCGTGCATGTCATTTGTGCAGTGTCACACTTTTCATTGCTTTTGCCAGCTCTGAGACACTTTTTTGGTGTTTCAACTGCTCTTTTTTTGAGCAAAAACACACTCATCACTAAATGAAATATATCTATCTATCTATCTATATATATATATATATGTAGTTTGTATTTAATTTTTTATTTTTGTTGTGATTTTGTTATGTGTTTTTGTCACAGTTTGATTTATATTAGTGATCCAAATCTTTTGAATCAGTTCCTAAAAAGATTAATTCAGCAACGCTGTCCACTCAGGTTACATAAACAGTAGGTGGTCACAAGTCTGAATTCGGAATTGTGTCATTTTTCTATTTCATTATTTCATAACGACATGAACCGTGCTAATATAATATTACAAACTCGTGTTTTGTGACTTGAGTGAGTCATTGAATCTTTTACTTAATCGGTTCTTTCAAACACAGAGTCGTTTGTCTTATTATCCTTAAATAGGCAAGAAAGACTGCTTAAACATCCTATTTTCCAACAAATAATCAACTCTAATAACTATCTCTAGTTGTCAACTACTATTAAGCTATAAAGCATAAATTCATTTCAGTAACACCCTTGAGTCATTTTAATTGCATACTGAAATAGCAGAGCCGTAACAATATTCATGTACTTCTTAAGTATGTATTCTTAAGTTACACTTGCAAAAAGTACCATGGTATTACCATGTATGACTATCATAGCTTTTATTTTTGTTTTTTTATAGCTGTATTTTTTGCATTTCTTTTATTTGTTTTACTTTTGTATTTTCATTGAAGTGTAAGTTTAAGTTTTATAAGTCTATTGTTAGCTTTATTTCACTTACCAAATCTAATTTTAAGAGTTTGTTTTAAGAACAACACTGACCTGCAGCCAGGCACAAAGCACTTATTTTGCAATAGAAGGTGCTGCATTTGCATCATGTGGTTTTTCTTTCATCCAGTCTACATCATAATGCTTAATTTGTATGACAATCATCAAATTTGCCCATTATTTAAATGCGACATTTACATTTGGCCTATCGTGGCAAATAATGCACTGCGCTTCTATAATTGAAGCTCCCTCAATCACGTCCCACTGTGTTCACCACTAGCCGAGTAAGATGAGTGTGGTTTGAAGTGTCTAGACTCTGAGTCACTCCACTTTGCAAAGCACAGATTTCTTGCTCCATCTAGCACTGTCAAGAGTGTATTTTCAGCAGATCTCCTCTGTTTTTTGAGTTTTTCCCTCTCCGGGGTGCACTGGCAATAAAGAGTTCAAACTCAGTCAATAGTGGCTTGATGTTGTAACCATGTGCACACAAGCAGGCACTAAAGACTCATGCTGGGATTTTAAGGGTAACATCTGTTTAGCTTGTTATATTTTTACCCTTATCTCTGAGTTTGCGATATTTTAGGAAGTTTTAGACCACAGCTAATTGTTTAAAGGGATAATAAACCCCATTGACTTTCATTGTATTGAGACATGTCTTCTTTCATGTTCCACAGAAGAAAGAAAGTCAGGTTTGGAACAACAAGAGGTTGATGACAGAATTTTCATTTTTGGCTGAACGATCCCTTTAAAGGCTTGAGTCATGACCACAAATGACAGTGCAGGGTGTGAGTGTTAGCGTCCAAACAAATGGCTTTCTGTTATCTGTCCAGCTGCCATGCTGTCTGACCCCAGGACAGGGTCTGAGGTGGCAAAACACTGTCTCTACCCCGGCTAGGCTGTGAAATGTACATGTTTTCACAGAGGGATTTACCACGGTGTTGCCAAGCTGTGGTCAGCTTTGTTGCTGACTGTCTGTTTTGTCTTTGTTTATCCAGTAGTAAAGAAAACACGGAGGAAAGAATTTCGTCTTTGGGTGGACAAGAAAGAGGAGTTGAGTAATTACTCAGGCAGAAGCAACACACATTTAAGCTGTCCATTCAACTATTCTAGGAGAGATTTAGCTTTTTGTTGTGTTTTGTAAGGCTCTGATGTTCTGTAGTGCAATGCTGCTCACTTCATGAACATAAATAAAAGTTTTTTACTGCACACAATAAAGTTTGACCAAACATTCCAAAACATTCCAGAAAATTAGTATTCGCTCTAAAGTAAGTGTTGGTTTGCTTAATAAATCTTAAATGAAAACTATTAAAATGTTGTTTTTGTTAATTGAAACAGCGTATAATACGATATTATATCATTAAAGGGGACATTTAATGAAAATTTGTCTTTTACTGTGTTTAAGTGCTCTAATCGTGTTCCCGGTGCATCTACCAACCCAGAAAACGTGAAAAAAAGGACAACCCAGTAACTTTTTTTTTGGCTTTTTTTCTGCAAACATGTGAAAAACCAAGCATGTCAGACTACACTCCCCCCCATAATGTAGACAGGGGATCTTATTATAATATTACCGCCCGTTAATCTGCACGTTTCCACCAACAGTGCCGCCATTTTGTTTTTACAAGCAACAATGGTGCGCTGTAAAAAAATAAATAGTTGAAAAAAATGTAAAAAGTAAGGCAACTTGATGCAGTAAGACTTTTGAGTTCGCTCAACAATAGTTTTTTAGTTTTTCTCAGTAAAGATACTTTGTTTAGCCAACATAAATTTGTTTGTTCATCCAATGCTGATTGTCTTATGTTGCTAATGGAAAAAGTCTTGTAACAGCAACTGAAACAACAGCTACTGTTGTTGAAGTAATTCATTCTTTATGTGACAATTTTCATTTACAAATGTCAAACAGTGAATTGTTATAGAAACCTTAACGGATACCTTAGCCTTATATGTAGACAACATTGTCTTTGTTTGTAAAACATCTTACAAGACTAAGATATCCAGCAAACAGATATAAATGGTTGAACATACTCTAGGCCTCAAAACTAGACACACAAAACTTAAGAACGGTTGCAATCAACAAATGTTAAAAGATGAGCTCTTTACATCACAGTGCAACAAACTAACAATAATGACAACAACTAAAAAGTTTAAATTAAGTCAGCAAACAGCAAAACAATAATCCTATAACAGTAACTGCATAATTTATTCCTCTTGCAATGCATACTGGGACCTCACATCTCAACAATATGAAATTCTTTGTTCAGACAATTGTGTTTGATTAGTTGGGACAACATTTGGGGTAATTTTGTTGGTCTGACAAGGGTTTTTATGTTGTTTCAAGAAAATAGCATTTTTTTGTATTTGAGACTTAAAATGTTTTGTAAACTGAAAAATATGCATTTGCATTTTTTACAGTGTGTACCAGTTCTATTGCCATGGCAAAAGTTCGAGCAAAGCATGCTAACTGGTCTGTCTTTGGCTGCGCAGACGAAGACAGTATTTAGTACGACACCGTAGTGCCACGTTAAAAAAAATGTTACGAGATTACAAGATTAAAGTCATACTATTTCGAGAAAAAAAAACTAAATTACATGAATAAAGTGGAAATATTATGAGAATAAACTCGAAATATTATGAGAACAAATTCTAAGTATTTATATTTCGACAATAAAGTCAAAATTCTGAGAATAAAGTCAGAATGTTTTGTGAATAAAGTCAAAATTACGAGAATAAAGTCTAAGTGTTTTGAGAATAAAGTCAAAATATTTTAAGAATAAAGTCAAAATTACCAAAATTCGTAGAAATTACGAGATTAAAGTTATAATATTATATATTATATAGTATATACTAGCCTACTGCGCATGCAAATGGCCTGGATTGGGAGTACCAGGAGATATTCCAAAGTCTCAACTTTCAAAATCTTTTCGCAAATCTTATAGCAAAATACAATATTTTGACTTTATTCTCAAAATATAACGACTTTAATCTCGTGATTTTAGATTTTTTTATTTTTTAACGTGGCATAAAACGCTGTCGTCATTTAAAGTCCCAGCCTCAGAGGAGACGAGAGCAGTGGATTTATTGATTTATTTACTGTATATTACACTGCTGTCACACAGATCTAATATAAATGTGTGATTTCTCCCCCAGCTGTTTACCTTCACAGATATAACTGACTGTTTTTGTGACTTCTGTGTGTTTTTAACATAAACTTGTGTGTATTTGACAGTTTAAGCGCAATAAGACATGAAAGAGAACTTAGTTTAATACTCGCATGTCGTGTGACAGCCGCTTTCTGTGCGAGTCCTTCGGATTTGTGTGCGCTCAGAAAATCGTCAGAGAATTGTCGCTGTATCAGAAGTTTAAACTAATATGGTTAATTTTTATTTCGTGGTACTTAGGTTTATTCTTATGAACGCGCATCGAAGACTGAGACGGAAGAGAAGAACTTGTTAAATAAAGTCGGTTTTTTTTCGTTGTTCACAAAAGGTATTCTCATAGCTTCATAAAATTGAACCACTGATGTCACAAGGACTATTTTAACGATGTCCTTACTACCTTTCTTAGCCTTGAACGTAGTAGTTCCATTGCAGGGTCAGAAAGCTTGTCTATTTCAACAAAAATATCTTAATTTGCGTTCCGAAGATGAACAAAGGTCTTATGGTTTTGGAACGACATGAGGTAGTAATTAATGACAGAATTTTCATTTCTGGGTGAACTATCCCTTTAAGAGAGCAGGTTCTCGATTCTGTAGCTGCTAAAATAGCTTGAACATAGTGATTGTAGTTTGACCCCTGTAACCTGTTCTGCAGAGATCAAAGCGAAGCAGAGTAGAGGTTGGCAGGACAGCAGCTGGCTGTTCTTGAGAATCAGATATAAGGAGGGAGGGTCACTGCTGGTCACACTTGCTTCGTGCCTCAGAAGAAGGAGCTATATATTATTATACCGAGCACAGTCCTCTATTATCGGTTTTGCCCTTAACTAATGAACTTTGAGATCACTTGTGACAACTTTGTTCACAAATCACTGCTATGGGGTTACATCGATCAATCATAAATGAATCATAAACTCCACCTGCAGTGTTACGTGTACTTATTTTATATTTCCTGACCTACAGTAATTACAGTCAAATTGCTTTGGAGACTATCAACACTCCGTGTCAATTTAAATGTGTCCTCAATTATGTCTTTCTGTTTACTTACAAAATGCATGATTACACTCACAGCATGGCCCATTAGATGATGCTCAAGCAATTTTGTCAGTGACCCAGAAACATTGCATCTCTGTTATATTACGAACTCAGACGTGATGCAATGGCCAGAGCAAGACAGAAAGTGAGATCTCCAAGCAGTAATCCTGTTTCTTTGTGTGCCAGAGCTCTATTGGAGTGCTAAAACAGGGCAGTGCAAATGAGAGACAGGTCATGACAAGTCCTTGGAATTGCCTTTGTCTGCTTTGAGAAAGCACTTCTCCCCCAAGCGCTAATCTCAGCCCCTCCAATTTCTACAGTAAGGTCTCATGGTTGCAAATAGCGTCAGATCCCTCTGCTATGCTAATTCACCATGCTGTCATGTGCTGGAAAAGTGTGTCATAAATTTCTAGGCTGCCTGTTCATAGTCTGCTGGTGTTGTATAGCATCCTTAAAAAACTCCAACCCAGTCTCATTCTAAATTTGTATAATGCTTTGTACAGAAACGTGCAATGTGTGATGTAAACATATGATGCTTTCTGTCAATGGGGTGTAAGCAGATTGTACGATCTTTAGTTTAACCGTTTCTTTGGTGATAAAACGCAGTTAGCAGATGGAGGTGTTTAATGTGTCATTTTTAGTGCTTGAAAGCCCATAAACTCATTTTATGCTTCAGATTTTCTTTGGTTGACTCTTCCACCTAATAACACACTGGCTTGGCACTGAATCAAAAACACTTGGTTGTTTTAAAGCTTGAATAAACCAGTGCAGTATTATCACAGTTGTTCTTCCTAAGCACGGAAGAAAGTTGAGAGGAATGCTCCATGCAGAGGTCAGTAACTTGCTAGGTAAACACTGCTGATTTCTAACGTTTGTTTGACCACATGAGTATTGACTTAAAGGAATAGTTCAAAAATTCAATCATCATTTGCTCACCTCACGTCTTTCAAATCCTAAGGCACGCGTTCAGCTGTGGAAGACAAAATGAGAAAATGAAAAATCGAGAAGACTGTACTGATCACTTTTTTATTTAATGCGAATAAATGGTGACCAAAAAGGTCAAGCTTTAAAAATGATGTAAAACTAGTACTAGTAAAGATAAAAGTTTTGTAGACCTATCTTAAACTATCTAAAACCAATCAGTACATTTCATGGGCTATTTTAATGATTTATGGTGATATTGAACTTTTTGGCGTCTTCAGTCATGATTCATTATCAGGCTCTTTTTCCATGCAGGTTTTTGTGTTCTGCAGAAGAAAGCTAATCATACAGTTTTTGTTCGGAACCAGACGATGTGAGTAAATGATGACAGAATTATCTTTTTTTTTTTTTTTTGGATGTACTGTCCCTTTAAATATACAATTGATAATAAGACTCTTTACAACGACCTTTGCTGTTAACACGTATGTTAGATAAACCTCTTCTACTTTAAAAGATAAAAAGAATCGTTTGCCATAAATTTGTAACTACCGCCATGAGAGTAAATCATTCCTGTCTGCGACGTTTAAGTTAGAAACCATATGGTTGTTACGGACGCCACAGCCTCACCTGTCCGCTTTTCAGACGAAACCATTAAAATAACTTGCCGAGGTAACCTGGACTTACATCACCAGTTTGGACATGAATGCGATTTTATGCGATTTATATACAGACGAAATGTCTGGAAAAATTACTCTTATATTATATTTAAAACTGTGAATGTCTAATGTTTCATAGGCATTTTATCAGTAGCTAACCCCCGTCTGCGTGTGTAATTGGTTTCGTCCTTGTTGCCTTTAGGGCTTGTAAAAATTACTTGCTTGAGTTGCAACGTCTGCAAGGGAAGAAACGCGAAAAACATTTCAGTGGGTGCAGAAGAGACAACTTAAGGAGTAACATGTTAAAGAAATCGCACATGCAATGAAATAAGCCTGCTTTTATGGATATTTTCTCAGTGACTTAATTTGGTCAAGGTAAGTCTCGGAGTTTTTCCCGTTTTTTTGCCTCAAGCGTGTCATATGTTACACAAATAATTGCTTTCAAAATAATAGCTAATAGGAAGATTTTTATTTTTCTGTTTAGCTGATGGTGATAATCTTTCAAATGAAAGTCAGAGTCATATAGCGGATCATTTATGCTCGCATCGCTTTTTCAGAAACAAATAAAAGTTGATTTTGTAAGTTGTTCTTTATTCAGAAAGTGTGTTTGACATATAGATGTTCCTGAAATGATTAAATACAATGTTTTGGAGTCACAGCTGTGTATACAGTCTCACCTGCCACAGCTGTCATTAACATGTCAATTCACACACTGTATGTTTTGTTGTATGATGGTTGTAAATACAAACAGTCACTCTCAAATCAATCGTTTAAAAACACTCTTAAAAATAAAGGTTCCAACATGGTGTTTTTACAGTGATGCATTTTGAAGAACATTTTTGACATCTAAATAACCTTTTTTGACTATAAAGAACCTTTTCTGCATTTGAAAGGTTCCATGGATGTTCAAGGTTCTCCATAGAACCACTGATGCCTATAAAGCACCTTTATTTGTAAGAGTGTAGTCATCTATTAAAGACAAATAAGTTAAAATTGCTCACGTTATAGACATGAAATAGATTTTTAAATTATAAATTGCTTTCATAAGTTTTTCAAACATGTGTAACTATTTCTTTGTTATCAGTTTCTTCTATTAAATGTTGGGCACAACTTTACAGCCACATTCACCATTCACCGTGATTGCATTTTTTTCCCCTAAATGTTAAGTCTGAAAGGTGTCATTGTGTTGAACAACTGCTTTTGTGAAAGTTTTACATTTTTGGCAGATTTAACCCTTTGAGACAGTACTTCAGGAGCTAGATTTAACATGTGACAAGAACTGGCGACCCTACAATGTACAAAAGTAACAAAATTTCTTTGAAATTAAACATTGAGCTTTATTATTATACTATGCACATGCATAAGAATATGAAAACTGGTAGTTTTAAGAGCATAAACAACAGCATAAATGTGATTTATCACCACATGGATGTGGAATTGTGGAATTATTATTATTAAACTTTTATTTTTCAGAGATATATTTCACTATGCTTGATAATTGCCTTTTAGTATTTTCTTTTTCGTATATATTTTTCTTTGTGAGACTCTGTAATCTAGTATCATGTACTGCTTACAGTGCTGTGGTCTGTATATGGATCTCTGGCTCTCATGCTTTTCCCTCTCTCACACTTTATCTCTTTGCACATGTTTTGTCCCAGGACATTGGGTGCTTTGTCATCAAATTCCCATAAATCCCTTGTTTATATCTCTCTCTTCGAGTCAGGTTTTGATCTCTGAGCATTTATCCTCCCCTCTCTCCTCCCATCATGCTCTCTGCCAGGTCTCTACAAGAGTTGAGGTGTATGATATCTCTTAGCATGTGTCCACCAGATGTGCTCATAGTGTTTTGAAGAATCTTATTTGTTCAATTGCTCCTAAATGGATTTTGAGAGCTTCTTGTTTTAAATATGTCCTACTTACACTCGCTGTTCATTGTTGTCTGTTTACCCTGCACATGGTGGTTTTGTGTCTTGTTTTGTTACTGGGCACATTCCTAGCCACCCATCGTAGCACATGACCCACGCCACTTCCTCACAAACAAAAACACATCCTGCTTATTTTGTCTGAGTTTGCCAGCAGCCTTTATACCAAAAGTCTGAACAGTTATGGAGCATTTACCTTTCTTTTTTTTTTTGGCAGAAGAACTTTTAAATGGGTGTCGGTATGCGAGGTTGTTATTTTTCAGAAATATTTTACATGTATTTTTATTAATAATATTACTTATTAATTTATAATTTATGCCAGTAAATGCACTGTCTGGGATCTAAAATATAGTCAAGATTTTAAATTAAGTTTAAAATGTAAACCTGGAAATAAAGTTTTTATGACAAAATTAATAGGATTTTTTTTCATTAGTGATTTTAAACATTTTAGAAATATAATTTTGGCATAGCCAGCACAATAAAAATGAAATTGTTGACATTAAAAGGCATAAAGTACACCGTATTTATCTTAAGTTAAATGTTGCTCATTCATGTCAGCAGTGTTGCCAAGTCTGCAGTTTTCGCGCGGAATTGGGCTACTTTAAAACTGTTGCCTTGGGTTGTTTTCCATGTCCGTGGGTTAAAGCGAATTTTACCAGGGGAACTAGTGGGCTAGTTGTGAGTAGCAATTGGGTGGGTTTTGTTGTCAAAACCTGGCAACCCTGCACATCAGTGCGAGTTATTTGGTCATTTAACTTAAAGTCGTAACTTTCAGAAAGAAGAGCAGCAATTTTTTTTTCATTCATTTTGCCTCTTGAAATTAATGTATTCTGATGTTGTTTTGTGGCAGAACAAGCCATTAAATTTTTGTATAATCCATCATTTAGAGGACTCTGTTACAGCCAGCAGGAATATAACGAAGTTTATGGCATGTGTGTAACAAGCATACACTTTTTTTTCCTCACTACTAAGGGTTCAGCAATAAATTGAGAAGTCACACAGTGGCTCCCCCTGCAGGCCATTGGGATACTGTAGCAGTGTGGACCTCAACACTGAATGACATGCGTCACATGACTCAAACTACAAGGTGATGGGAGGTTCTCAAATCATCTCAGTTCATCTGTAGCTCGAATTATACCATATTCATTAGATCAACATTCTTCTTTGTCAGCAGGAGCTGAGGGTAATTGGGAGCTAAAGACTTCACAAGACTTCCTGAAATCCATTCTATGGAGGTCAAGGGTCGCCTGATCACTGCCATGGGCTTAGGGGCTCCAGGTGAGCCTACTTATGTTTATCTTGATAATGGAGTATGGAAGCACTTACATGTTTTTTTCTTTTTCTAGTGTATTTTTAACTTTGGCTTTCTGTCTCATGCACATCATTCTCATGCACAGATGTCCAAGGCTGTCAGGACAGCAAGCTACAAGCAGAGCGAATCTCAGAACTGCAAGAGCGAAAGCAGAGTCTGCAGAGCCTTTTAAACAGTCGTCTTGGAGAGCTGCGACAAGTGTGTCTTCTAGAGGCGGTGAGTTGCTTTTAATACTTTGGAGTATTGTATTATTGTAACTTATTCTAACAGTATTTTACAGTTGAGATCAAAAGTTTACACCCCTTTTTCAGAATCTGCAAAATGTTAGTTATTTTACCAGAATAAGAGGGATCATACAAAATGCATGTTATTGTTTATTTAGTACTGACCTAATTAAGATATTTCACGGAAGATGTTTACATATAGTCCACAAGAGAAAATAATAGTTGAATTTATAAAAATGACCGTTTAAAAGTTTACATACAAGTGATTCTTAATACTGTGTTATGTGAATGATCCACAGCTGAGTTTTTTTTTGTTTAGTGATAGTTGTTCATGAGTCCCTTATTTGTCCTGAACAGTTAAACTGTCTGCTGTTCTTCAGAAAAATCCTTCAGGTCCCACAAATTCTTTAGTTTTCCAGCATTTTTGTGTATTTGAGCCCTTTCCAACAATGACTGTATGATTTTGAGATCCATTTTTTCACACTGAGGACAACTGAGGGACTCATATGCAACTATTACTGAAAGTTTAAATGCTCACTGATGCTCCAGAAGGAAAACAATGCATTAGGAGCCAGGGGTGAAAACTTTTGAACAGAATAGAGACGTGTAAGTTTTCCTTATTTTGGCTAAATATCATATTTTTTTCATTTAGTACTGCCCTTCAGAGTCTACAGAAGATAGTTACATGTTTCCCAGAAAACAAAATAAGTTAAATTTACCCTGAACTTCAAATTCAAAAAGTTTTCACCCCCCCCCGGATCTTAATGTATGGTTTTCCTTACGGAGCATCAGTGAGCATTTGAGCCTTCTGTAATAGTTGCATATGAGTCATAAAATGGCAAAAAATAACCCCGTTCAATACTGCTGTTCCCTTTATCTTTCTGTTTTGAAAGTGAATTCTCTTATTTGATGTGTGAGTTTTAGGATTTGCATTGACGTGAAGAACTGTGTTTTTCAAATGTAGATGTGCAAAAAAAAAAAATAAATGAAACAGACACACTTATTAGAACCATCTGTTCTAACACATGGCAACAAACTTCATGACATTCCCCGGTGTAGTGATAAGAATCTAAGTAAAATGTTTAAATGTCTTTACAGGAGCTCACAGGGAAGCTTCCACGGGATTTTCCTTTAGATGAAGGAGAAAGACCTCCCTTTGTTCAGCGCCGAGCTGGCCTGGCCCCTCATGTTACCTCAAAAGGAGAGGTGAGTCTGTTTTCTGAAAGCTAATAGAAGGATTCTCCGGACAGTTTTATACAATAACTACCATATCTGTGTTCCATATAGGATGACCCAGGTCAGCGACGGCAGATGAAGGCTCTCTTCAGTGGTGCCCTGCGCCGGAGCATCGATTCTGATAAAAACACACTGCACAGTAAGAGGACTGTTCATCGGGGATGCCACACAGGTAACACAGACACGCACAAAAGTGCGAAACAATTTCTGGTAAACACTGGTAATTTGGTAAAAAGTATACACATTTGGGAATAGCTCTACAGGAAGTGCATAGTAACTGAGTCATTTCCCCCCATTGCCTTTGCTTGAAAAGGACAATGGACACAAGTTGACAGACTTTGATATTTATAGATGACTTGATTATGAGTTTTAAACAAATAGCTAAGACAAACAGAGAATTTAGATTAAAAAAAACAATAAACTACTGGCCTTTTACATGACTGCACAAAAGTTTGGCATCACTAGAATATTTTTGAAGAAATTAATACTTTTATTCAGCATGGATGCATTAAATTAATCAAAAGTGAGAGGAAAGACATTTACAGTGTTACAAAAGTTCTTTTGAACTTTCTATTCATCAATGAATCCAATGTATTAAAAAAAAAGTTTAACTTTGAAAATGAGAAAATATTTTGAAAACCCTGATTTCTAAAGGATCATGTGACACTGAAGACTGGAGTTTTTTTAATTGAAATAGAAAACAGTTCTTTCAAATTGTATTAATATTTCACAATATTACTGTTTTCACTGTATTTTTTAAATAAACATAACCTTTGTGAATATAAGAGACCTCAAAAACATTAAAAAATCTTTCTGACTACAAAATTTTGAGTCAAGAAAGTCATCTGATTATTTATTTATTTAAACAAGGGCTGTCAAACAATTAATCACGATTAATCACATACAAAATAAAAATTTGAGTTTGCCTAATATATATGTGTGTACTGTGTATATTTATTATGTATCTATAAATACAAACACATTCATATATATTTAAGAAATATTTACAAGTATATGTATTTATCATTTTTATATTATATATAAAATATTTTTACATAAACAACATATTTCTCTTAAATATGTACATGAATATGTTTGTATTTATATATACATAGTAATTACAAACAGTACACACACATATATTAGGCAAATTCAAACTTTTATTTTGTATGCGATTAATTGCAATTAATCGTTTGACAGCCCTAATTTAAATATTAAATAATATGCAAGTATATTTATGATTTTTTAAAAATCTTTTTAGATAATAATAATTTATTAGATCATAGACTAATACATATAAAAATCGTATCTTTGTGTAAATCTGACTTTTTACATTTTCAGAGGAAACTGTGAAGTCAGAGAGCAGTTCAATGTCAGACTCAACATCACATGACAATGGTGAGGCCTCGTAACATTATAAAACACACAAACTACATCTCAATACTCTGATTCGTTTTACCACACTGGCCTGTTTATGACAGACTGTAACTTTGATGTACAATCCTGTCAACTGTGGTTTACAGAGGATTCGTCTCCCAGTGTGGCACCTGAGCATCGCTCCTTGTCTCACCCTCGGCTGGCCCCAGGCAGTCCTGACAGTAGGCTCTGTAGGAAGCTGTCGCCTGTGGAGATCTACTACGAGATGAGGACACGCCGCAACTCAGCCTCCAGCTCTGTGAGGTGAGCGGTGGGAGAGGACAAGATGTTTCCGCAAGCTGATACGGGTGAGGTTTACATTACAATTCTAATTAATGAATGTGTGGGTGTTCATCCAGCCCAAGTCACTCACTCCCAAGAAGTGCATCCAATGTGGAGGGCAGAAGTGTTCCAGCCACACCGCTGTTGTCCCGCACTGCACCAATCAGCGTCCATGTGAGGTAATTTATGACCATGTACACTATGGGTGGTGAGGTTGCAACTCCCTACATAGGCATCTGCCTTCTAAGGCAACATCCAAACTTACATTCACATGGGCAGCAACACAAAATAACAAATTATATAATATAATATAAACTATATATAATAGTTTATCAGGGGCATTTTTCTTCGAGGAGGAGAGGGAGGAAATGTCAGTTTTACAAAATACAACATTTAAAAGTGTATAAATTACCATTTTTCTAAAGAAACATTGTTCACCGCACCAGCAGGAAAAGTTACAATGCCTCCCCTGAGCCCATTGAGTTTTAACAGACTCCCTAAAGCGTGCGGTGGGTTTGGTGGGGGGGTAATTGAGAATGAATGGGAGAAAGTCACATGAGAGGAGGCAAAGCCTCCATTGCGATATGATTGGATATGACTGGTTTTGTTTGGCTGTGATTGGTTCATGCGATAAGTCCCGCCTCTTTGTGTTCGTTCGCGTTTTACTCTGAATGAACAATATAGTGGTGTTAATGGGAAGACTAATTTTCAAAAATAAGTAAACAACACACACTTAGATATAACCACTTTCTTATGTCAAAATAAAAAGATCTGTGGGAGTTTTTAGTGAGTAATCAGCTTGGTGAAATTTAAAGTAAATCTCTGTGTCCAGAAAAAAAAAAAATTAAAAGTTAACTATTAAAAATAATAGCTGAACATAAGTTCACAAATAAAATCTATTGTTTAAATTGTTACTGCTTCGAGTTATTATTTTTGAGTAAATGTAAAATATAAAATATATAAAATATATGTATTTTTTTCTAAGTAATATTTGAATTAATTACATTGAATACATGAATACATTTGATCTAAAAAAAAAAAAAAACAATACCACTGAAAAGTTTTTTTTTTTGTTGTAATGTTATGCTTAAATATTATGCTCAACAAAAAAATATAAAAAAATATATATATATATATTATATACTTTTTAACCTCAAATGCTCGTCTAGCTCTTCGTGAACTCTGTGTATTCCGGTTCATGACAGTTAGGGTATGTCGAAAAACTCCCATCTCATTTTCTCCTCGAACTTCAAAATTGTTCTACATCGCTGCAGAAGCACTGACCCAGCATTTACAAAGTGAACTTGCAAATAAGGTCAAACCTCCTTTACAAATAAAAAAGGTAAAACAGCAGAACCGGAATACACAGAGTACACAAAGAGCTAGACAAGACAAGCATTTAAGGTTAAAAAGTATAGAAATGTAATTTTTTTTTTTAGAAAATGACCGATTGTTTCGCTAGATAAGATCCTTATTCCTAGGCTGGGATCGTTTAGAGTCCTTTGAAGCGGATTTTAAACTGCATTTTGAAAGTTAAAACTCACGGGCACCATAGAAGTCCATTATATGGAGAGAATTCCTGAAAAGTTTTCCTCAAAAAACAAAATTTCTTTACAACTGAAGAAAGAAAGACATGAACATCTTTGATGACAATGGAGTACAGTATATGTAAATTTTTGTTTTGGAAGTAAACTACTCCTTTAATATTTTTGTGGAAACCATGACACACTTTAAAAGTATTGCATTTAAAATAATTCAAAAGAATAAAATCTGTTTTAAATAGAATCTTTTGTAATATTATAAATGTTTTTACTGTCACTTTTGATCAATTTTAAAGCAGCCTTGCTGAATTGAAGCATTTTTTTTAAATACTAACCCAAAACGTTTGAAAGTAATACAAACAAATATCAGGAATAACAAAAATAAAAATGTACTGTTCATGAATGTACATTCATTCTTAATCCAGAATGAAATAGTATATATTTTAGATTTTTTTTGAAACCACCTCTGTCCATCCTAGATTGGCTTTACCGTAAAGGAGAATGCAGTTTAATTGGGCTAAAATAAAATCTTCGTGGACAGCATAATTATGTTGTCTACTTTTTGGACCAGGCCTCATGTCAGGAGTGCACTTACGGCGTCCTCAGACGATGCCAGCTCACTACATTATCACTGTAGATCCACTTTAGATCCAAATGTATTTTTGAAAAATCTTATTACTACTAATAACTTCTTACTGTTTTCTATTCCTGCCAGGCCGGAAATGTCTGGTGGTATTGCACTAAAGCAGTGGTGTGGCAGTCCAGATGTTCCTCAGTTTGTCCCGTTGGCATCTTTGGAGGGCTCCTCATCTGATCGCCGCAGCTGCCCGTACAGCTCCCGTGCCCGTCGTAGCAACAGCTCCGAGGCACTACTCGACCGCTCGAGTCTCCCAGAGCCCGGTCCTCCCCGCAATGGCATGCCAACCCGAGCTGGACCATACAAGAGCTCGGAGTCCCTCACGGATGGGAAGCTCCGTCAGATCTATCAAGGCAGCCCAGATAGACAAATGATGGGATTTAAAGATCAGGGTCGAATGCGATCCTCTCTGGGTGGCCAAAGCAGTGGCACGGGTTACAATGAGATTTTGATGGACTACATTTGGGGCAAACAACAAAAGAGGCCCGTCCAGGCTCAACAGAACCAGTCGGCAGGACGACTCTGGCCGGACTTCTCCACTCCTCCATCGGGCACCCCTCCACACTACAATGGTTTCTCTCATTCGCAGTTACATCTGGCTGCCGCCCCACCTTCCTACAGCCCCATGCTGCTGCGGGGTCAAGAGGCCGAGCCCCGTCGGGTCAAAGTGACACGAACGAAATCATGTGGCCCCTTTATTCCTTTACAGCAGCACTCACAGGATGCCGTGTTGTTCTCTGCGTATGATCCATCACATCCCTCTGCAGGATCCACCACATCTTCTATTCCCAACCTGCTCCCTCACCACACAGAGCTGTCCACTGCTGCAGCGTTCGCCCGGAGACCGCCTCAGTTCTCTCTGCCCACTCCTGAGGACTCCACCCGTAGTCTGCACAAGGCACTGGCTCTGGAGGGACTCCGGGACTGGTATCTGAGGAACGCCTTAGGTTATTCCAAAGGTCACGAAGGACTCGGCATGCGCCACTCACATACTCACCACCTGGTGCATCAGCCTCAGTCCGTTACAGCTGACCCACTGTACTCTGTGCACCGTCAAATACCTCAGTCAGCTTCATTTCATGGGCATCCCTTGCATGCCAGGTGAGTTTTCCACATTTTGATTTCACTTTTCCATAATTATGTAAAACTTGAAAATATCAGAGAATTTGTGAGACTGGAAAAGTAATGGAAATTAGTAAAACTACTACTATTACAGTAATACTACTACTAATAAATTTGCAAATTACAATAGTTCTTCTTGCTCAGCTGCTTGTCAGTTCTTAAAGGGATAGTTCACCCAAAAATGAAAATTACCCCATGATTTACTCACCCTGAAGCCATCTTAGGTGTATATGACTTTCTTCTTTCAGACAAATACATTTGGAGTTATATTAAAAAATGTCCTGACTCTTCCAAGTTTTATAATGGCAGTGAATGGCTGTTGACATTTTCAAGTCCAACAAAATGCACCATACATCATAAAAAGTGCTCCACATGGCTCCAGAGGGTTAATAAAGGCTTTCTGAAGTGAATCAATGCATTTCTATAAGAAAAATATCCATATTTAAATGTTATAAACTGTAATCTTTAGCTTACGCTAACTGTCGTACGCGCGTTCGTAAAGGGTCACGTTCCAGCGGATAACGTTGGCCATAGGCGTTGCAAAAGCTCTGGTGAGATTATACTAGTCTCGCAAGAAACCAAGTTTTGTTTACACCAAAAGGAAAACCAGTCGCTTCTTGGCTTATATCGAAATCCTCTCAAATATTTCTTTAAAAATCCTCATTTTTTACTTCTAATTCATGACTGGTGTTCTCACCAGAGCTTACGCTACGCCTGCTTCATATGTCATCCGCTGGAACGCCACTTTTGTGTACATGCATGTGACAGTTAGCAGAAGCTAGTTTATAAAGTTTTAAATTTGGATATTTTTTTTAGCAAAAATGCATTGATTTGCTTCAGGAGGCCTTTATTAAAGGGGTCATCAGATGCTAAGTTCACTTTTTCATGTTGTTTGAACATTAATGTGTGTTGGCAGTGTATGTACAAATCTACCCTATAATGATAAAAATCCATGCAGTGGTTTTTAATTAATCTGTAAAAATAATATCCCCTTTTTCAAATCGAGCCGTTCTCAGATGCCTGTCGGTGTGCCGTCACACCGACGGAGGCCGCTCCCACAATAGTTGATTGACATGGTTGCTGGATGTAATAATGAACATAGTGGTCGTCATTTACTCCTGACATCTGAGCCGCTGAAGATGCAGTAGATTGTGATGTTTGTGAATGGAATGCCCTCCCGATCTACATATGTCCGTCTATGTTCACGCAAATCATTCATGATCCAGCTTCACTTACAGCAGAAGTGAGTATAAGCGCTTTTTTATGAGTCTTTGCGATCGCCTTTCATTATAACGTGGTAGTTAGGAAGTTTAGCGGCTAAACGCGGCTAATGTAAACAAAATCTCAACACCCATTCACTGCCATTATAAAGCTAGAAAGAGTCAGGATGTTTTTTAATCAGAGTGTCTATTTACACTAAGTGCAAATAGCCCGCCTTGTTGGCAGAGGCTATTTACACTAACTCCGCCCACCACTGTGTTATGGGGCTAGTGAACACCACAAAAGACGGCTGTTGTTCGTCAGCTCCAGTGGCGCAGAGGATAAAGCATTTGTTCTACTCTTTTAGACGAGATTGACCTGCGTTCAGATCCGCCTTCTGGTGAACTTTTTTCCTCCCTTTTTAAATCTCATATCAAAAAGGCATTTTTTAAGGAAATAATTGAAAAGCTGAAAATAAAGTATCAGTTAGGGCTAGGGTAGGTGTAGGGAGGGCTAATTGTCCCAATAAGGCAGCATCCATTTAAAAAATTTAATTAAAACTATACTGTTTTAATGTACTACAATACTGAGGTGCAGATAATTGCGTCTATTTGCAATAAGTACTATAAATAGCAGACAATCTATCACTATTTGCAGTGTATTAGTGTAAGTTGCTAAGAAAACATGCTGTTTTTACTTAGTGTAAATAGCATCTATCGTTAAGAAAATATGCTATTTTTACTTATTGTCAATAGCATCTAATTGCTGTTTTCGCTTAGTGTAAATAGCATCTATTGCTATTTGGACATGTAAGTAGCCTCTGTCACTATTTACACTTAGCCGCTGCCTTTTTTTAATATAACTCACATTGTATTCGTCTGTAAGAACAAAGTCATACACCCCTAGGATGGCTTGAGGCTGAGTAAATCATGGGGTAATTTTCATTTTTGGGTGAACTATCGCTTTAAGAACTGTTAGTTTTTGTGTTACAGTCATCTATTTTCTACTTTAATTTAGTTTCAAAAGTAATTTATTTCTGTGATGCAAAGCTGAATTTTTAGCAGCTGTTACTCCAGTCTTTAGTGTCACATGATCCTTCAGAAATCATTTTAATATGCTGATTTGCTGCCTGAAACATTTCTTATTGTTATAAATGATTAATAGTTGTGATGCTTAATATTTTTGTAAAAGTATTTTAAGGATTCTTTGAAAAGGTCACATCATTTCTTTCTTCATTCTTCGAACATAATTTACTTAAAATATACGTTTTTGGTAACATATTTAAAGGCACAATATGTAAGATTGTGTTTAGTAAAATATCCTAAAACTGCTAGAACAGTGTTATATATTTTTTTACCTGTGTACTTTATCCCAAATATTTCCAAGAATGTTTAAATCCAAAGGACTAAGCAATTTTAACTAGTGTAACAAACTGTGCCATTTCATCGCCTACTAGTGACATCATACACCATCAATTTCTAGTTTCATTTTGTAGAAAACATGGAAACACCAAAGACTCTTTAATATGTTATGCATTTTATTAGACAGTTGACGAACGCATAGAGTGGCATTATAACAGAAATTTCAACACACTCAAATGTATCTAGTAGATAAAACAGCTCTGTTTTACCTCACATACCCATGACCGGAAGAAGCGGAATCGGTTGGCTGTGGCATAATAAAAGCTTCACTGCTTTTGAGCTCTTTATCACACTTGTCTTTCATTAGCAATCACTCCAGCGGCCTCGTTTCACATCCACGGCTTTCAGCCTTACTCTGCTTCATATTACAGTGACCTTAATAAAACTTTAATACATTAGCCTATCCATAAACATGATCAGATTTCATCGGCTCAAAAACAGCATCATCAAACTACGCCTTTGTTTCTTTCTTAATTTTGAATATGCGCCCTCTAGTGGAAAAAATTACATACTGTGCCTTTAACAAAATGGATGGGATTGAGTAGTTTGTTAAATTAGTTAATTAGATGTTTTCTGATTTTTATCTTCTCTTTTCATCATGGCAGGTCTGTGGAGCTCTCTCTCTACCCAGAGCCTTTCCCCTCAGAGGGGGGCACTCAGAAAGAGTCCGGCTCTGAGCCCCCTTCTCCTGGAACACTGGTCTGACCGACAGCCGACACTCTCCACAGCCTCCAGTGCAACATGTTGCAATATCTGATGCAAAATGACACCTTGTTGTAGGGATGCACCGGACCAATACTGTGCTTAAAATTAAAAAAAAATTTCTAATGCATCCTTTGTAGCATAAATGCTGCCACACAAACAATGACAGCTGGACTTAATAGCATTTGATTAGAGATTTTAAAGTGTAGTAATACTTTAAAATGTCAGCATTATTTAAATGTACAGTTGTTACACTGCATATAACAATGATATTGGTGCATCCCTACATTGTTCAGCAAATAAGGAGGCATCTGTAACAGCACAGAACTGAAATCGAGTGAGCAGTTTGTTGGCTGTCATAGATCTATTGTAAACTGGTGTTTACAAGGAGATTTTTTTCCCCCTTCATACTCTGTGTGTGTATTAATGGGATGTTTATTGTAATGTATTTACGTTTCAAAACAAAATATAAAGGTAATCATATCATCTCCACTTCATCCTGAGATATATATATATATATTTTCAGAGAATAAAATAGATTATAAGATGTATGTATTCAAAATTACTATTTTGTAACTAATATGTTTCAGGTTAACAGTCATTTAATTCTACAAGTCTACTCAGAGTTTAATGAACTCATGCGTTTTAATGTCCTATAACAGCAGTGAATGTGTTGCATACCTGTTTGTTTATATCTATATATCTAAATATCTATATGTAGCTATGAAGAGTATGCTAAAAAGCATTTCATATAGAGGACCTTGAAGTGAAGATGAGCTTTCAATTAGAGGACTGACGTTCTCTAAAGTCGTAGACATGCAAACAAGCTAATGCCTGAACTCCGAAATGAACTTTAAAGCTCTAATACAGTGATTTATACAATTAAGCCCACAGTCATCAAATTCGCTATTTCAAAGGACTTGAAAAGGACCGTTGACCCTAAAATACTGAGACCTTGAACTAATAAAAATGCATGAGACGATTTTAAAAAGAAAAAATGCATCCCTATGAAATCCTTCATACAGAGTCAGAAATATATTCATGATTATTTACGTTTTTTATTATTTAGTTGCTTTTTTGTTTACTTTTCGGATGCCAAATAGTTTAAAAGTTAGACTCTGTGTGAATAGTTTTGATGCAAAAATAGTTTGCAACTATTTTATACTTTCATGTTTAATCGCATCCGACTTGGTAACCCCTTTAATAGATATTCTTAAATATTTGACGAATTTTAAGTGAGCATCTACTGTAGTTTACATGTTGAGCGGTGGCGTAAGCTGGTCTTATGTTACCACTCTTTGGGAGCAAAATATCTTTGAATTGTCAGTGTGTTTTCATTCTGTTTACCAGTTTAGTTACAGTTCCTGACTTGTTGGTTTAGAAATACATTATAAATAATTCTGGCAAACTACACTGTAAAAAACTATTTGTTGAGTCAACTTAAAATAATTTGTAACCTGGCTGCCTTAAAATTTTAAGTTCAGTCAATTTAAAAAAAGTTTATTCAACTTGAAATGTTAACTTATACTAAGTGACAACTTAGATATTTGAGTTGAATCAACTTAAAATTTTAAAAGCAGCTGGGTTACTTACCCATCTGTTAAGTTTAGCAAACACAAATATCTAAGTTGTTACTTAGTACAACCTAACATTTCAAGTTGACTAAACTTATTTTAGTTAACTGAACTTGAAATTTTAAGGCAGCAGGGTAACAAATTATTTTAAGCTGACTCAACAAATTGTGTTTTTTATTTTTTACAGTGTATGTCTTATTATAACCAGTTACCATGTTGTGATGGTTATCCTCAAAATCAGTACAATTTGCTGTCCACTGTTTTGAGTACAAGACTACAGATTCATTTTTGCCCATGTTAAGCCTACAAATTATTGCTAAAACTCCAGAACATAGGATGGTTTAAGTTTCAAATGATGATGGTTTATTTAAAACTTGGTTAATTAGACTTGAAGAATTCATGTGTAGTTGCTACTCCTCATCTTGCGGGTTTGTGAGGTGCCTCTAGCTGGTATCTGAAAGTCATGACCAAACAGCTGTGCATTGCTAGTCTCTTTTAGTGTATTTTGGTGACATAAATGTCTGTACTGTAATTACTTATAAATAATGAAAAATACCTATATGTAGCAACTTGAATAAACAATATATATTGTATATTTATGAACTGATCAGATTTTGTATACATATTTATTTGCATAGTACATGCCTCTGGTTTGTTTACACCAGCATCTTTATGAACGACACCTTGTTTTGGCTTTAAACTGTGCTATCGTTGCAGCTTTTAGGATCATGAATGCATTGCTTGATTTGTTATTATAAACTTTTTTCATTGTTTTGTTTTTATATACATTTTTCATATCAGCCATAGTCTGTTGGGGCAAAAAAAAAAAATCATAATAAAGACCGTGATACAAAGTTTACTTTTTTACATTGAGTGGCTTCTTTTTCAAGTGTAAAGATTCAAACCTAAATTCATACTTGAATTACAATGTAATTTGTAAGCACAAACCATTTTTGGCTAACATGTAGACTCTGAAAAGCCGTTCAGTTCACATTCCTTGCTTTAATCTTTGCTCACATCACTTCCACGTCCACTGAACACTTGGAATGTGCTGGAATCTTTTCGAGCCGCTTCACGTGATTCTCTCCTAATTTAAATCATCTTTGAAATATGCTTTATCTATTATGCAAATCCATTTACAGTTCATTATGATTTCTGAATGACTAACATGTTTTCAGTTTTAAGCATACTGAATTTAGTAAGGTTTATCTTAGTAAACTATTTAACAATGTGATAAGGAAAATTACCTTTATTGTAAAGATCTCTCAAACAAATTAAACTTGTTTTAAAAATGATAAGAACTGCACACACACATAAGAATTTAGCACTAATTCAGCCTAATACTGGTGTTCAGTGATTATTTTTGTGAATAATGACTGTTGCTACTTTCAATTTTAGCAGCAAGTCTATTTCTGGCATAAGAAATTACTCTGTTGGGAATGGAGAATGATATGTAAAGTGCTTTCCTTTCCACGTAAAACTATATAAATAGCACACTTGACATTTATTAAAGCCAAATACAAATGAAACAGAAATTTTATTTTCCCTATTTACCACTACAGTTCAAGTCTTCCCTCAATGCCATGGCATCTTACAGGGCTGGCAGGCATTGGTATTGTCTAGCTGTCCAAAATGCCTTTGCCACTGTCGTCTTTATGGAAAAGAATACATGGAATACATATATATTTGGGCTGTCAGTCGATTAAAATTTTTAAAGGGGTCATCGAATACTAAGTTCACTTTTAGATGCTGTTTGAACATTAATATGTGTTGGCAGTGTATGTACAAATCTACCCTATAATGATAAAAATCCATGGAGTGGTTTTTAATTAATCTGTAAAAATAATATTTTTCAAATCGAGCCATTCTCAGATGCCTGTCGTTGTGGCGTCACACCGACACAGGCCGCTCCCACGATAGTTGACATGAGAGTTTTACCTCAGATCAGTTGTAACAGTCCGCCCTCTTTGTTTCAAATCATTCGTGATCCAGCTTCACTTACAGCAGAAGTGAGTATAAGGGTTTTTTTATGAATCTTTGTGATCGTCTTTCCTAATAATGTGCTAGTTAGCAAGTTTAGGGGCTAAACGCGGCTAAATGCGACTAAAGTAAACAGGCTCGTCACTCCACAGAGAGAAGAGAGGGGCGGGGCGAGCAGAGCTAATTTGCATTTAAAGCAGCCTCGGCCAGAATGAGATGATTTTTGCAGAGCTTATTTTGGCAAGGTAAAAAATGGTGTTGTTTTACACAACCACTGAGAATTTTTAACCAAAGTATATTGTAGACTTTTCATTAAGACTCTAAAGAATCATATCAAATTGTGGAAAATGGGCATCCGATGACCCCTTTAATATAATTAATTACATGATGTGTCGACTAATTCATCTAATTGACTGAGAAATACCCACAAAAGATTATTTAAAGCTATTTTTGTTGTCCTTTAGAAAGAAATATTTTATTTGATTCAGCATAAAATGTATTACACATTTAGGGTGCAACCCTAATTACCTTGTTACCAACAGTCTTCAAAATACTTTCTTTTATGTTCCACAAAAGAAAGGTTTGAAGTGACATGAGAGTGAGTAAATGATGACAGAATTAAATTTTGGGGGGTGAACTATCCCTTTAATGTTTTTATTATTAGTAGTAGTAGTAGTAGTAATATTTTATTAATGAAATGATACTCTAAATAAGAACCTAAATCTGCCAGTGGTAAATGTCTTAAATGATTCATTCAGGAACTAAAACAACATGGAGACGCACAACAATTCTGCTATGGCTTCAAAGGTAATATGTTCTCTGCAAAATTGAGCAAAAGCACATAATATAATGTAATATAATATAACGTTTCATAATATAATGTTTCAAATACAACACTATATCAACTTCTTATTTACTGAACTGTTGTGTAAATCACATTTAAGATAGATTAAGATAGATCTGGACAAAATCAGCACTGGTGTCATATTGCTCTTGCTGCTCGTGTGATAACATGAGATACGTGATATATATAAATATTAGACAAAACACATATAGGGGTATTTTTTGCACCAATATCTTCAATTTTATAGGGCATAATTGCATTTACAGAGTTGTTCCCCTGCATCATATCTGTCAACAGTCAACAGTTGTATGAAATATAAGATGACGTACTTTTGTATGAGGTGTCATCATAAGGTACAATATTTTTTCCAATATTTCTGCTGTAATTAGGACAAAACTGATTGTTTTTATTAAAGGAAACTGAGAAACTCAGTTATTGTATGGAAATAAAGAGAAGATTTTGTATTTAAGCATTTTAATTAAGTTTTTCTAATTTATTACTGTATTCACTGTATTAATAATAGTATATGCATTTGAATCATTTCAATTATCCTGCAGCCCTCCTGGTTGTTTGCTGAGGCCCCCTAGTGGATTTCTGCCCCGGTCCAGTCCTGGAGCTTCCAGTTGAAAGAGAGTTTTCTGTCACAGCTGCCTCAGACGTTGTATCACTAAAACATGCATCAGTCCCAGTCACAGCCACTCCAGAGGTTCCTGTCAGGGCTGGTATCTCAGACCTTAAATGATAGTCTGATGTGTAAAGGTAAAATAATGAAAAAATAGCAGATGAATGTTTTAAATTAAAAGTAAAAAATCTCCATACAGTATCCCTTCTGTTCCTGCCACTCCAGTGCACAATACTGTCAAAAGGGTGGTCAGATGATGATTTTTATGTATTTTTTTTTTTTTTTTTTCAGTTTTTTATTTAGTTTACTGAAAACAGCCAGTGTATGTTCATCCTCACAGCTTGGATCTTAATCTCTGCTGTCCGCTTGACTTTGCTTCGGTTTGATTTTCAGTTGACAGAACGTTGACAGAAAATGTTTTTTAATCTAAAAGGAAAATTGGGAAAAAAATACATCAGTTGCATTTTATCACACTTTTTATAACTTTTCTGTACTATATTTCATTTTAATCACCATATAAACAACAAATACTGCTTTATTCAAGGTTTCTAGAAGTATTTTTCATTATTCACCAGTTCCAACTGCCTATAGGGGTCCTTAATATTCACTGAGACTCTCCAGTAGGGTGCGATTAGTTCATAAATTGAATGAATCCCAGCTTTTATTTGAGCACTCTGGAGCGTCTCTCCTTCTGCTGCAGAACGCAATTCGTCCCGTTTCATTTCCTACAGAACACATGAACAGTCTGTAAACTCTACAGTAGACAGAGGTGCCACAATGACATCTGTGTGTCTATTTATGTTTCCACATTAATACACTTACCCTATGTAAGCCTCTAAATCAGGGATCTCCAGACTCGGTCCTGCAGTGTTTAGCTCCAGCCCGAATTAAACATACCTGAGCTAGCTAATCAAGGTCTTACTAAGCATGCTAGAAACTTCCAGGCAGGTGTGTTGAGGCAAGCTGGAGGTAAACTCTGCAGGACACCAGCCCTCCAGGACTCAGTTTAGAGACCCGTGCTCTAAATGTATGTTCATGTATGCTTTTACCCATTCACGTGTTTCAGAGCATATGTTCTCGAGCTCTCTCTGTTGCTTCTGCAGTTCGTTGTATAGTGGAGGAGAAGAATCCGGAGTTCATTTATGTCCTTCAGCACTTCCAGCTTTTTGCTTTCTGCCTCATTCTCTGCATTAGCTAGTTTTTCCAGAATTTCCTCTCTGATGGACTGCATGCCACCACAGTCACTGCCTCGACCAGTCTCCTCAATCTCAAATGTCATTAAAAAGAGAGAAACAAGAGAAAATCTCTAGTTGAGATAACTCTGCCCAATTTCTAAGTGTGGAAAGTCTCACTCTTTAGCCAAGTAAGTCCAGGAAAACAGCCTGACAGTATCAGTATCTCTCCCCTTTCCAGACACAGCAATATTAGACTACCAATACATCCTATTAGTCATATACTAATAGTATATGACTACCTTTCCAGGCATCTTTGCAGTGCTTTCCTGGTGTTGTTTGGCCTGGAGCTTACACTGGTTCAGCAGCTGTTTTCGTGCCAGCAGGGCTTCATACCGTTCCTTTAGCTGTTTAATATCCTTATCCGTCTCTTTGATTTTAGCTTTATTTTCCTTTATTCGTTCTATGGCACATAACCGTCTGGCCTTATTTTTCTTAAAGGAGAAATAGACAAAAATGGTTTAACAGTGATATTACAGTCTGTGTACACATTATCCATTCATATCCATGTAGTTGTTTCAGAATGTTGCCTTACTTTCAATGTCTCTTCATTTTCTAATTTGAACTGCCTGAGTTTTTCTGGGTCTTTTTTAAGATTTTCTGCTCTTTTGTTCAAGTGCTCCCACCTCATCTGCAATTCCTGACAACAGCACATGTAAGACAGGGATCAAAAATGCTACACTCATTTATACTGGAACACCTGAAATGTAGTTAGAAGTTTGTTTTATACAACAACCTTTTCTTGAGCTTTGAATGTTCTGGTCACACTTTCGCTCTCCTCACACGCCGCCGCAAGATGCATTGTGCTTGTCCTCATATTTGGCAATTCTCTCTCCAATTCTTTAATACATCTGAAAAATTCAACAATTTCTGAGTAGCCTACATGTACACTGCCAGTCAAATGTTTTTGGACTATAATTTTTTTTTTTTTTTTTAAAGAAGTCTTTTTCTGCCCACCAAGCCTGCATTTATTTGACCGTTTATTTGATTCGTAAAATTTTGAATTTTTTTTTTATAATTTAAAACAACTATGTTCTATTTGAATATATTTTAAGATGTAAGTTATTTCTGTGATTTTAAGGCTGAACTTTTAGCATCATTACTTTAGTCACATGATCCTTCAGAAATCATTCTAATATTCTGATTTGCTGCCGAACATAAACTATGAAACATAAAAGAAGATAATTTGAGAAACATTTCAGTTTTTTTGGTCTTGCAGTGGAAATCATTGGTAACCAAAACAGTTTATTACCAACAGTCTTTAAAATACCTTCTTTTATGTTCCACAAACAGTAATTCAGGTTTAAGTAAATGATGAAATAATTAAAATTATTTGGGTGAACTCCGTTTAAAGTTTTATTTATAAAATAATATAAGAAACTAAAACTGCCAGCAGGTGGCAGTAAATGTTTTGTTTGCTCTAAACGTTCTAAAACGATTAATTCAGAAACTAAACACCAGTGTTGCCAAATCCGTGATTTTCCCGCGGAATTGAGCTACTTTAACACTGTTGCCGTGGGTTGTTTTTGATGTCCGCCCCCAATACCGTCATATTTTAGCCACTAAAATGCGAATGCGAAACGTGTTTTTTATCCCCCGGAACGCGATTTTTAATCGGGAGGGTTTTGTTGTGAAAACCTGGCAACCCTGCTAAACATCGCTGTGCTAAACAGTTCCGCGTTAAAGCCTTACAGCCCTACTATAAACAGATAAACAGGCATTTTAAGTAACTTTAAACAACAAGTAGCATTTCACTGAAAAACATCATAAATTCCGGTATGATTCTAAAACAAAGCTATCCTCCTATGACTTTGAATATTGGGATATTGTCGATGCTTTTCAGGTGAAGTCATTTACGGTGCTGTTTTTAAACATTTTGGAGGTTCTGTTTACTATGAACTGCCATTTTATTACATTTCTGCGTGAAGATGATTAAAAATATTTAATTTATTTGCTACACAGAAAGCCATTCAGGTTTGTAAGTAATGACACGAGGGTGAGTATGACAATATTCAGTTTGTCGTGAACTAACTTGTCTGTTTCTAGTCACATGACATGCAGCTGCATCACAACCATGTCTTGTTTTTATCCCTGGCCTAGTTTGGAGCTCTGTTTACTGTCTGGGGGGTGCATATCCCTTTAAAAGACCTACGGCCAGACATTCCACACAGCTCAAATCTACCCAGAAGAGGTGAGAGAGCCTGTACAGGGTCAGCTGATAGAGAGAGAGATGTAGAGAGCACAACTGATCAGTAGAACGTGTATTTGCATCCTTGCAGGTTTAAAAGAAGCTCTTTTAAATTTTATAAGAGGTAAAAAGAGAGGCCCTCACTTAAAGTAAGTGTTTTCTCTTTTTTTTTGTTCTTAAATGGTAATTTATTCTATGTGCCTGCAATTTTTGTTAAAGTATACATTTTTAGTTACACAGTACTGCTTACCAAACATTATTTTGATCATTTAGTTTAACTGTATTTGTTTAGGAAGGTATAGCGTAGTCTCTTATTGTATGTTTAAATAAATATATATGTTTATAATAACATTACATTGTGTACAACCCATTTTTTTAATAGTTAAATAATAACTGTATCTTTATTATTATGTGTCAATGTGTTTTGCTCACTTTTGTAGATATTTCCTTGGCTTGTGTCTAAAACTGGAATTCAGTTTAGGTTAAATCTAATTTAGCAAATGGTTCACTGTGTGTTTTCTGGTCAGGCGATACTAGTTATCATGTTTTCAGCTCGCTGAAGACAGCACATATTTTTGGTTGAGTCTTACCATATTAATTTGTGCTCAGTCTGTTTCAGTACATTGCATTTTTAGTGCATTGCATATTTAAAATAAATCAACTTGAAAGAAATCTGGTGCTATCTAGCATGATTCTTACGATACACCCTGCTGCTGAATTAGCAGAATATATACTGAACTTTTCCAATGCATTACATATTCACTGGCATATATGTACAGCAGTACATTTGTGAAACCCTGGCTCTGTGCTTCACTCATTCCTTTCACCCATTTGAGAGGATTTTCACACTAACAATGGCCGTCCTGCAAAGTGGCTGAGCTCTGCATTCCACTCCAGACCCCAGCTACATTTGTGTATGTATTTAAAGAAAGCCTGAGAAGCACTTGTCATGGTCCTCTCACAAGGGTGCCACACTCTTTGTCTAATAGCTCTTAACCTTAAGCTTGTTGCCATGCAACTCTAAAATCCCACTTTAAAATTGCATTTCTTACTCTCCATGACTAGTTTATTCTTCTTAATTAACAGATCAATCATTAAAGGAGAAGTCCACTTCCAAAACAAAGATTCACATATAATATATTCACCCCCTTGTCATCCAAGATGTTCATGTCTTTCTTTCTTCAGTCGTAAAGAAATTATGTTTTCTGAGGAAAACATTTCAGAAAACATTTTTCTTCACAGAAAGGACTGATATGGTGTCCCGATTTTGAACTTTCAAAATGCAGTTTAAATGTGGCTTCAAACGATCCCAAATGCGGTTGTAAACAATCCCAGCCGAGGAAGAAGGGTCTTATCTAGCGAAATGATATTTTTATATTTTATTTTTATATAGTTATTTTCATTAAAAAAAAAAAAAAAAACAGAAGAAAGAAATTTAAATTGTTTTTATTCTCAAACACTCATCTTGCCTTGCTCTCATTAAACTGGGAGTTTTTCGACATACCCTAACTGTCATGAACTGGAAAAAAACAGTCCAGGCAGAGTAAGACAGAATGAGCGTTTGACATTAAAGGGTATATAAATTGTATTATTTTTAAGAAAATAACCGATCGTTACGCTAGAATAAGACCCTTCTTTCTTGGCTGGGATTGTTTACAACCGCATTTGGGATTGTTTGAAGCCGCATTTAAACTGCATTTTGAAAGTTAAAAATCGGGGCACCATATCAGTCCATTATATGAAGAAAAATGCTGACATGTTTCCTCAAAAAACATAATTTCTTTACGACTGAAGAAAGAAAGACATGAACATCTTGGATGACGAGGGGGTGAGTACATTATATGTGAATCTTTGTTTTGGAAGTGGACTTCTCCTTTAACAGGACCTCTTTTGTGAGTGCCAGGCATAAACTGTGTTAGCAGACACCACAATAACAAAATGCATAGCAAAAAAGCTTTTGGGATGGATACGCTTCTACATTTAATACATGTGATTTACAGAGTATTAGTGGAAACCATCCTGTATTCTCATGTTATTGATTGAAGTGAATGCTGAATTTGCGATATTTACAGTGTAGTTCAAAAGTTTGCGGTTGGTAAAATTATTTAATATTTTGGAACAAAATCTCTTATGCTCAATTTAGTGTAAAATGCAGAAGTACAGAGTATGCTACAGCAACAGTAGCAGCAAATGCAACCAAATGATCACATGAGAGAGATTTTCAATGCAGGGTTTATTTGCTGCATAGTAACCACCCATCTCATTAGATCATGACAATAGAGGAATGACTAGATAGATGAAAGCACAGCACCGAATGAGAACCTTAATTTCCATATACATGCATCTCATGACCTGCATGAGTACAGACCTAGGCTGAACTGTAATCAGACAGCCTAATCATATTCGATACATCAGTGTATGTGTGTGCTGTCTTGGAAGGTGATTTTATTTACGCAGACAATTCAAAAGGATGCACGGTATTATCTGGCTTAGTTACATTTTTTACAGCTGCACTGAAAGGTTCATTATAGGACCTCAGTGAAGCATGGCTTACATCTAAAACGTGCAGGGATGGATTCAGACTAAACAAGCAGCCCTGACTTATGCAGGCATCATTTTTAATATTGCTTGCTGCATTATATACTGTTCAAAAGTTTGGACTTAGTAAGATTTTCTTAAAAGAAATTAATACTTTTCTCAGCAAGGATGCATTAAATTGATTAAAAGTAACAGTTCTTTTGAACTTTCAATTTATCAAAGAATCCTGACGAAAAAAAAAAACAGTGAGCAGCACAACTGATTTAACATTAGAAATGTTTTTTGAGCACCAAATCAGCATATTAGAGTGATTTCTGAAGGATCATGTAGCACTGAAGCCTGGAGTAATGGTTGCTAAATATTCAGGAATAAATTACATTTTAAAACATATAAAACTGTAAAATAGCGATTTTAAATTGTAATTATATTTTACTTAAATTCAGCCTTCATTTAAAGAAAAACAATAAAAAAATCCTAAACTTTTTTTAATGTAAAAAATGACTAATTTTAGGGCTGTCAAACGATTAATCGTGGTTAATCGCATACAGAATAAAAGTTTGAGTTTGCCCAATATATGTGTGTGTATTGTGTGTAATTATTATGCATATATAAATACACAAAAATTAATGTATATATTTAAGAGAAATGTTATCTTTTTACAAAATATTTTTATTTATATAATATAAACTATATAAAATGATAATAAATGCATATACTTGTAAATATTTCTTAAATGTAGAAATGAATGTGTTTGTATTTGTATATACATAATAATTACACACAGTACACACACATATATTAGAAAAACTCAAACATTTATTTTGTATTGTTTGACAGCTTTAATATTAATACAAACTGTAAATCAATATATTGAATTTTTACATAGCAAAGGCTGCACAATTAAACTAAATATGAAATAATACATTTTAGACATTTATAAATATTTAAAGGTGCTGTATGTAATTTTCGGACTGTACTTCATAAAAATGCTATTAATATGTTTGCAGATATTTAGGAAACATGCTAAGTTCACATACTTGTTTCTCCAAAAAACAATCCTATAGCCAGTTATTCTGAATTGAAAATGTGTGTTCCGTGTCGGAATGTCTGTTTTTATTTTGGCCGTGACTCCGTCCACTGCCAGTTTAACCAATAGTATTTTGTCACCCAGAGTTGCCACTTGGTAGAAAACATGTTGCAGCCATGGAAGTGAGTGAAACGAACTGGCTCAAAGATCGCAGATTCTGTCCGATCTAAAAAGCTTCAGCATCCACCTAAAATGTTTTATAACCAGAGGCATTAAAACGTGGATAAATCAACTCATAAACTTACAGTGTAAGGCTCATTGCCTTCCATTGCCAATTGCACTCGTTCCTCTTGAGTGTCTTCAATCTGTCAGCCTGTGTGAACTTTAAGTCTGAGGTGGAGGGGGCGAGAGAAACAATATTTTAAATTTGGGCTGCAAGTACCCATTTCAACCACTAGCTGTTAATATTACATATTGCACCTTTAATGCATTAACTATCTGTGTTGTACAGGACTAATTGCTTAATTCAATTACTTCACCTGATTTAAAATGTATTATAAAAGTTTATGAATCTGTATCTTGCTCTAGTATGTTGCTGGTGTTGCTGTGCTGGTGTGTCGGGGCCACATTGCTTTTATACGTGTTGTACTCCTGGCTCATCCCCACCGCCGTGCAGTTCAGTGGCAGTCTGGCTTTACTCTGGCATGACGTCATCGTGGAGCGTGCTCTTGATACTCTGACCAAATCAACTCGACCACAGGTGACTCAACCAGTCTTGGTTAAACAGCTTTCTATCTCCAAAATTACAGGATGTATCTGCAACTAGGTTGCATAATGGGATCTTAAGACTGAGGGAGTTTAATGATGTTAAGACTTTTCTGGCCCATAATGCAAACAAAGTCATCACCAGACCTCTTTATTCTTTGTTGTGACCAGCGTCTATTGAAAGCAGTACAGAAGCATGCAACCCGAGGTGACCCTCAGAGTGTGATCTCAGCCATCGATCATTTCTGCCGACACAGTGAATGGGCTATGAACGTTGGAGATGAGAAAGGTCAGAGCACTGTTTTTATATTTGCATTTTATTAGTAAATGAATTTCTTCAAGAATTTCAGGAGAAAATATTAAAGAAATAAAACATTATTTTCTTGGAAAAAAAGGATTTTAAAGAATATATGTGACCCTGGACCACAAAACCAGTCATAAGGGTCAATTTTTCGAAATTGAGATTTATACGCAATCTGAAAGCTGAATAAATAAGCTTCCCAATGATGTATTGTTTGTTAGGATAGGACAATATTTGGCTGAGATACAACTATTTGAAAATCTGGAATCTGAGGGTGCAAACAAATCGAAATATTGAGAAAATCGCTTTTAAAGTTGTCCAAATAAAGTTCTTAGCAATGCATATTACTAATCAAAAATTACGTTTTGATATATTTACCGTAGAAATTGTACTAAATATCTTCATGGAATATAATCTTTACTTAATTTCCTAATTTTAATTGGCATAAAAGAAAAATCTATAATTTTGACCCATACAATGCATTTTTGGCTACTGCTACGAATCTATCCCAGCGACTTAAGACTGGTTTTGTGGTCCAGGGTCACATATTCTTTCAGATTAAAAAAATACAGTTTAAATATGGTTGCAGCAAGAGAGAAAAACTGGTTTTATTAATATATGTAATTTCTACTACTTAAAGGGATAGTTGACCCAAAAATAAAAATTACCCCATGATTTACTGATGTTCAGTCCAGTATGTATATGACAGGAGTATATGATTTTCCTTTCAGACAAATACAATTGGAGTTTTAGTATTAAAAAATGTCCTGGCTCTTCCCAGCTTTATATTGACAGTGAATGCGTGTTGATATTTTGAAATCCAATAAAGTGCATCCATCATAAAAAGTACTCCACATGGCTCATGGGGCGTTAATAAGGCTAGAAATTATGTTTATAAAGTTTTAAAAATGGATGTTTTTCTTACACAAATGCACTGATTCGTTTTAGAAGGCCTTTATTAACCCCCAGAGCCGTGTGGAGTACTTTTTATGATTGATGGAAGCACTTTTTTGGACTTCAATATATTAACACCAGTTCACTGCCCTTATAAAGGTTGTAAGAGCTAGGACATTTTTTAATATAACTCTCTCTGACTGTATTTGTCTAAAAGAAAAAAGTCACATGCACCTGTGATGGCTTAAGGGTGAATAAATGATGGGGTAATTTTCATTATTGGGTGAAATATGCCTTTAAACTAAGAATACTACCAAACAGAAGTTTAAGGTCAGTTTTTAACTATAAGGTCAGTAACTTTTAAACAGTACCCTTTTGTTTGTTTGTTTAAATTATTGTAATATTTTTTACAATATTACTGGTTTTACTGTATTTTTGATCAAATAAATGCAGCCTTGGTGAGCGTAAGAAACTTCCTTTAAAAACTTGTACTTTATTGTATTTATTCTGTTGTATTTATATGTAAGTTGCTCTATATGTCAAATGTCAACACTACTTTGATGTTTCATGTCCAAAATAAGTTTAAAGATGTAAAAATACAAATTGGAATCTGCATATATTGTATCAAGCTAACTCAATTTCAATAATTGTTGAACTTTTACTAAGCCAGCTACACATTTTAGATTTATCCAGTAACTGTCTTGTGCGTATGTTTTCTTAGGATGTATCCTGGACTCAGTGGTGAGTGAGTTGAACCCAGAGAAGGTCCTAGAGTTGGGCACATATTGTGGATACTCCACAGTGCGCATTGCTCGTCTCCTTCCTCCTGGAGCTCGTCTGATTACACTGGAGTTCAATGCAGACTATGCTGCGATTGCTCGACAAGTAATTGCCTGGGCAGGTCTTGAAGACAAAGTAAGGCCCCTGTTCCTCCACAAACACATTTTAAATTGTTTACATACAGTAATCTTTATTTGCTCTCTGAACATTATGGTTGAATGCTATATATTTAAAACATAATAGTAATTTCAGTCATGCCTTTATCTAATGTTTTTATTTATCAGGTCCAGCTTGTAGAAGGTGCTTCTGGAGATTGGATCCCACGCATGAAGGAGCACTTTGGAATTGAAACATTTGATTTTGTGTTTCTGGACCACTGGAAGGACCGTTACCTTCCTGACACGAAATTAATGGAGGTGTGTTTGATTCTGACCAGTGTAATCTCATTCACTCTCAGTTCCTGCCCAAACAGTAGAGCAATGCCAAGGTCATGGGTTCGATTCCCAGAGAAAGCAAGAACTCATATAAATGTAAATGTGTACTTTGAATGCAAGTTGCTTTGGATGAAGTGTCTGCCAAATGCAAAAATGTCTCCTTGGTTTTGCTCACCAGGCTTATATCCAACATTTTCTACTCTTCTCTTTTTCTCTCTTCTTTGTTTGTAGGATTGTGGTCTACTAAGGAAAGGCACCGTTCTGCTTGCTGATAATGTGATCTGTCCCGGAGTCCCAGACTATCTTGAATATGTGCGCAATAGCCTTTCTTATAAAAGCTGCTATTTTAAATCCCATTTAGAGTACACCAAGGCAGAGGACGGCTTGGAGAAGTCTGTGTTTTTGGGCTAGAGATATACAGGGATGCTTCATGTGCTTAAAAAGAGGACTTTTGCTAAGTGTTTCTGAGACCTAGCATGAGGTATATTTTAAATGATTTATTATCAAAATTCTCCAAGATGTTTTGTACTTAAAGTCTTTAAATCAGGACACACAGTTCTGCTTATTACTTGATCAAATGAGAGGTTTTTCCACTTTGTACCACTAGAGGGTAGGATCACATTTAAAATGGCTAAATGTGGTGTGTCTAGACCAGACCAGACAATTTAATAAGAACTTTTGAAAAACAAACCATTTTATAACAATGACTTTATATCACAAATTTGTATTTGTACAGAAAATGGGATTTTAATCTTATTCTGTAATACACTTTGTGTTCATGAAGATATACAGTTGAGGTCAAAAGTTTACATACACCTTGCAGAATCTGCAAAGTGTTAAATATTAACCAAAATAAGAGGGATCATACAAAATGCATGTTATTTTTTATTTAGTACTGACCTGAATACGATATTTCCCATAAAAGACATTTACATATAGTCCACAAGAAAAAATAGTAGTTGGATTTATGCAAATGACCCTGTTTAAAAGTTTACATACACCTGATTCTTAATACTGTTGTTACCTGAATGATCCAGAGCTTTTTTTTTTTTGTTTGTTTAGTGATAGTTGTTCTTCAGAAAAATCCTTCTCTCATTTGCGATGCGTTAAGCACCAGGGGTGTAAACTTTTGAACAGAATAAAGTGGACATTTTTCTTATTTTGCCTAAATATCATATTTTTTCATTTAGTGTTGCTCTTCAGAAGCTACAGAAGATACTTGTTTCCCAGAAGACAAAATAAGTTACATTTACTCTGATCTTCAAATTCAAATTCTTAATGCATGGTGTTTTCTTCTGAAGCATTAGTGAGCATTTGAACCTTCTGTAATTGTTGCATATGAATCCCTCCGTTGTCCTCTCTGTGAAAAGATGGATCTCAAAATCATACAGTCTTTGTTGTAAAGGGTTCAAATACACAAATATGCTTAAAAAACTGGAACAGTGGAACCTGAAGGATTTTTCTGAAGAACAGCGGGCAGTTTAACTGTTTAGGACAAACAAGGGACTCATGAACCACTATCACTAAAAAAAACAAAAAAAAAAAAAAAAAACAGCTGTGGATCATTCAGGTAACAACACTGTATTAAGTGTATGCAAACTTTTGAACATTTTTATAAATTCAACTATTATTTTCTCTTGTGGACAATATGTGAATGTCTTTTATGTGAAATATCTTATTCAATTCAGTACTAAATAAAAAATAACATGCATTTTGTATGATCCCTTTTATTAACATTTTGCAGATTCTGCAAGGTGTATGTAAACTTTTGACAACGGCATTTGGAGTGTACTAATTTGATGTATTTTTGCGGTATTGATATGTACGGATTGCCGTTTTTATTTGTTTTCAAAATATGATGCATATATTAATTTTTACTATAAATTTCCTACTTTTCTGTCTCTACTGTTTGATTTTTAAATGTATTTATTTAATTTTTTAAGGTAATATTTTATTTAGCTGTTACTATTTTACACTTATTTTTTTCTTTTACATTACCTCACCCTTACTTTCTTTCTTTCTTTAACACAAACTTGAGGGCCTGCATAGAGATTGTTGTCTCAAAACAGGAGACTATATAGATATAGCAGACAATTACACTTTTATTTAACGTTTGGATCCCTCACTCAGATTTTATATCCGAGTGTCATATCCCACAACTTGAATTGACAGTTATAAATCTTTAATAGCATTCCAAATTAAATGCTACAGCCCATTAAAATATACCTTGTAATTTATAATAGATGAAACATCCCATACCGCAGTTCATCAAGTAATGAAATACAGATAGTATAGCCACATACTTCAACTCAATTCATCCACAAGTGCACTAATAAATAAATAAAAACATTACAAGCACCCTAATTGATCTGTGGACAGGGAATACTTTGTCACTGATCTTGCTTTAAAACTGAATAAGATGACATTTATTTGAATAATTCATTCATAACATAAAGCAAAAGATAGCCAGGCAAAAAAGTAACCTAAAGTGAGCAGTCAGTCAGTTTGCTGGGGATATAAAAATCCATTAGCCCATATACAGCAGTGTGTTTCAGCTATGGTGATATTATGGAATATAAACTACCATTTAAAAACACACGTGACCGTGAGGTCAACTAGATTATCTGTCTTTATAAAAAGACATAGAAGTCATTCTGAAATGTACAAAACAAAGCATATAAATGATTACGACGAGACCAGGAGGGTCTCGCACCAGATTGTTGCGTAAACGCAGACGCTCTGAATGCAGAGAACTATATCCAGCAGTGTTCACATTAAAAATATATACGGTCCATCTCTCAGAGACTTCTCAAATGCATGCATGTGGTAATCCCAATCTGTGCCCATTAGTGCACACTGAGAGAGAGAGAGCTAGGAAAAGAGAGTGCGTGAGTGGGTGGGTGAGTGAGTGACAAAGTGAGAGAGAGAGACAGAAAGGGAGAGAGAGGGAAAGAGACAGACTGAGGGGGCTTTTAAAGGATTTGACTGATTTGTAGAATCACAGTTGTGGAATGTTTGGGCATTTCCACCTTTTCCCGCGTTTTTTATTTTACTATAGCTCTGAATACTTTCTACGTTATGATCTTATCTTAATCAGAATAATCTTTAGACTGTCGTGTGTGAAGACTGTGGCCATTTAAAGATGAGAGCTGAAGACTCGGATGTTGGGGACGTTTGCTGTCGTGCTTCAAAACCATCCAACTTCAGTTCCAGATGGGCGCACAATGGCATCAGCAGCAGTCGGTGAGAGGTTTTTAAGAAGCAAATGAATTAATAATCCTAATGTCAATATATTGAATGTAAATTTGCGATGTTGTAAAGATGTCTAGTCAGGTAACGCGATAAATGGTTAACTGGGATTAGTGCTACTGTTCCTCTCAACACTAAATCAAGCGGGGGTGTGCGTGTCTTCCCGCGGGAACTTCAGCTTTTGGTCCAAATATAGCACTTTTTCCGCTCACCTGTTGCTGAATATGTATCAGTTAATTTACATAAAATATTAATATGCATGTCTATGCATGCCCTCTATTCTCAGCGGTCTGTTGAGTGCGAAGACGTGCAAGTGAGTTCATTTTCTAGACTAGAGGACTTTGAGCTGAAATATAACTTTGAAGAATAGCTATAAAAAATAAAGTAGCTATTACAAATACAAACACAGAAAATACAATAGTAATACCATCTTTAGTCACTGCCATAATGGCAATACCATGGTATTTTTTTGAAAGTACCTTCAATATTATTGTGCCATGGTATATGAATGTAACCAAGCTGTCTGGTGCATTTTTCATTCTTTGTTGAATATTTCTGCTGGAACAAATGTAATGGGAAAATGGAAATCAAAGCTTAAAAAAAATAATTTAAATCAGTCAATAAAATTAAATGACAAAAGATATGTTGTGGACTGGAAAAATGTGTATTTCTAAAAATGTATGGAAGTGTATTAATAGGCATTATAATTTATCACATCTTTAAATATAACTTGTTCCCATTCTCTGTTAACTAACTTGTATATACTTCAAAAATCATTCTACAAATTGTTTTACAACATTAGAAAGTCAAAAGTTTTTGAACTGTAAGATTTTTTAATGTTTTTGAAAGAATTCTCTTCTGCTCACCAAGCCTTCATTTATTAGATGTAAAGTACAGCAAAAACAGTAAAATTTTGAAATAGTTTTACTATTTAAAATAACTTTTCTATTTTAATATGTTTTAAAATGTAATTTATTCCTGTGAAGTTTTCAACATCAATACTCCTGTCTGCTGTTCAAGAAACATTTATTATTATTATTATTATTATTATTATTATTATTATCAATATTTAAAACAGTGAAGTACATCAGGATTCTTTGCTGAATAGAAAGAACCAAATATATTATCTGAAATACAAAGCTTTTGTAACATTATAAACTATACCAGTCGGTATATATTTTTTAAATTATAGAAATTAATACTTTTATTTAACAAGGATGCTTTAAATCAATCAAAAGTGATGATAAAGACATTTATAATGTTACAAAGGATTTCTATTTCAGATAAATGCTGTTCTTCTGAACTTTCTATTCATCACAGAAACCTGAAAAAATTCTACTCAGCTGTTTTCAACATCAAAATAATAATAAATGTTTTTTGAGCAGCAAATCAGAATATTAGAATGATTTCTGAAGGATCTTATGACTGGAGTAATGATGCTAAAAATTCCACTTTGACTTATTTAAAACCAAATAAAATCTTACTGTTCAAAAACTTTTGCCAGGTAGTGTATTATATATTGTATTATATATACCGTAATTCATGTATTCAAATAAATGTATTTATATTTAATTATATTTAAATAGTGAGTGTGGGTCAAGAGGTCAAACATTCAGCTGCATTATCACACATTTATTCTGTGTAGCTGTGCTGCCATAAGCTATATTTTATACATTTTTTCATATACACATTCTGTCTCATTTCTCCATAGGAGACACAGGTAGAGAAGAAAGCATTGTGCTGTAGTAGAAGAACCAGCCACTTGCGTGGCAGCAACTATGACATCACAGCACCACACATCATCACTATGTCATCACCGCAGAATCAGCGGGGCGCCCGGACAGCATGTGGGCTCACTGGTTCACGTCATGTGGATACTGATGATGGGATTTACTCCAGAAACCTGGGCCTCCTCAGAAACTCAACCTCATTCCATAAAGATCGAGGGTGACATCACTCTGGGAGGCCTTTTTCCGGTGCATTCCAGGGGCCCTGCTGGTGTCCCATGTGGGGAAATTAAAAAGGAGAAGGGGATCCATCGTATGGAGGCCATGTTGTATGCACTGGACCAGATTAACAGCGACCCAGACCTGCTGCCTAACATCACCCTGGGTGCCAGGATACTGGACACGTGCTCCAGGGATACGTACGCACTGGAACAGTCCCTCACCTTTGTGCAGGCCCTCATCCAGAAGGACAACTCAGATGTTCGATGTTCCAATGGGGAACCACCCATCATCCCAAAACCAGAGCGCGTGGTAGGGGTCATCGGGGCTTCGGCCAGCTCAGTGTCCATAATGGTGGCCAATGTTCTTCGTCTATTTGCGGTGAGAGATCTTTATAATCGTTTTTTATGTCCTAATGTTAAGTAAACATGTTATGAAAGCAAAGATTGACCAGTACATGTGAAAAACAATGGATTTGCATGTAGATTCGTAATTGGGTGATGTTTTTTTTTGTGCTTTGTAAGGCTCTGTTTATGTTGTATTCTTTCTGTTTTGTGAGGAGCTCTTGCATGGTGTTGCTGCGAGACTAGATTCTGCAGCGCTGCAGATAGGGCCAGTGCTACAGGAAGTATAACTAATTCTGTTAAAAGGTTTGGATTGTGTTTCAGCTCACTGGCCTCTCAGCAAGAGCTTCTTAAACGATATAGATTCTTCCTTTATGTTGTTCTGAGAGTGTATCAGATTTTTCTTTTGAACTGAGAAGTGTTCTGGAATTGCGCACACCATTGACCTGTATCTTTAAAACATTGACAACCACAAAGGTGAAATGTGCTGTGTGCATGTCATTTAATTTCAAATCCTTTCTCATTTTCATCGTCATTCAGCTTGCAAATCCTGCACCTGAGCTACATTCAATTTCATTAAACTTTTTATGATTTTTATTTATTCATTTTAATTATTAGTGTTCTTTGTGGTCACCGCTCCAGGCTGCGTGTGCTTTAGTACGTGAGCTGATAACCTTATCCAGGAGTTATCTGCAATCATTTTCAGTCATAACAGTTTCAGGGAAGATAAACAATTCACAAAATAAAAGTGACTTAGTCAGAGCTCCATTAGGTTTCTCTCAGGACATTATACCTGGAATTTGTGTGTCCTAATCATATTTTGCTGTGGTTATTCATTACTTTTAGTAATACGCTCTGGAACAGGACTGCCTGATATAGCTAAAACAATCATATTTAAAACTTTAGCCGCTTTATAATATTGGATGAAGAGGAGAGCAGGAATAGTTGAACAAATGAACCTTGAGAAATATTCACTCGAGTAAAAAGTGTCATCCATATATCTTGATATTTATATATTTTCTTTGAAAGGGAAGACAGTCAAAACCATTGCTTTTTTCATATACTGGTCATTTATGAGATCTTTTGCTTCTATAACATTTTTCTTTTTTCATTTTTTATTGCACTTTATAGACTTTATTTATTTGCTTCTGTAGATTTTAATTACAATACATGTCTTCAAAGATGTTTTTTTATAACATATAATCATATAATCCTCATATACTGTAATTCAGCAGCACTTACATAAACAAAACTTAACAGTTTTATTCTTTTCAATATGTGACCCTGGACCACAAAAGCAGTCATAAGTAGCATGGGTATATTTATATTTGTAGCAATTGCCAACAATACACTGTATGGGTCAAAATGATTGATTTTTCTTTTATGGCAAAAATCATTAGGATATTATGTTAAGATCATGTTTCATTAAGATGTTTTGTAAATTACCTACTGTAAATATATCAATTTCTGATTAGTAATATGCATTGCTAAGAACTTCATTTGGACAACTTTAAAGGCGATTTTCTCAATATTTGGATTTTTTTGCACCCTCAGATTCCAGATTTTCAAGTAGTTGGAGTATGGAGTGATATGCAAAATTCTTAATTTGTCAATAAATTTTAATATGTCAACAAACTTAAACAAGAATTTTAAAAGTGACTTTATCTAATGTTAGATATTGCCTTATTTTCATATTTTATATAATATATAATCAAATAAAATACAAATAAAATCTTACAAGGTATAAATAGAATTTATAATTTAATTTATTAAAAAAACAATCAAGGTAGTTTTCTACAAAGTATATTTTTTGTTTATGTACAACAGTGTTTCATAATAAACATTAATATTTTTACAGTGATTATGTCAAATATTATAATACCTTAAAAACAAAGAGACTTCCATGATTAATTTAAAATAGTGATCAAAAAAGGAACAAATCAAGAGTTTAAATTAGTGCTGGGCAAAGATTGATCGTGATTAACGTCCAAAAGTTTTTGTACATATAATATATGTGTGTGTACTGTGTATATTTATTATGTATATATAAACATAATACATGCACACTCACACATGCATGTATATGTTTCAGAAAAATATGTTTATATATTAAATATATTTACATATAATATAAATTATATGAAATATAAATATTTACATGTAAATATATAAGTATTTATATATAAGTATATACTGTATGTGTGTGTCTTTATATATACATAATAAATATACACAGCACACATATTATGTAGACAAAAACTTTTATTTTGGATGCGATTAATCACCATTAATCATTGCCCAGCACTAATTTAAACTGATTCATTGAAAGGTATGGATGTAACGGTACCACAATGATTTAATCAGAGATTAACAATATAAAAGCCATCAAAGTGTCATCTTGAATATCTTTCTATAAATACAGATCTTCACACTAGTTCACGTCCGTGTTTCTTACCGAGTTCTGGTAAGTGGGAACTGAGGACGGCAGATATTAACTACAGCATTACGGAGGATCCACTCTCCATTAAAGCCCAGAGAGCTCACCAGCTCAGACTCCTGATGGAAAATCAAGCGTGAGCCCAGAGAAATGAAGCTGCCCTGTTATCAGCTACAGGCAGCTTCTGTTCTGTGGCTTTAGCCGAATGCGTGTGGGCCTTTAGCACAAAGATTGACACGGACAGATAGACAGCATTTACGGCTGCCACTTAAGTCTCTCGGTCTCACTTTCTCTAAATAATGGTATTCACAAATCCAAAAAAGATTGTTTTTCTATAGATAAAGATACATGAACCATTCTATATCTGATCCATATAATAGTTGGATGACATTTGGCCTAAAGCAGATTTTTGTACTCATACAAATCTGAATGAGTACAAGGGTTTTTTTTTCCCTTAATTGTATTTTATCTTGCAAAGTTGTAGGTTTTAAATAAATAATTTGAAATTTTCTTGAACAAAAAAGTATGGCTGTCTCGATTCCTCGATTCAATTAGAGGACTTGATTTGAAAAAATTTGCCATGTCGATTAATCGGCAAAATACCATGGCACATTCCAAGGATGAGAATCCATGAAATGCATTATAAGACCATTTTAAGAGGCTGCATAATATAGTAAACCCATTTAAAATTCATTAGCATAACGCTATTTTAAATTCACAATCGCTACGATTCAAATGCTGCTCTACACAAACTGCTATTTTTCAATCTCTGCATATTGCTGTGAGATTGTGTTTAATATTCATCTGGGAATGCCATTTCATCAGATTTGTAAGGTAAATCATTTATAAACCTACGTGAACACAGGAGAATACATCAGTATCTTTCTCAATATACTAACTGTTCATCGTGATTTCAAAATAAAAGCTCAAAACCTCTCTCTGAGTTTACACGTTTTGATGTCCATATTCAAGAAATTACAGCGGCTGCAGCATTTCTGTTGTAAGGAAATGGGCAAATCTTAAAGATTAAGTGGGCATTTGTATAAAGTGTTGTTTAATTGATATTAAACAAGGATTAAATTGCGCTGTAAAGTGTCAAAACAAGCGTTGGCTGTTGGTTATTCTTCATAATAGATTATGTAATTTTTTATTTTGTTCAATAAAACTATATGATTACTTGCTTTTGATACTTAAACTAATCATTATTGCCTCATTGCTATTATATATGTATTTTAAGTACTTTTAAAGGCTATTGTTCGCTAAGGCCTATTTTTATTACCGCAAAAAAAAAACAACTTACGATTGCTCGATTAATCGTCAGAATAATCGACCAAATGTCAAAATAATCACTAGTGACAGCTATAATTACCTTCATTATAAAAAAATCAGTATATTGTAAATCTTTAATAAGTCATATTATAAGTATCCTATACTAAAATAATAATATTAATAATTGTCTGGTAACCTAAAATGTATTTTAAATTAACTTTTTTTTTTAATCAGAAATAATATTTAATCTGGATGAATCAACCTGAATATTTTGGGTTATATTTGGCCACCAGGGAAAGTCACGTTTAAGGGTCAAATCATGACAAAACAATGCAGATCATATTTCACAAGGGTACATAAACACTTCTAGGAAATGTTTGTGACTGCTGTAAGTGTTGACATGATGACTCAAGAGTGGAAAGGCTTTAAGGCTATGAAATGACTAAACATTTCAGCCATATGTCAGGTTTTTCATTGGATATTTGCATTAAACTAATGTTTTAGAATAACATTTGAATGGTGAATGCATTGCAAATTTCAAATTTGTTCATTCTCATGCAAGTGTCTGATTGGTCATGGGTAGATCAACAGTAGTGCCACAGACTGTAATGTATATGTTGTATGAAGGGGGAGGAGCGGTTAAATCTGTCGTAGCATGTGAGCAAGTAGAATTAAATATATTGTATGGCTTATGGCTGAGAAATGGCAACCTTGTCTCTTGATCTGTCTCTCTCCCCTCTGTGCTTAACGTAATTTGACTAAAACCCCTCTAATCCTTCTAGATAATCTGTCAAATGGTCCTCTCCCTCTTCTCTCCTTCTCCGGTCTGTTTCCACCTTTTCCTCACTGTCCGCTGGCCAGCTTCTTTAAAGAACCTTTCATTAAGCCACACGGGCTCGGCAGACATTAGTCTGCGCAAAGCCTCGTCCAATGACATCAGCTGCATCATTAAGAAGCTAGCACAACAGTAAATTAATCTTCTCATCATTTTTTTTATACAAACAAATGCTTTTACAGTGGTAGCTTGTGCCATCTGTATTTCCCCAGGATTTTATGTGCTACAGCAAACACTGCCACTAAAGCTAGGGATGTTGTGCTGCAGGAGACTTGCTAGGACAATAATAGAAGAACAAATGTGCTGCTGCACTGAATAGGATGATCTTCAGACATAATTGTATTATATAGGAGTGTGGTATTTCTTTTATACAACAGTTTTATTAAAACAGTTGTTTAAATAGTTTGAATAGTTTCTATATGAATCAGTGTTTTTGAACACATTGGTGGAATCAGTGATGCAATGTCACATATTTTGATGATGAATCAGCCTTTTGAATGAAATGGTTGAATGAATGATTCTGAAATTGCATACTCTCCGAGTAGGCAATGGTTTTGAATAAGTACTTACTTTGCAATAGGTCTGGGGTAATAAATCGATGCATTGCGAATCGAGAAATAATTCTCCATCGATTCCGAGATTTTACAAAAGCCGATATAATCAGTTTTGCCGATCAGAGAAATTCATTACGTTCACTTTCTATGCAGCAGCTTGACTGGAAAAAGGACGCAAAGTGAGTACTGCTACTCACTGATGTGTTATGTATCTTCCATTTCGCAGATACCTCAGATCAGTTATGCATCAACAGCACCTGAGCTTAGTGACAACAATCGCTACGACTTTTTCTCCCGAGTCGTGCCGCCTGATTCCTTCCAAGCCCAGGCGATGGTGGATATCGTCAAAGCCATGGGGTGGAACTATGTTTCTACTCTGGCATCAGAGGGGAATTATGGAGAGAGTGGTGTAGATGCTTTCATCCAGATATCAAGGGAAGCAGGTACAGAAAACTGAATTGCTAAAAAAAAAAAAAATTAAATCATCTTTGGTTGTAGCTTGATTTACCCTGATTTTCCATAACTGAAGTTAATTTATCACTATCCAGGGATTTAACACATCTAATGGTGGATTTGATGAGAAAAGAGGATAATGATCAGGGGATAAAGGTTTCATGTGATTTCCTCTGTGTAAACAAGTTATTAGTCACCTAGATGTAATGACAGACATGCTACAGATTGACCTGCATGTCCTCGGTGTCTTTCAATACTGTCTGTCCCTTTATTTCTGAATTTTTTAATTCAGGAGGTCTTTGCATCGCACAGTCCATTAAAATTCCTAGGGAGCCGAGACCAGGAGAGTTTGACAAGATCATCAAAAGGCTAATGGAGACATCCAATGCCAGAGGGGTTATTATCTTCGCTAATGAAGATGACATCAAGTGAGTAGTCTTTCAGTAGTAATTCTGAATGTCTCTGAGGTAGGAGCTAAAAAGGGAAAGGGTTCCTAAATGATTAGAGAACAGATCAATCACCCTACAGTTGGAATATCAGGAGTCTGAATTTTTCATATATATATGAATACACACACATTCATGTATAATATGTTATGGTTTTATATATATATATATATGATGAGTTTAGATGCAAACCAAAACCACCTCGGCTTACAGAGTGAATGCTCCTGACACATATTATATGTCCATCAAATACTTTTCCTTTAAACTTGCTAATTCCAGCCTCAGCCCAATCAGAAGTACCGGTACTTACATAGAAACCTATACAATGTAGCCAGTAAGAAATGCTAATTTTAAAGATATATATATATATATATATATATATGTATATATATATATATATATATATATATACATGTAAATACACCTACATATTTTCAAAATATATTCCGTATGTGTGTGTATTTATATATACATAATAAATCTACACAGTATACAGACATATTATGTAAACAAAAACATTCTTTTTAGGTGCATTTAATTGTGGTTAATCATTTGACACCACTAATATACCAAGGTGCATATATATATATATATATATATATATATATATATATACACACACACACACACATACACACACACAGTAAAAGCAGTTACATTGTGAAATATTATTACAATATAATTATAATTTAAACAAACTGTATTCTATAAAATAATATAAATTGTAATATTTATTTATTATGAAAAGTAATGTTTTAAATTAAATGTAATTCATTTATTTGATGGTAAAGCTGTGTCACATGATCCTTCAGAAATCATTCTAAAATGCTGATTTGGTGCTCGAGAAACATTTATTATTATCAATGCTGAAAAAGTTTTTGCTGCTTAATATTTTTGTGGAAAATGTATATTTATTTTAGTTTATTTAAGTTAATTCATTTTTAATTAATTCATTTTTATTTATTTAATTTGTGGAAAAAAGAGCTGCTCGCTCTAAAAGGGCTGATTTTGACAAGGTAAAAAGGGTGCTTTTTACACTACCACTGAGAAATTTGAACCAAAGTATGTTATAGACTTCTCATTAAGACCCTAACAAATCATATCAACTTGTGGAAAATGGGCATCCGATGACCTCTTTAAAGGAGTAGTCCACTTCCAAAAAAGAATTTACACATAATATACTCACCCCCTAGTCATCCAAGATGTTCATGTCATCCTTTCTTTGGTCGTAAAGAAATTATGTTTTTTGAGGAAAATATTTCAGGATTTTTCTCCATATAATGGACTTCTGTGGTGCCCCGAGTTTGAACTTCCAAAATGCAGTTTAAATGCAGCTTAAAAGTATCCCAAATGCAGTTGTAAACGATCCCAGCTGAGGAAGAAGGGTCTTATCTAGCGAAACAATCGGTTATTTTCATAAAAAAAATACAGTTTAAATGCTTTTTAATCTCAAACCGGAACCGGAAAAAACAGAGGTCGGGAAGAGCAAGACAAAACGAGTGTTTGGCATTAAAAAATATATAAATTGCATTATTTTTATGAAAATAATTGATTGTTTCGCTAGATAAGACCCTTCTTCCTCAGCTGGGATCGTTTAAAACCGCATTTGGGATCGTTTGAAACCACATTTAAACTGCATTTTGGAAGTTCAAACTCGGAGCACCATAGCAGTCCATTATATGGAGAAAAATCCTTAAATGTTTTCCTCCTGACTGAAGAAAGAAAGACATGAACATCTTGGATGACAAGGGGGTGAGTACATTATGTGTAAATGTTTGTTTTGGAAGTGGACTTCTCCTTTAATGAACCTGCCTTTTCTGAGGCGACTGATATTGTGTTTTTTTATTGTAGGCGCGTCCTGGAAGCAGCAAAAAGAGCCAATCTTACAGGACACTTTTTGTTTGTGGGATCTGATAGCTGGGGAGCAAAAAACTCACCCATTCTAAACCTGGAAGATGTGGCTGAGGGTGCGGTTACTATCCTCCCCAAGCGGGCATCCATTGAGGGTATGAAATGATAGCAAAAAAAAAAACAAAAACAAAATCCATCTAAAAGCCTCAATTATTCAGAACATTCAGCCCATGTGTTCATGTAACATTTTCATACTTAAAAAGATAGTTCAACCAAAAATTCTGTAACCATGTCATTCCAAACCTGGATCCTGCATTTTTGAAGAACAGTTATGTAGCTTTTGCTATACAACCACAGTTGAAAATAACAAAGAAAATAACGTTTTTAAATAACAGCACAAGGTTTTGTACTGATGACTCAAGTGTTTAATTTTTTCAGATCCTTTTAATCTGTTTTACAGGGTTCGACCAGTACTTCACAACAAGATCGCTGGAAAACAACAGGAGGAACATCTGGTTCGCTGAGTTCTGGGAGGATGACTTCAAATGCAAACTGACACGGCCTGGAATCCGAGGCGACAGCGGGCTTAGGAAATGCACAGGCGAGGAAATAATTTCCAACAAATTACTACCCTAAATGCAGTAGCGCTTGAATTATCATACGTTGTTATGCTTTTAAGACATGTAAAGAACATCTAAGTGGATTATTCCCTCAGCAAAGCTTTTGCGATTCCTGTCATGTTGCTTTCGGTCATTCAGGAGAAGAACGAATCAGCCGGGATTCGGTGTACGAGCAGGAAGGAAAGGTGCAGTTTGTGATTGACGCCGTGTACGCCATGGCCCACGCACTCCATAGCATGCACATAGACCTCTGTCCGGGTTCAATGGGCGTCTGTGACAAAATGGACCCGGTGGATGGAAGAATGCTGCTGAGTTATATCCGCGCAGTCAATTTTAATGGTAAGCGTTCTCAAGGACACAGCCAAAGCATGTGAGCCATTTCAAACATTGCGAGGAGACCTTGAATTTCAAGTCTAATGAATATCACAGGAATTTGAATGTAAGCTTTTATTTCCGAGGAATGCTTTGTTTGAATCTGCCGTGAAGCGTTTGCCAAACACTCTCAGATATTGGCTTTACTGTGAGACTGACAGGTGAAAATAGGTGAAGAGTAGTTTTTACGAGAGGGGAGAGGCCATAAACGAAGCTGCTGTTTCCAAGGAGGAGGGCTGTGAGTCCCATGGGTTAGTCAGAGTGCGGCGAGAGAGGTCAGCACTCAATCCCAGCCTGAAGAGATCCACTAATGCACAATGCAGCAGTAGCGCACATACTTGTTTTAACCCCCTCCCCTCGTCTCTCTCCTTGTCTTTGATTCTCCCCAGGGCAGCCTCTTTCCAAACACAAGGCGCATTTCCTTTTTTTCGAAGCTATCTCTCGGTGAAAATCCCTTTTCTTTTCGTCACTCTTTCCTGAGAGATTTCTATGAAAAGCACAGCTATTCAGCTTACACACAGTGGACGTCCTCACACTCTTGTGTGGAAATCTTTTCGGCTTTGAGAGCCTAAGGGAAGCAAACAGAGACCTTGCCCCTCGTGATTTGCGATTTGTGAACTCTGCTTTCCTGAAAGGAACGTGAGATTGGGTTTGCTTTGTTGTACAACATCTATCCTCACAGAATTACATCTGAGACGTGTGTATTTTGCCAATTACAACACCATATTTTCTTTGATATACAAAAGTCACCTTTAAAGTTCAGTTTGACAATTTAAACGGGTGAAAAAGAACAATGGTATGAATTTTGACGCATTAACACAATTTTATGCCCTTGAAGTGGGCCGTGCTGTTTCAAATGATTGCATTTGAAGTAATAGCTAGTGATGTTGAATATCAAAACCCTGTGTTTACTCTAAAGGCAGCGCTGGGACAGGTGTGATGTTTAATGAAAACGGTGACGCCCCAGGACGATACGATATCTTCCAGTACCAGCTTTCCAATACCACCAACCCGGGATATAAAATCATAGGCCAGTGGACCAACCACTTACGACTCAATGTAAGCGTGTAAAGCCCCTTGGTAGTTGGGAACATTTTTGAATGCGTGTTCCTGAAATTTTCCTCTCTCTTTCTGTAAGGCTGAGGACATGCAGTGGTCTGCAGGGGATAAACTGGTTCCAGACTCGGTTTGCAGCTTCCCCTGCGAGTCTGGGGAGAGGAAGAGGATGGTGAAGGGTGTGCCGTGCTGCTGGCACTGTGAGCTGTGTGACGGCTATCAGTACCTCCTGGATGAGTTTAACTGCGATATGTGCCCCTTTGATATGAGGCCCACCCCTAACCGCACAGGCTGCCGTCCCACTCCCATCATCAAGCTGGAGTGGAGCTCCCCGTGGGCCATTATTCCCGTATTTCTGGCAGTGCTGGGCATTCTTGCTACATCAGGAGTCATCATCACCTTCATCCGCTTCAACGACACCCCCATAGTCCGCGCTTCGGGCCGAGAGCTCAGCTATGTTCTCCTGACGGGCATCTTCCTCATCTATCTCATCACCTTCCTCATGATCGCTGAGCCGAGCACAGTGGTGTGTGCGTTTCGCAGGTTGTTTTTGGGGCTGGGCATGTGCATCAGTTACTCTGCCATGCTTACCAAAACCAATCGGATCTACAGGATCTTTGAGCAAGGAAAGAAGTCAGTCACACCACCAAAATTTATCAGCCCCACGTCCCAGCTGATCATCACATTTATTTTGATCTCAGTGCAGGTGCGTGTATGTCTGTGGTAAATTTATATTTCTTCCTTTAGCAAATGTTTTTATTCAAAACGTATATAAACAGTCATCAACTGGGGGTGCGTGATATATATATAGTCTACAATAATATCGTAATTGTGGTTTAAACGATATGCAATTTGACATTATTGACACAGGTTCCTCTTTTTCGTCAACGAAAATAGTTTCAAACAAAGCCACAGCAGAACTGTTCTGCCACTGAATAAAAAATTAAAAAAGTAAATTGCGACTTTTTCAAGTTTATATCTCACAATTGTGACCTTATATCTCGTAATTCTGACTTTTTTCTCAGAATTGCAAGTTTATGTCTTGCAATTTTCGCTTTTTTCACAGAATTGTGATATATCTCAGAATTGACTTTAGAACATATTTTGCAGTTGTGACTTTTTTCTCAGAAATGCGAGTTTACATCATGCAATTCTGATGTTTTTCTTAGAATTGTGAGTTTATATCTCGCAATTGTGACTTTTTTCCTCGGAACTGTGAGTTTATATCTCGCAATTGTCACTTTTTTCACAGAATTACGAGTTTATGTCTCGCAATTGTCACTTTTTTCACAGAAATGTGAGTTTATATCTTGCAATTGTCACTTTTTTTACAGAACTGCGAGTTTATGTCTTGCAATTGTCACTTTTTCACAGAATTGTGAGTTTATGTCTTGCAATTTTCACTTTTTTCTCAGAATTGCGAGTTTATATCTTGCAGCTGTGACTTTTTTTCTTAGAATTGTGAGTTTATATCACTCAAATGTGACTTTTTTTTCTCAGAATTATGAGTTTATATCTTGCAATTGTGACTATATCTCAGAATTGACTTTTTTCTTAGAATTGCGAGTTTATATCTTGCATTTCTGACTTTTTTCTTAGAATTGCGAGATAATATCACACAGTTTTGACTTTTTTTTTAGAATTGCAAGATTATATCACACAATGCAATTTACATTATGCAACTCTGACTTTATAACACACAATTGTGAGTTATTAAGTCAGAATTGTGAGACAGAACCTCACAATTCTGAGAACATAGTCCTTTCCCCCCTAAACACTGGAGAATTGTGTGATACAAACTCGCAATTCTGACTTTTTCTTACAATTGTGAGTTTACGTGAAACAAATCAGAATTACATTTTATAAACTCAGCATTGTGAGATTAAAAGTCACAATAACCACTCTTATTTTTTATTCAGTGGCTGAAACAGGCTTCCGTAGGTTTTGCGTCTCTGACCAACACACAAATGGTGTTTTGTTATGGAACCAATCAGCTGTTTGAACAAATAATTTGAATGACTGACTCAATAACTCACCTACTGGCGATTTTAAGTTTACATTTATTATAAGTATATTTTCCTTTTTTCCCCAAATCATTAAAAATATCAGTATTTAACGTTTTTTTTAAACGTCAAAACTTTATTTATGCATTTTTAACTGCAAGTTCAATGAATTCATGTCCTGCATTAGTCAGTCAGTGTAAATGGTTTTAAATCTCACTTCAGATGCAGATTCTGTGCCACTTCTGCATTGCAAAAACAACTTTTGTTGATACTGATTTCATTTGATTGGTAACAGCCTTATAGTGTCTTACTATTTGAATTTATTGATTAAGTTTTGACACAAAGGATGATTAATGCATTTAATTAGGTTAAAAAAATGGCCTTATAAAGGTAAAAATGCCCATAAAAGGTCAAAAGGTAAAAGGTTCTTTGTCATTATCGCACACCCCTACACATAACTTGTAACATGTAGTATTACCATATTGCATATATACGATGAATTAATGTTTTTAAATATTCAAAAAAGGAAATGTGTTCAACAGACTGGCAGATTTTTTTCCAGTTTTTAATGTATGTATGTATTTATTTATTTATTTTGCAATATTGTTTGTTGAAAATGCAAATCAATAATAGTAGTACTAATATAAAATCATTTTAATTGTATAATAATTTAAATATTTTTAAAAAGTCTATAATAATAGCACATTATTCAATGCTAATTTAAATTATGTGCATAATGATCTGTGCTAAATTTACTCTTATTCGGAGTCACTTCTGTGCAAGTTGTTTACAGTGTTGTCACTCTGCTTTATGTCCTTCCAAAATATTTTTGTCTAAAAACTTTTAGTCCACCGAATAATTAAATAAGCAATATTTTGAGTGTAGCATGGAGGTGCAGTAATTTCACTGAAAGCTCTTCTCTTTTTGGTGTTCCATTAATGGTTAAACGTGCATATTATTTGAGGAAACATTTAGAAACATGCGTTCCTTCTCAAAGATGTTCAGAGAATTGGATATAATTTAGTTTGAGGGTTGGATATCACGGACCATTACAGACATTGATTTTGTATAAACATTAATTCATGCCTTTTTTCTGCTCACAGCTCCTAGGTATTTTCATTTGGTTTGGAGTGGTTCCCCCTCACACAAATGTTGACTTTGATGAGCTACGTCCCCCCAACCCCGAGTACGCACGTGGAATCCTGAAATGTGATATGTCAGATCTGTCTCTGATTGGCTGTCTGAGCTACAGTATGGTGCTGATGGTCACATGTACAGTCTACGCCATTAAGAGCAGAGGGGTTCCTGAGACCTTCAACGAGGCCAAACCCATCGGCTTCACCATGTACACCACCTGCATCATCTGGTTGGCCTTTGTGCCCATATTTTTCGGCACGTCCCAATCCACAGAAAAGGTAAATTGTTAATAAAATATACATTAAGGTTAGAGACTATGCTTTTGTACAGAGATTTTAACATTTTAATAGCCATTTTATTTTTATTTAATATTACCGGCGATACATGCATCACGTAAATTATAATAATTTCACTATTGTTTGACTATTAACAATCTATCTTTGGGTCTGTTGGCGTATCTATATAAAATCCAGAGTCTTGCTTCCACAATATTAGTGTAGTGCCTGATATTAACATGTCGTACAGAAATATGATCTTTACTCTTAGTGTCTAGACATACATTTCACTAGATTAGATGGATCTGTTTCAGTTAATGATGCTGCAACATTTACTTGTGAATGTTTCAGCTATAATCATATAATAGAAACCTAAAAAAAACTGTAGCTAATGTCAGGTTACTGTAATTGCTATTTAATTGTGGTGCTGTTTCATGTTGGCCTAAAAGCTGTTCAGATGCTAGCCACACTTTGTGCATTTAGTCATTCAATTTTTCACGTCTATTCATCCTGTGGGGGATGGTTTTGCTTACAAAGCACAGGGATTTAAAAATGGAAAGTATACTCTGACTAATAGAGAGGTCTTTTAGTGGTCGGTCAACCGCAAAGCTTTTGGCCCTCAGGTGGTCTTCAAGTCTTTTCTTTTCTTGTAAATGAAAAGAAAAGCATGGTGGAATAAAATACCAGACTATACAGCAGGCTGCAGTATATATAGGTCTTACATTTTATCATATTGAGTTTAGATTTTAAGTGTTTTTTGTTTATTTTTATATTTCTAATAGGGAATTATAAAAATATAGTTTCTTGTATGACATTTTTAGACATTTTAAATTAACTATATGTTGTGGGTCTTCACCATTTGTCATATATGAATGACTCACATTATTCATGAAGTAAAGATGATTTTTTTTCACATAACTGACCTCAAATCAGTCTTGCATGAATACATAATGTATGCAGATGTAGCACTAGTTTATACTATATAAACTGATTGATTTCTTTGCACGTGGCACGTGGTTTGCACGTTCAGCCTTTTGTCTTACACTGATTACATACTGATTTCCAGGAAATGCATTGTGGCAATCAACAGAGAGTTTATATATGTGTGTAATGTGCAGTGATATCTCAGCGCTAAAGCCCTGACGGCTGATCTACATCATGTGATAGGTCACGGCTAAGGCCAGGCTGAAATATTACTCTTAATCTTTTTTCTGCCCTGAACCAGATGTTCATTCAGACCACCACGCTGACCGTGTCCATGAGCTTGAGCGCCACGGTGTCCCTGGGCATGCTGTACATCCCCAAAGTCTATGTCATCATCTTCCACCCAGAGCAGAACGTTCAGAAACGCAAGCGCAGCTTCAAAGCCGTGGTCCAGGCAGCCACCGTTTCCACTCATCTCTCACAGAAATCCAGCGAGAAGCACAACGGAGAGACCAAAGTTGAACCAGATAGGTCCCAATGAAGACCAGGAGGTAAAAAAAATTTTGTTTAGGGTGTGCATATGTCATATTCACATATGTAACAGAGATATGCTATCTGTTTCCGCCACTGAATTAAAAAAGAGATTATTGTGACTTTTTATCTTACAATTCTGACTTTTTTCTCACAATTGCAAGTTAACATCTTGCAATTCTTACTTTTTTTTTGAAAATTGTGAGATATGAACTCACAACTGCAAGTTAAAAAGTCAGAATTTCCTAGATATAAACTCGCAATTCTGAGAAAATAAGTCAGTCGTTCTGACTTCATTTTGCAGTCCTGACTTTTCTCAGAATTGTGATATAAACAAACAGTTGCGAGTTATGAAGTCAGTATTGCATGATATAAACCCACAATTCTTACTTTTTTTCTGACAGGTGTGAGATATAACCTTGCAAATGCAAGTTAAAAAGTCAGAATTGTAAGATATAAATTCACAGTTGAAAATAAGTCAGAAGTTCTAACTTCATTTCGCAGTCTTGACTTTTTTCTCAGAATTTCTCACAGTTGTGAGATATGAAGTCAGTATTGCAATTCTTGCAATTCTGACTGTATAACTTGCAATTGTGAGTTTATATCATGTAATTCTGAGATAAAAAGTCAGAATTGGAAGTTTATCTCACAATTCTGACTTTATAACTCGCAGTTGTGAGTTTAGATTTCACAATTCTGACTTTTTTCTCAGAATTATGTGATGTAAACTTATAATTGTGACTTATGAAGTCAGAATAGTGGGATATAGACTTGCAATTCTAAGAAATGAAGTGGCAAATAAAGTCAGTATTGCAAGATACTCACAATTCTTTTTCTCAGAATTGTTTTCATATCTCATGATTTTTGACTGTTTTTCTCAGAATTGTAAGTTTATATCTCAGAATTCTGTAATTGCGAGTTATTAAGTCAGAAGTGTCAGATATAAACTTAATTCTCAGAATATATCAGTCTTTTTTTCTCCTCAGAATTGGACTTTATATCTCAAAATAATTTGGAGAAAAAAAAAAATTGTGCTAAAAAAGTCAGAATTGCGACATATGTATCAGAAATTCTGACTTCATTTTGCAGTCCTGACTTTTATTCTCAGAATTGTTGATATAAACTCACAGTTGCGAGTTATGAAATCAGTATTGCATGATATAAACTCGCAATTCTGACTTTTTTCTCACAGTTGTTAGATATAAACTCGCAACTGAAAGTTAAAAAGTCAGAATTGCAACATATAAACTCTGAGAAAATAAGTCAGAAGTTCTGACTTTATTTTGCAGTCCTGACTTTTTTCTCAGTATTGCATGATATAAACTTACAATTCTGAGAACATATTAGTCTTTTTCCCTCTCAGAATTGGAATCTCAAAATTCAGAATAAAGTCAGAAATGCGCAAAAAAAAAAAAAAAAATCAGAATTGTTAGATATAAACTTGCATTGGCGAGAAAAAAGTCTGTTTTTATCTTGAAATTCTGACTTTATTTCTTGCAATTGAGAGTTTATATCCCGCTATTCTGAGAAATAAAGTCAGAATTGGAAGTTTATCTCATTAATCTGACTTTATAACTTACAATTGCAAGTTTAGATTTTACAATTCTTACTTTTTTCTGCAAGTTAAGTCAAAGTGTTAGATATAAACTCACAATTCTGAGAACATATCAGTCTTTTTTCCCCCCTCAGAATTAGACTTTAATAATTCAAAATAAACCTCAAAATAATTCTGAGAAACAAGTAAGTCAGTATTGCAAGATACAATTCTGACTTTTTTCTAAGAATTGTGACTTTATATCTTGTGATTTTGACTGTTTTTTTTTTTTTTTTCAGAATAGCTAGTTTATATCTCACAATTCTGCAATTGTGAGTTAAGTCAAAGTGTTAGATATAAACTCACAATTCTGAGAACATATCAGTCTTTTTTCCCCCTCAGAATTAGACTTTATACCTCAAAATAATTCTGAGAAAAAAAGAATTGTGTGAAAAAAGTCAGAATTGCGAGATATAAACCCGCATTTGTGAGAACGTTTTTTTTATCTTGCAATTCTGACTTTATTTCTCACAATTGAGAGTTTATATCCTGCTATTCTAACTTCATAACGCGCAATTGCAAGTTTAGATTTCACAATTCTGACTTTTTTCTCAGAATTCTGTGATATAAACTAACAATTGTGACTTATAAAGTCAGAGGAGCGGGATATAACCTTGCAATTCTAATAAATTAAGTCGCAAATAAATTCAGTATTGCAAGATACTCACAATTTTGACTTTTTTTCTCAGAATTGTGACTTTATATCTCACGATTTTGACTGTTTTTCCCCAGAATTGCGAGTTTATCTCACAATTCTGCAAATGCTAGTTTTTAGGTTAGAAGTGTTAGATATAAACTCACAATTCTGAGAACATATCAGTCTTTTCCCCCCTTAGATTTGGACTTTATATCTCACAATAATTCTGAGGAAAAAAAGAATTGTGCAAAAAAAGTCAGAATTGTGAGATATAAACTTGCAATTCTGAGAAAATAGGTCAGAGGTTCTGACTTCATTTTGCTCTTAGAATTGGGATTTATATCTCAAAATTCAGAGAAAAAAGTCAGAATTGTGCAAACTGACTTTATTTCTCGTGACTGTGAGTTTATATCTCGCTATTCTGACTATAACTTGCAATTGTGAATTTATATCATGCAGTTCTGAGAAAAAAAGTCAGAATTGGAAGTTTATCTCACAATTGTGCGATATAAACTTACAACTGTGACTTATTAAGTCAGAGTAGTGGGATATAAACTCACAATTCTAAAAAATGAAGATGCGAACAAATTCAGTATTGCAAGATACTCACAATTCTGACTTTTTTTCTCAGAATTGCGACTTTATATATCATGATTTTTACTGTTTTTCTCAAAATTGTAAGTTTATATCTCACAATTCTGTAGTTGCAGTGTTAGATAAAAACTTACAATTCTGAGAACATATCAGTCTTTTTTCCCCTCAAAATTGGACTGTATATCTCCAAATAATTCTGAGAAAAAAATAATTGTGCGAAAAAGTCAGAATAGCAAGATATAAACTCGCATTTGTCCGAAAAAAAGTCTGAATTGTGAGTATCTTGCAATACTGAATTTGTTTGCATCTTCATTTTTTGCGATTCTGACTTTTTTTTCCACAATTAGGAGTTTATATTCCACTATTCTGCCTTTATAACTTGCAATTTTGAGAAAAAAAGTTGGGGAGTTTATACCTCACAATTCTAACTTTATCTCACAAGAAAGAGAAGTCAGAATTGTGAGATAATTGTGGTGGAAACGGGCTTCCATACTATTTGTGTTCAGGCCTGTGTACATCCTAATGAAGTAGTCTGAGAAATAGTGAAGGCAATCTGCTGCTTGCTAAATCATTTATTTTGCAACCTCTAATGGACAAGGATTTCCAGAGCATGTGTTATTATTTCTAATATCTGCAACAATACAAGAGTCTGGGTGAGAAAAACACTTATGTAATGTACTGTATAAATGAATAGAATATGATATGTACAGAAATTAAAGGATCAATTGATTCTTTGTGATGTGGAACTCTCACATCAGCTTTGAGTCTGGAAGAATTTGTCCCCTTTAATATTATCCTTATCACCACAGCATCACCAGTTAAGTTGAAATTATAGCTTCATAAGCTCATGACGAAGAAGAGCGGAGAAAAACATTAGGAATTTTCTTCCACCAGCATTTCTTGAAGGACTAAGTGTTTGTATGTGTCCAAATGGATTCGGACCTTAAACTTGGGCACACATGAGTGAGTCACGTTCAGTTTCAGTGTCATCTCCATCCACATCTCCTTACCCTAAATACATATCATAAAAGATCAACTGAGACTGTCAGAGCTACAGAGACAATGTTGGGATCAAACGTGTTTCAACAGATCAACCAGTGGAGTGAACACTCTTGAACTCTTTGCTTTTAAAAATGTGCCATAACTTTGTTTCAGAATAAATGTTTTAAGTGTCTTGTGTGCAGTCCTCATAATAGGCAATATCCTGTATTCTTAATCATATTTATTAAAAACGATAGATTACCAAGAAAAAGCAATGACAATCTGTAAAGAAACAACGATTTTTAGTTGTATCATGTTTCCTTGAGCTTCCCAAGTGATACTGATTTTAAACAAAAATGTATTCTATTAATCAGTATTTATTGATTTTAATTCATTGAAATTAAAATTGTACATTTTAGAAACTTTGAGATCCTTTTAATGTCACATGCAGCTGGCTTTCACTTTATCTTAGTAAAGGAGGGGGGAAAGAAGACCATGCATTATTGTTCAATTACTTGTATTTGCAGTATTAATTCAAGAAACATTTAATATTAAATGATGACCATGCAGTTACTGTAAACTCAGGTTCCAAATAGGCTTACTTAGCCTTAATGAATTCTGTGGGTGTCTTGTTTTCATCAAACAAATATAAAAGAACACTGGAATAAAAATGTATTGATTGAATGCATGTTGGAAAAAATGATTTAATAAAATCTTGAAAAAAGTGAAATCAGATTTTACTCAGAAATCAGTATGATTGTGAGAGTTCCTTGTTCTAATAGTGTTTTAGAACAAAATTACATACAAGGTTCATTTATTCTGGGGATTTGTATCTTTTGTTTGTTCCATGTCATCTAAAATAATGTTAGTTTCACATTTACACTACCAGTCAAAAGTTTTTGAACAGTAAGATTTTTAATGTTTTAAAGAAGTCTCCTCTGCTCACCGAGCCTGCACGTATTTGATTCAAAGTACAGCAAAAACAGTACAATTTCGAAATATTTTTACTATTTAAAATAGCTGTTTTCTGTTTTAATATATTATAAAATGTAATTTAATTCTGTGATTTAAAAGCTGAATTTTTAGCATCATTACTCCAGTCACACTGTCCTTCAGAAATCATTCTAATATTCTGATTTGCTGCTTAAAAAAGCATTTATTGATATTATTATTATTATGTTGGAAACAGCCGAGTAGAATTTTTTTTCAGGTTTCTTTGATGAGACAGTTCAGAAGAACGGCATTTATCTGAAATATAAATGTTTTGTGACATTATAAATGTCTTTTGATCAATTTAACGCATCCTTGCTAAATAAAAGTATTCACTTCTATAATTTTTTAAAAAATTATGCTGATGCCAAGCTTTTAAATGAAGTGTGTAATGTTACAAAAGCTTTTTATTTCAGATAAATTGGATTTTTCTCTTCACCAAAGAATCCTAAAAAAATGTACTCAGTTGTTTAAATATTGATAATAACAATAAAAATGTTTCTTGAACAGCAAATCAGCATATTAGAATGATTTCCGAAGGATCATGTGACACTGAACACTGGAGTAATGATGCTAAAAATGTAGATTTAGTAGCAGAAGAGATAGAAGGGTTCAATAGAAGGGTTATTGCGGTAGGGGGCAGTGCAAAGCAATATGAGCCCATTTGTCAACACGAAGCACAGCAAGCGTCGGAAGTGACGTAAAAATCGCATTGTGATTTGTTGATGTTTGTGTCAAACTCTCGGTCGGTCGGTGTTACGAAAGAAAAACCTCGAAACCGAAGGAATAAAGTCGATCTGTGACGACTGTATTAATTCATCGACACCTCGTATTATGTTAGGACGGGTGTAACCATACATGCAGCGAACAAACCGCTCATAGATAAGCGAAAACGGCCGTTTATTCTCTGTGTGTAACTCATAACAACACAAATTCACCGCAAGCTGGCCAGCGATGACAATCCTCCCGAAGAAAAAACCGGCCTCCACAGCCGGTGGCGGTGATCATACGGACGAACCGGACAGACGAGTCGGCTCTGAGTCGCACCCTCATCCCCTCGGAGGACGATCGGGGTCCCGACCCAGGGCCTCTCCGCCGCCGTGGACATACCAGGCCACACCGCACACGTCCAGAGAGGAGCGGCGGATCGAGGCAAGCGCTCGCCCGCAGCAGGCCTCCCCGCAGCCCGGTGCCGCTGGAGCACCGGTCGTACAGTGCGAAGGGAGCCCGAACTCGGTTGTGGTCGCAGGTCGTGTCGAGCTGCCTTGCGGCGCAGGTGGTGTTGGAAGCTGCTGCTCAGGACCCGGACTCAGCAAGCGGAGACGACAGGCGGTCTGCTCCAGCGGTTTGACAGGTGGAGGAGGTAGAGTGGGAGGCGGCGGGGGAGGAGGAGGAGGGGGCGGTAGTCCAGTCTCTGAACCCGAGGAGGGAGCTGGAGGCAACAACAGTGAGGACGAGTATGAGAATGCGGCCAGACTTCAGCATGTGGACCCCGCCACAGTCGAGCAGGTACTAGAAACTAGCATTTGTCAGGATACATGGCAACACGAAAACAGGTTGCCAGTTGTGTCATCCTCAAAACTGCATTAAATACATAGCAGAGAGGTTTAAAATTATTTCTACATGTTCACTGTTACCGTAAATATTATTGTTAAAGTCATTTCTTTTTGATAAATAAAGAAATAGAGTTTATTTTTTAGATGTAACGTTACATTACCAGACTGAAGGAAAATTCTGTCATTTACACCCTCATGTCGTTCCAAATCTGTTTGACTTTTGATTGTTTGAGTTTTGGTCTTTAGTCTGATGTACAGTTTTGGTTCATTTTTTTGTGTCTTAAAGTGCCATACTTTGGTACATCATAATTTCTGAAATGCAAAGGTAAATTATGACGTACACTACCAGTCAAAAGTTTTTGAACAGTAAGATTTTTAATGTTTTTTTGTTTTTGTTTTTTTTAAAGAAGTCTCTTCTGCTCACCAAGCCTGCATTTATTTGATTCAAAGTGTAGCAAAAACAGTAAAATTTTGAACATTTTTTTACTGTTTAAAATAACTAAAATGTAATTTATTCCTGTGATTTCAAAGCTGAATTTTAATCTTCATTACTCCAGTCACATGATCCTTTAGAAATCATTCTAATATTTTGATTTGATGTTAAAAAAACATTATTATTAGTAGAGTATAATTTTTTTTCATGAATAAAAAGTTCAGATAAACAGCATTTATCTGAAATATAAATATTTTGTAACATTATACATGTCTTTATCATCACTTTTGATCAATTTAAAGCATCCTTGCTAAATAAAACTATTAATTTCTATAATTTCTTTCCCCCCAAAAAATAGCTTTTGAATGGTATAATATACAATGTTACAAATGCTTTTTATTCAAGATAAATGCTGATCTTTGGATCTTTCAGTTCTTCAAAGAATCCTGAAAAAAATGTACTTAACTGTTTTAAATATTGATAATAATAATAATAGTAATAAATGTTTCTTGAACAGCAAATCAGCATATTAAAATAGTTTCTGAAGGATCATATGGCATTGAAGACTGGTTTAATGATGCAGAAAATGTAGCTTTGATCACAGGAATAAATTACATTTTAAAGTATTTTCAAATAGAAAGCAGTTATTTTAAATAGCAAAAATATTTCACAATATTACTGCTTTTGCTGTATTTTGGATCCAATAAATGCAGGCTTAGTAAGCAGAAGAGACTTCTTTAAAAAACTTACTGTTCAAAAACTATTGACTGGTAGTGTAAGTCATAATTTTACTCACAAGTATCACATAAAAACCTGACATTATGAGATAAAAAATTGAAATGATGACAAGCTCATAAACCTAACCCCACACAATGAAGACAAAATTAAAAGTGGATGGTGACTGAGCTTGTCATTTATTATTCTGTAATTAAATTTGTAAATCAACCATCCTATTAACTTTTATACTTTTTGGGGACACTGTGTCTGTTTTGGTGATTAAAACAAATACTTCATATGTCCTCATTGTCCTAAAATATACTTTCCTGGTTGCTTTTTGGCCTACAGCAAGAAGAATGGTTCGAGAAAGCTTTGAGGGAAAAGAAAGGCTTTGAAATCAAAAAAATGAAGGAAGATGGAGCATGTCTTTTCAGAGCAGTTGGTAATACTTCTCTCCTATATTTAAGAGTTGTTTACTTGAAAGCTGAGTCAGTTCACCTTCAGTACACATGCAGTGCTTTGAATGTGCTGAAATTATAGTTTAACAGTGCAGATGTAATCATGTGGCTTTAGTGCATAGGTGCCATATTGTGACAGGGTTTCCACAATTAGACAACCCTAGAAATATCAGTTTTTCAGTCCTAAAGTAGTCATGGAAAATATTGAAACCTTTAAAAAAAATCTGTAATTTCTGCATTATTTTTATTATTGTTGTTGTATGACATTTTTTAGTTGCAATATCTATAAAAGCAATTTAAACAAGTAATTATAAGTGACTGATAAAGTCGTGGAATTCATTGACAATTGACACATGTTATTTTATTATTATTTATATATTAATGCAACTTTTATTCATGTTTTAAATAAGCTTTTATTCTTATACTCTACCAGTCAAAAGTTTTTGGACAGTAACATTTTTAATGTTTTTTGAAGAGGTCTCTTCTGCTCACCAAGCCTGCATTTATTTGATCCAAAGTACAGAAAAAAACAGTACAATTCTGAAATATTTTTACTATTTAAAATAACTGTTTTCCATTTTAATATATATTTAAAGTATAATTTATTCCTGTGATTTCAAAGCTGAATTTTCAGCATCATTACTCCTTACTGATCCTTCAGAAATCATTCTAATATTCTGATTTGCTGCTCAAAAACATTTGTTATTATTATTATTATGTTGAAAACAGCTGAGTAAAATTTTTTCAGGTTACTTTGACGAATAGAAAGTTCAGATGAACAGCATTTCTCTGAAAAAGAAATCTTTTGTAACATTATACATGTCTTTATCATCACCTTTGATCAATTTAAAGCATCCCTCCCCTTTAATTAAAATATTATTAATAAAATAATAATATTATTATTATATTAATAATAATAAATGTTTCTTGAACAGCAAATCAGCATATTAGAATGATTTCTGAAGGATGACATGACACTGAAGACTGAAGACTGAACGATGCTGAAAATGTAGCTTTGATCACAGGAATAAATTATATTTTAAAATATATTCAAACAGAAAACAGTTATTTTAAATAGTAAAAATATTTTACTGTTTTTGCTGTATTTTGGATCAAATAAATGCAGGCTTGGTAAGCATTAAGAATCCTACTGTTCAAAAACTTTTGACTGGTAGTGTATTTTAAGTTTACATTTTAATTTTAGTGATTTTGTTATGTGCTTTTATCATTTTTTTTTTAAAGCTGATCAAGTATACGGGGACCAAGATATGCACGATGTGGTACGGAAGCAGTGTATGGATTATTTGGTGAGTCAGTTAAATATTTAAGAATAACTTACTGATTTAATTATTTATAATTTAATTATTGACTATTTTAATTATTGATCAATGTGCAGTTTTTTTAAATTTATCCTTGCATTTCAGACGAAAAATGCAGATTACTTCTCCAGTTATGTCACAGAGGACTTCACCACATACATTAACAGAAAGAGGAAGAACAACTGTCATGGGAACCACATTGAGATGCAGGCCATGGCAGAAATGTACAACCGGCCGGTGGAGGTTTACCAGTATGGCATTGGTTAGTTAATGTCGCTTCTATTTCTGGTGTCTTATTGGCTGTCGGTGATATATAGGAAATTTGTTTTATTATTTAATTGTAAAATTCCATTTTCCAGAGCCAATAAATACGTTCCACGCCATCCAGGAAAACAACGACGAGCCGATACGTGTCAGTTACCACAAGAATATCCATTATAACTCTGTAGTGAATCCCTACAAGGCTAGTATTGGGGTGGGACTGGGCCTCCCCTCCTTCAAACCAGGGGTAAGTGTTGTAAATAATATACATGAGTGTTTACTTGTATAGATGTTTTTTGGGGTAAACTATTACTTTAAAGGTTCCAGTATAAAAATTTCCTGATAGTTTACTCCAAGGTGTTCATGTCTTTCTTTCTTCAGTCAAAACGAAATTAAGGTTTTTGAGGAAAACATTCCAGGATTTTTCTCCATATAGTGGACTTGAATTGTGGCCAATGGGCTGAAGGTCCAAACTGCCGTTTCAGTGCAGCTTCAATGGGCTCTACACAATCCCAGCTGAGGAATAAGGGACTTATCTAGTAAAACGATTGTCCAAAAATACCTTTTAACCACAAATGCTTCAAAAAAAGTTTACATTTTTTAGAAAATGACAGATCGCAGCCCTTTAAAGCTGCATTGAAACTGCAATTTGGACCTTCAACCCATTGGCCACCATTCAAATCTACTAGATTGAGAAAAATCCTGGAATGTTTTCCTCAAAAACCTTAATATCATTTCGACTGAAGAAAGAAGGACATGAACATCTTAGATGACATGGGGGAGAGAAAATTAAAACAAAATTTTTATTCTAATCCTTTGCTATTTTGTCTCTGTTTAGCACGCTGACCAGTGTCTCATGAAAAACGCTATTAAGACGTCTGAGGAGTCTTGGATTGAACAGCAGATGCTGGAGGACAAGAAGAGAGCAACAGATTGGGAGGCAACCAATGAGGCCATCGAGGAGCAGGTGGCTCGTGAGTCCTACTTGCAGTGGCTTCAGGACCAAGAGAAGCAAGCGAGACAGGTATGAAACTAGAAACCATCCTGCCCGTCCAAATCAAAGCAAGTTCTAACGACTTTGAAACATTTCCCTCTCTTTTCCATTCAGCCTCGTAAAGCTAGCGCCACCTGCAGTTCTGCCACAGCTGCCACATCCAGCGGCTTTGAGGACTGGGGATGCCGGTCTCCCCGCCAGCGCAGCTCTGCCCCCTCTCCAGAGCATCCTGGTCCGGCTCACCCTGAACCCCCTGTCAAACCTCCGTCCCCAGCTGGAGCTTCGCTGGTTCTTCCCAAACCCCCGTCACCATGTGCCCCAGGTCTGTATATGTATATACATATATATGTTTTCTTTGCTTAGAGTAATGCGCCTAAATTTCTTGGTTGCTTACTGGTTCTTCCTAAACTTCTTTTCAAGGTCCAAGTCATCAATCTTCTGCCAACTCTTCCCTTGTGTCTCTCTACCCAACTTTGGGCTACAGGACTCTAATGCAGGACATGTCACCGACTGCCTTTGGTAAGGCATGTAAATGTTTGTTGAGCTATACTTTGTGTGTTTAAACAAGCTTACTTCATTGATTTGTTTTTCAGGTTTAACAGATTGGGAAGATGATGACGTTCTGGCCTCGGTTCTGGCTGCTTCGCAACAAGAATACCTCGATAGCTTGAAGAAAAATGCAATGCACAGAGAATCTTCTCCAGACTGCAGTTGATATATTGGACAGCACAACTTGCATCACAAACCACAGAACAGCTGCATTTCTATATTTCAACACCTTGCAATGTTTCTTCCTCTCCCCTCTTTATAAATACCACTGTATTCAAATTTTTTTTCTTCTTCTTTTTTGTTAACACATTTTTCTTAATTTCTTTAAGCTTCATGGACCTAGTTAGGTGCATGTTTAAATAAATATTGTAAAATTAATATTACAAATATAATCTCAACTGTTTATTATTATCAGGTGTTTTCATTATTTGAGCAGAATAAATTATACTAATTAGTATAAGAATGTTGAAAATGTTTTGATCTTTTTTTTTTCTAATTTTTCAATGTTGACCAATGCAGCACAGCAAGCTGCGGGTCTTTGGTTATTTAAAGATGAACAATAAACAATTCAAATTCATGATTTGATGTTTGTAAATTTTATTGAATTTAGTTTCACTAGTTAGTACTGAACATCTAGCTAACATCATAACATACTATATAACACACACACACACTCATATATATATATATATATATATACAGTATATACACATACATACATACATATATATATATATATATATATATATATATATATATATACATATATACACATGTATTTTTTTTTTTTTTAAATGAGCATTTTTTTTCTGGCTACTTTGTATAGATTTCTATGTAAGATCTGGTACTTCTGATTGGGCTGAGGCTGGAATTTAGGGAGTTTGAAGTAAAAGTATTTGATGGATGTATAATATGTGTCAGGAGGATTCACTCAGTGTCATTATCTCTTTTTTGACCGAGATGGCTTTTAGCTGGTTTTGCATCTGAACTCTTCATATATACAAACATGCATATATATATATATATATCTATATATACATACATACATGTATATATATATATATAAATAAATATATATATATATATACAAATTATATAAATCTATAAACTGTAATTATATACATACAATATACAATGTATACATACAATTTCACTGTATAAATATATGTATTATGTATATAGTACAAATTATATAAATCTATAAACTGTAATTGTATACATAATACAATATACATACTATATATATTAGTCAACATTTGAAGTGGATTAAAAAGGTACATCAAAATTGTCCTAAGACAAGAATGGGTATTGTTTTGGTTTTAGGACAACTTTGACTTAAAGTTTTGATCCACTTCAAATGTTGACTACTGTATATATATATATATATATATATACACACACACACTTCTATTCAAAAGTGGGATCAGTAAGATTTTTTATGTTTTTTAAAAACTTTTTATGCTCATCAAGGCTGGATTTATTAGATCAAAAATACAGAAAAAAACAGTAATATTGTGAAATAATATTGCAATATAAATTGCTATTTATATATTTTATATTTTTCTATTTTAATTTATTTTTTAAATATAGTTTAATCCTGTGATGCAAAGCCGATTTTCAGCATAATTACTCCAGTTTATATATACTATACTTTACTATTTATTATTATTATTTTTTTTTATTTATTATTATTATTTTTTATTGCAGCAAAGATGTGTTCAATTCATAAAAAGTGATAGTAAAGACATACACTGTTACATTATTGTTCTGTATTGAATAAATGCTGTTCCTTTTGAAAAAGGTTAATGTAATAATATTTCACAATATTACTGTTTTTTCCTGTATTTTTTAAAACAAGTAAACGCAACCATGGTGAGCATACATATATATATATATATATATATATATATATATATATATATATATATATATATATATATATAGATTAGTAAATTGTAATGTGATCTCACACTTTTTATATTAGATTACGGTCTTTTATTTTGAAACATGTCAACCGGAAGTGGTTGCGGTATTTGTTTTGCAGTATTTTTAACGTCAAGCTTCCTGGAGCACCGGCGGCTGAGTCAGTTTCGCTGAGCGAAAGCTAAAGATGATTTTGCTTTTGATTTATCGTTATTAATTTATTCAACCAGACATGAATGTGATTGTGACGAATAGTGAATCACCTGACGAAAGGAGTTGTTTATCGTGGGAGAACATGAGCTTTTCCCATAAATAACGTAGATTACCTTAAGTTAGTGTCCTGTAATCTGCTTCAAAGATCTGTGATTTGAACCAGTTCTTATAACCGAAATAATCGCGATTGATAGTCATTCATCGTTATTTAAGTTTGCGTGACGGTGTTCAGACTCGACGAGCGGTGCAGATATGGGATAACATCAGTAATCAGATTAAACGGCTTTAGACTTCGCGTTTGTACACTAAGTACGAACTTTCATCAATTAAATTGATTTACTGATACATTTGTTATTTGACTGTGTATTATTAAGTAATTTCTCATTATAAATTCAGCTGTTTGCATGTTGACATGGATCAGAGAAGTCAAGAGACTGGAGACATGGAGGAGGTGAAGATGTGTGATCCATCCATCCTTCAACAATGTCTTGATCAGACAGGTAATGTTTTGCAGTTTTATTACTAGTTAAAACCTGTGTTACAGTGGCTAACACGCCGATTCGACTTTGCTTTCCAGATGTTGCGTACTCAGATAGTGATGTCCCATCAGAAAACCATTGTGTGAATGAAGATCACAGGATGCCTTCGGACCCAGAGGGGCTCTTAGAGTCAGCAGACCTTACATCAATAGAGAGCAGCCAACCACAAGAGCCTTCAACAGATATGCAGAAGCTTAACATTGATGAAGACCGATCTCTATGTGCCGGTGGTTCGGAGACTGATTCTGGGAAAGCATCTGAGGACTCTGCATTAGCGGATAATGGCCAGGATGACTCGGGTGAGTTTGTTGTAACCATGTTAGCCCGGAGTAAGATGGAAGAGCAGGGACTGGGTATTAAAGGAGCCTCGTCTCCTCTCTCCGAGACCGGCACACCTCTAGGACCTCCCTCTCACAGGAACGAGGATGTGACGGCGGATAGCTGGAGACAGCACAGGAAGCATGTGTTTGTGCTGAGCGAGGCTGGGAAGCCTATCTACTCTCGATATGGAAGTGAGGAGGCCCTGTCCTCCACCATGGGAGTGATGATGGCCCTGGTGTCCTTCGTTCAAAGTGGAGACAACATCATTCGTTCAGTCTACTCTGGTAAGTGACTTCTAAATGATTGACTCCAAGACTCTATAAAAATAAAAACTGCATGCTTTAAATGGATTAGTTTACCCACAAATAAAAATTCTGCTATTAATTACTTAGCCTCATGTCGTTCCAAACCCGTAAGACCTTTGTTCATCTTCAGAACACAATTTAAGATGTTTTTGATGAAATCTGAAAGCTTTCTGACCCTGCATAGACAGCAATGCAACTGACACGTTCAAGGCCCAGAAAGGTATTAAGGACATTGTTAAAATAGTCCATGTGACATCGGAGGTTCAACTGTAATGGTATACTACAAGAATACCTTTTGTGCATAAAAAAAGAATCAAAAATAAAAGCTCTTGGATTTAATCAAAAACATCTTAGTTTGTCTTCCAAAGGTAAAGGAAGGTCTTACGGGTTTGGAACGACATGAGAGTGAGTCATTAATGACTCACAGAATTGTTGTTTATTGATGACTAGACATTTGCAAGTCTTTGTCCAATCAAATGCTCTCTAGAAAGTGAAAGCTCCACTCTCTAATATCATGTGAGATAGTAACTAAAGTATCTTAAGTGTTGAGTTTTATTTCACTGATCTAATTTCTCATAGTTCTGAGTTTGTATTTTTTAAACATTATTTGTTTTGTACCATGAACAGGTCTTGTAAGAGTAGTCTGTTTTTGTAAATCCTTTGAATAAATTTGAACAAATAATTTATCTTCCCCCCCATTAGTACTTTGCAGAAAAACATTGAATAACTTGCAATATATTCAACTCAATTTACCAATTTGTTTTATAAGCTGTAGTTTTAATAGAAATAAAAAACGTTCTTTTTGTTTTAGTATATTTTATGTAACAAAAAATACACTTATGTTCAAAAGTTTGGTGCATCAGATTTTAAATGTGTATGAAAAAGTCTGCTCGTTTATTTGATCAAAAGTTCAATAAAAAGAGTAATATTTTGAAATTGTTTTCTATTTTAATTATTTTAAAATGTAATTTATTCCTGTGATGTGAAGCTGAATTTTCAGCATAATTACTCCAGTCTTCAGTGTCACATGATCCTTCAGAAATCATTCAAATAAGCTGATCTGATGCTCAAGAAACATTTTCTAATGTGGAAACTATAATAGATTTTTTTTCAGGATTTTTTGATCCACTTTTTTAAATGTCTTTACTGTCACTTTTGATCAGTTTAATTGAGTTTAAATATTCCTTTTGAAAAAAAAAAAAAATCGTACTGATATGGTACCATATATTGTTTACATCTACAAATGTAAATATATTTTGTACAGATTTTTGTGTAATTGTTGTTAGACCTAAGAACTTTTAATCATATACCTAAGTAATAATTAATCATGCTTAAAGGGACAGTTCACCCAAAAATGAAAATTCTGTTATTAATTACTCACCCTCATGTCGTTCCAAACCAGTAAGAGCTTTGTCTATCTTCAGAACACAGATTAAGATATTTTTGATCGTCTAAGAGCTTTCTGACCCTGCATAGACAGCAACGCAACTGACACATTCAAGGCCTAGAAAGATAGTAATAGTCCATGTGACATCAGTCGTTCAACCGTAATTTTATGAAAAACTTTTTTTTCCCCCCTTTGATTCTGTTCTTCTCTCCTGATAGATGAGCACACTGTTGTGTTCATGCAGCAGGGTCCTCTGGTGCTGGTGTCTGTCTCCAGCAGCCGTCAATCAGAGCAGCAGCTCCGTAACGAACTGCTTTACGTCTACAACCAGATCGTCAGCATGCTCACACAGGCCAGCATCACCCGCATCTTCGAGCACAAGAAGAACTACGACCTGCGGCGCTTGCTGGCCGGCTCGGAGAAGATTCTCGACGGCCTCCTTAACCTCGTGGACTCAGACCCCAGCTTCTTACTCTCCGCCGTGCACTGTCTGCCCTTGGCCTCGTCTCTCAGGGACTCCCTCAGTCAGATTCTCCAGAAGGCCATCACACCCAACCTGGTCTTCTCCATCCTCATAGCCAAGAACCAGCTGCTCACCATAGTGCAAGAAAAGATGGTCATCGACGATGCCCGACTAGAGCCTGCTGACCTCCACCTCTTGCTAAACCTCATCGGGGCCTCGTCTGCCTTCCAGGCCGGGGAGATCTGGACGCCCATCTGCCTGCCCAGTTTTAACCCAGACTGTTATTTTTATGCTTACATCTCGTATCTGGACCCTCCTGAATGTACTGTTTGCCTGGTTCTTCTCTCTACCGATAAAGAGGCGTTTTATTCAGTGGCCGAGTGTAAGAGGAAGATCGAGGAGGCTATGCAAACGCAGAACGCGCTCAACTCTATAGCGAAAGCTCATTCGTACAGCGTTAGTCAGGTGGGAGTGTCTGACCTCAGGCATTTCATGTACAAGCCTTTTGATGTGCCCGACAACCATCGCCAGCTAACACAGTTCACCAGGTGAGTCATCGAATCTCACAAAACCTGTCCAGATCACGTTTCATCCCAAAATAAAAAGAGAAGAGTTATATTTTTACTTTAAACAAAGCCCGATTTTGGTTTCTAAATTCATTTGCTTTTTGTGAAAACTGTAATTGTTTTTTTAGGAGTGTTTGATGAATAGAAAGTAAAATAAAACAGCATTTATTGGCGACACTGAACAAAACACCCCATTCACACGGGGAGTCAGCAACAATACCTTTTGTTTGCTTTGAATCAAGTGATGCCAAGTGTTGTGGCAGAAGTTGAAAACTTTTCAACTTTTCAAGCACCAATGCAGGTGTCAGCCAAACAGATTGCCTTATGCAAATATACTAGTGCAGACACTAGCCAATCACGTTTATATCACGGTCCTAGCTGGATGTGATTGGCTGTTGTCACTTTAACGGTAGCATTAGCACCAAGCATCAGACACGCCCTCTGTCAAGCGTTAACGCTGACACTTGTACGAATGTACTGTAACCAATGCCACTTAACCGAATGAACTTGCGTACTTTACTGATTGCTGCTGAAAATGATCAGTTATTGTCATATTTTGGACTGTACTAATTAGTCAGACCGGGAACCTTTGGAGAACTATAGACACTATAGTTACAACAAATCAAGGAAAAGAGCAGTTTGTGGTTGGCCAAACTGAACCATGATTTCCAGGTCAAGAATCTTGACAACATTTGTGTTTCTTCATATCATTTCTGGTCAGGTAGGTGAAATATTAGGCTAATATCTTAATTAATACTGCTCATACATATCTTTACCACCTATTAACTTTAGTTTGTCAAGATATTGCGCCCCTAACTGCTTACTAAGTCCTTCTCTATATGATTTAGCAGCTTCCACACTGTTTTTCCAAGGTTTAGACAACATAAATTAGCAGAACAATGTATTCAGTAGTACATTAACCATGTAGTCCATGCTGTTGTTTACATTGGTGTATCGCCAGTATGGCCGCGCATCCGGGTAGCTGACCAAACCCTGACGTAAGTGCAAACCCTCTGTCCTAAACATGAGAAATGCCTAAATTAATGGCTTTAAAACAACTCATAAGATATTTATAGTTAAAACGTATAGTTTAAAGCGGCTCACCCTGTCAGATGCTCTGACTGACAGATACATGTGTTGCTGACAAAGACCATAGTTGTGCTGTTTAATGCGTTTGAGATGTGCTGTTTTTCCTCAGTGCATAACTTACATTTCACGGGTATATTCTCCATCTTTAAATGTTAGAAATATGCCCATTTTGCTGTCAGGAGCCTTCTGCGTGCAATTCTCCGCTAAACTTCACAGACTTGAACGATCAATTAGATTGAACAGACATGAACGGGCACGGCCGCGCGCATGCGCGCCAAACAGACAGCGCAATCGAATACGATCGCAATAATTCTGACTAAACGTGCTGTGTGTTTTTTATGATAGCAGTAACTGTATCTTTTGTAACTATTGTAATGGGGTAATCAAAATATGTGACCCTGGACCACAAAAACAATCTTAAGTAGCAAGGGTATATTTGTAGCAATAGCCAAAAATATTGTATGTGCCAAATTTTTTATTTTATGCCAAAAATCAAGTAAAGATCATGTTCCATAAAGATATTTTGTAAATTTCCTACACTAAATATATCAAAACTTAATTTTTGATTAGTAATATACATTGGTAACAACTTCATTTGGACAACTTTAGATGCAATTTTCTCAATTTCTCAAACTTTTGTTTTTATTTCTTCTCATTTTTAGTTTAGTAAATTTAACTTGGATTTTAAAGCATTGTTTTTGTTTTTATATTGTAATGTTACAATGTAATGTGATTTATTATTAATTTTTTTTTAGCCCCTTTTTTGCGCATAATATAGCCCATAGCCTACATGGTTGCTTTCACTGTATTTGGTTTCATTGCCTTTAATATAAATAAAGAGATATATACTGTATATCCCAATTCAGCCAAAAAGAGACGGATATGATTTTTTGGCCATATCACCCAGCCCTAATTACTGTGATGCAAAAACAACAACAAAAAAAAACATTCTCATTACAGTAATAGGAAAAATTAACGTATTATTTAAATTGTAAGGTGTTTGTAATTTATATTGTTTTGTTCCTAAATTTTGGCTGATTTAAATGAAAAGGTTTTTGTGACTGTAATTATTTTTACTGTGGTATATTAAAAATACCAGTGATGCACCAATATTAAAATCTGATACTAATAAGCTGATAAATATGTTCATTTTATTGCTGATAACCGATAATTGGAGATATTGAAATTCTATACTATTTTGTTAAAATAGAAATTAATAAAAAATAGTTGTGTTAAATCATCATTAAAATAATGTTACAGTGTAAAAAGTCACAATTGCCTTTATATAAAATATGATTGCTTTTTTCCTTTTGATTTTTGGATGAAATGTGACCTGGGCCTGTTTTTATAAGACAATTTATAAGATTTATGAGATTAATATATATAGCCGTCTTTAACCCTCTGCTTGTTGTAAACACTTGTTATTAAGTAAATGAATATGCTGTGATACAGTCTTGTGATGGTTATGTTAAAAGTTGTTTGCATTAATTAACATTATTTGAAGCCTTTCATTAATGCTGAGTTCATGACATCAGATTTTTCCTCAGCATCTCTGCATGAACTTTTGAACAGTATCTTTGAGTTAAATATTTTCACTGTAAATCTGAGCTCATGGTCATGCTCTTACATATTTGCTAAATGCATTTCACAGAGTGCAGTAACTGGAATCATGTTTTCTTAATTCATCCTATTGTTTGATGCCCACACACTGCAGTGGCTTTTATTGAAAACACTCTGTTTGTCATGAGATGTGCGGTACAATGTAGGGCCACTAATACCATTTCTTAAAATATCGATGAGTGACATACAGAAATGAGATCTAAAGCACAAAGCCACTTTTGTTTTCTTCTGTGCCTGTGGTTTACCGCAGCCCAGAGATGGAAGCCCCGTACAGCAGCGAGGAGGAGCGGATGAGACTCCTGGACCTGTACAGAGACATGCACGGCCGAATCCACAGTACCTCACGCCCCCTCAAGCTCATCTACCACGTGGCCGAACGTGAGACTCTGCTGGCCTGGGTATGTGAATAGTAACTGCTGTCACATGCATCTGTTCTCAGTCCTCCGAGAGCAAAACATGTTGATGCTGTGCTTTCTTTCTCGCCTGCCGCTTTCACACGCTCTCCGCGCAGACCTTGAAAGATCGAGTTACCTTCAAGGCCTCTGAGCAGCAGAGAAAATTTGCAAATGCAGATTATGCAAATAAGGATCCTGACCTTGCTCCAAATGGAGTCGCTTTGTGATTGATTTTTTTTGGCGGTGTTCTTGATAATATTCTCAGGTTAATTACGTGTTGCCCAAAGCAATTTAAAGAAGGAGTTCATCCAAAAATGAAAATTTGCTAAAAATGTTTTCACCCTCAGGCCATCCACGAAGAGGATTTGTTTTTTATCGTCGTAACAGATTTGGAGAAATTTAGCTTTACATCACTTGCTCACCAATGGATCATCTGCAGTGAATGGGTGCCGTCAGAATGAGCTGATAAAAACATCACAGTAATCCACACGACTCTATTCCATCAGTTAACATCTTGTGAAGTGAGAAGATCATTAAGATCATTAAGATGATTTTAACTTTAAACTGTTGCTCAAATATCAAGTGATGTTTTGATTAGCTGTTTCGGCACCCATTCACTGCAAAGGATCAAAATCTGTTCAGATGAAGAAACAAACTTATCTACGTCTTCGATGGCCTGAGTGTAAATACATTTTCAGCAAATTTTAAGAGAGCTTATTTCATTTCAGGGCTGCCACGAGTCCTCGATTCAATTCGAGTACTCCATTTTCAAACAATCCTTCATTGCATTTTCCCTGTGTCGAGTAACCGGCAAAATACTGGAAGTGGCACATTCCATGGACGATAGTCCATGAAATGCATTATTAGACCGTTTTCAAAGCTGCGTGATGTATTAAACCCATTTAAAAATCATTATAAAGCATCTAATTGATTACATGATGTTTCTGTTAATAAATCGAATTAATCGCAGAATAAATTTGACTCTGAAAATACCCACCATAGATTATTTAAAGCTATTTTTGTGTTAAATGAGAAAGTAGACATTACAAATTGTAGCTTTAGAAAGAAATATTTTATTTTGATTCAACGTAAAGTTAATTACACAAATATTTAGGCTATAACGGCTTAACATAAACTATGGAACATAAAAGAAGATAATTTGAGAAACATCTCAGTATTTTTGTTCATACAGTAAAGTAATTGGCAACCAAAATTTGTTACCAACAGTCAAAATACCTTCTTTTATGTTTCACAAAAGAAAGTTTGAAATGACATGAGGGTGAGTAAATGATGACAGAATTGACCTTTTTTTGGGTGAACTATCCCTTTAAAGGAGAAGTCTACTTCCAGAACAACAATTTACAAATAATTTACTCACTGCTTTGTAATCCAAGATGTTAATGTCTTTCTGTCTTCAGTTGTAAAGAAATGATGGTTTTTGAGGAAAACATTTCAGGATTTTTCTTCATATAATGGACTTCATTGGTGCCCTGATTTTGAACTTCCAAAATGTAGTTTAAATGCAGCTTCAAAGGGCTCTAAATGATCCCAGATGAGGAAGAAGGGTCTTATCTAGCGAAACAATTGGTCATTTTTTTGAAAAAATAAAAATTTGTATACTTTTTAAGCACAAAAGCTTGTGTTGCACAGGCTCTGGGATGCACGTTCACGATGCTATGAATTAGTGATGGATCGTTCTTGAATAATGTGACTCGGGAATAACGAGTCGTCTCGGGGAGTGATTTGTTCAGTCGCGCATGTGCAACATCCTATTAAGTTCTGTACTGGAATTAGTTCACCTGTTTCGAGTCTTCGGGCTTTTCGAGTCATTCGTTCATCTTATGGGGCTGTCACATGATGAACAAACGACTCAAACCCGAAATCTTGTCAGATAAGAGGTGAGGTGAGCTAATCATAGACTGAAGACCCAGGTAAACAATGAATTAATCTTTTCTGTTTTTTATAGCATTATAGTTTTGTCTTGTTTGTAGTGTGATCAACATTTGCGTAAGCAGTAGATGTGTTACGGAAGTAACGTAACATTTTAATTATATTTTGCTAAAATGAACTAAATGACTCAAAAAAAAATTTGTTCATTTTGCTGAATGAGACTCAAAGGTCCGAGTCGGTAAAATGATCCAAACTTCCCATCACTACTACGAATTCAACTACTAAGTTCATCGTCTGTGTACTCCGGCTAAAAAAAGGTAGAGTATGGTGAAAAACTCCTACAACTTCACAATCGTCCGACATCGGTTGGCTTACTTGCACTTTCTTAGTCTTTGCGCATTTGCTTTACCAAAAACAGGGTCTGTAGTTTGACCTTTCGTCTTGATTCAATAGTACGTAGCGTCGTGGTCGCGCATCCCAGAACCTGTGTTACACAAGCTTTTGTGCTTAAAAAGATTTTTATTTTCTAAAAAATTACCAATCGTTTCGCCTTCTTCCTCGGCTGGGATCATTTAGAGCCCTTTGAAGCTGCATTTAAACTACATTTTGGAAGTTCAAAATCGGGAGCACAGTTGAAGTCCATTATATGGAGAAAAATCCTGTAATGTTTTACTCAAAAAACCATAATTTCTTTACGACTGAAGACAGACATCATGGATGACAAGGGGGTGAGTAAATTATTTGTGAATTGTTGTTCTGGAAGTGGACTTCTTGTTATTGCTTATTATATGATATAAATCCATTTATGGAGTTGTTTCCCTGCATCCTATTTGTCAGCTATATGAAATGTAAGATGACATACAAGTCTGGGGGCGGGGCCAGTGCGTTAACTGTTAAAATATATCTTAATCGTGTTATTTTTTCATAACTAATTAATGCGTTAAACTGACAGCCGTATTAATTATCCGATTACTCGTCAGAATAATCGTCAGATTACTCACTCACCAAAATAGTTAGTGACAGCCAATTTAATTAAATTTCTCTTTCCAGGTCACAAGTAAATTCGAGCTATATACGTGCTTCAGCCCTCTCGTCACGAAAACCTGTGCTATCAACGCCATCACTAAACTCCTGCGCTGGATCAAGAAAGAGGAAGACCGTCTGTTTATCCGATACCCTCCGAAATACTCCACCACCCCCAACCCTAGTAAAAGCTCTAAAGGAGGTAAATCCATCTGAACCCGATTATGATTTCCTGCTCGTTTACAAAGTTCCCTGCTAAATTTAATGTCCTAATCTTTTGTGTTGATGCATTTCAGATGCACACTGATCAGACTGACCCGACTGCATATGGCAGGACGTGCATCTCTGCATTCGAACCTAACTCAGTTTAGTAATCCAATGGAGATGATTCAACCAAAAGATCCTAATCTACTGTGGGTTAATGTAATGTTATGTAAAGCTGCTGTTTTTGTTTGTTGACCATTTGACACATCTTGGACTGGATCTGATTTTATATGTACAGAAACAACATTTGGAGCTTTACGTAGCAAAAGGCCCAATAAAAAAGATTTTTTTCCTTCTGAACTGGTGGCGATGAACAATTATTGTGGGTATAACTGGATTGTTTTACTTTGTAGTAAAATATTTATGGTCAATTAATTGCATATAGATTAGAAACTGTTTAAAAGATCAAAATCCCAATGTTTGAATGAAGAAGATGAGCTGTTCGTCATGGTCTTTCTGACAAAGTCTCTTAATTCAGCATGGCTGCTTGAGCTGTGCAGTGTCACACTGCACCTTTGTTTGTTGTACTTGTGATGTATTCTTTTAGAGGTTTCCTTTGTTTTGTCTTATGTGGTTTTGAACTTAAAAACCAAACAGACCAAACCTTGCTTCATTTTAATGAAAATAACATATCATAAGATCATAAAACTCTGTCCTTGCTATGGGATTAATGTTCTTTCATTTCTGTTTTGGTTTGTTTACTGCACAGCACAGCACACCACGTGGTTTACTGTTGTACATATGTGTTTGTTTCCCGTTTGACATGCCAGTCGTGAATTATGACATTTATTCCTCTGGCATGTGCACTATGACGTCATATCGAAGATCAAGAAAACCCAAGACATGTTGGTTTTATACCACCGGGCATAACAGGAAAATCCTCAATGTATGATAATTGGAATTTTTTTCTGAAAAAAACATTTGTATTCAAGAGGAATAATATATTTGGTGCTGTAATAAATCTGAGGTTGCTCAAAGTACATCTTGTATTTTGAAATCTTATTTACTGACCTGAAGGCTAAATTTAGTGTAGGATCAACTCGAGTTCAACTTGTAAACACAGACACAAATCAGCTCAACAGTGTTTTTATTTCTCGTTTGAGAAAATACTGTCAGACATTTTTTTTTTTTTTTCGTCGTTTGGTACTATTAGCTTTTCACAGGCTTTAAAAAACACATTTCTCTTTTACTCTGCGTACAAGATCTAAGAGACTACATAGTATTTTATTCTATAATGTTCTCTCACTGTAGACCACTAAGGAACAATTGCATTAAAGCAGTAATGCTTTCTTGAACAATATAAAGCTCTACAGAGCTGTTAAATTAAACCTTCTCAATTACCATTTAAATAACTTTTCCATAACCACTCCAAATAAATTAAAATGACATGTACAAAGTTTGTCATTAATTTACATTTCAGATTTTAAAAACACATCTGTGCATATTTTCTACATACATGCATTTATATTTACAGTGATCGCCAACCCACAATTACAAGCTTGTCAATAAACATCCTTTCTTTAAAATGAATGGCACATATTAACTTAAAAATTACACAAAACAGGTGCAGGGTGTAGGTCATGCCAAAGAAATTCATATTTTCATTCAGTGGCATTTCGCAGTAGGTTAAAACCGCCATGGTAAACGCTCAGAAGTTGAAAACTGATAAAGACGAAAAGCATATATGAACACGCTAGAATGATTAACCAGTAGCTCTAAGAGAAACAGGACTTTTTTTCTGAACATCCTCAGTTGAGAAACGTATCCAAGTAAACAGTTACAAAATGCATTCTAGCACAAAGTTCCTGAAGCGCACTGTCCGAACACCCTGGCGCGTTGGCAACATAAGTGATACTATCACCTCACATTCAATAAAACTGCCAAAAATGGTGTGACGAAAATGAGTGGCAAAACATTTTCAACATAAGTGCAAATACAAGTGAATTTAAAACATTCTTAGAAATCTCAGCTGAAAGTTAAAGGGGTCATCGGATGCCACGAGTTGATATGATCCTTTAGGGTCTTAGTGAAAAGTCTATAACATACTTTCGTTAAAATTTCTCAGTGGTAGCGTAAAACAACACCCTTTTTACCTCAGCCTTGTTCACGGCGAGCCGTTTTGTTGCATGTTCCTTTAAATGCTAATGAGCTCTGCTCACCCCACCTCTCTCTAACTGAGTTCAAAGCTCACTCAGGGCGGGTCTAAGGTAAGACGGCTGTGTCAATCAACTATCGTGGGAGTGGCTTTGGTCCGTGACGTCACACAACCAAGAATCTGAGTATGGCCCGATTTGAAAAACAGGTTATGGATTTTTATAGGGATCATTATAGGGTGGTTGTGTACACACACTGCCAACACACATTTGTGTTCAAATAACATGTAAAAGTGAGTTTTGCATCCAACGACCCCTTTAAAAGTTAATTAAACCCATTTTGATTTCGTACGGAGGGTAGGAAAACGACAGCAGAATTATTAAAAGAGCTTATAAATCTGCTTTTCATTGATAAAACATCTGCATGTTATGAACGTACCTTCATTGGTATCTTACAGTCAGTTTAGACAAACATTTAATAGTCTTTATATAAAATTTGAGGGGTTAAAGGTTGAGTTTTCCTTCACGTGGCTTAGGTGCGTCATCGCCCTGTCGTACGCCATGTGCACTGACTTCCGCACATTCGGCTTCTTGCCCTCCATCAGGCGCAGTCTGTCTACGGTGTCGTCAATGCCCATGTGATGGAGCTTGTCCAACGGCAGCCACTGCCTGTTTGTCAATTAACAATAAAACAATGAGTTTAATATACTTACAACAGACTTGAAATGTGTTTCATGAAATGCATGTTTTACTTTACCAGGTTCGTTTCGTATCAAAAAACAGCACAAGAAAGAGTTTTTCTTCAGTCTCCTCCTGTCTGCGTTTACCCAGATCCAAAACGTCTGTTGGAGGCACTGGGATGGGAATGCCGTTGTGAAGAATTCCTTCTCGGGGCATATCAGGATTGACAATCTGTTGAAAACCATTATCACTTGAGGCTAGGATAGGCTGGATATATTAAATCATGTATTCAAAAGTGACATGTACAGTTGAGGTCAGAAGTTTACATACACCTTGCAGAATCTGCAAAATATTACAGTTTTTCTCAATTGCTTAAACACATTTCTTGAAATTTTTCACTCTTTTTTGTGAAACTCCAAACACAAATTTGGAAGTTCTAACTCAATTCCCCAAACTTACTATATTCAGGTCAAAATGAAGCTCTCCAATCAAAACAACTCAGTCTTGCTGAAAAAAAAACTTGGCTCTCAGACACGACACACAAACCCTTAAAAATGATGAGATCAATTCAAAACAATACTACGAAAACTGGTTATAAGTGTTGCTTGGGGGAGAAAAAAAACAAAATCACATGAAGAACACAACAAATGTATGCCTTTGCAAGTGTTTTAATCCTTAAATTTATTGTACTGTAGAGTACAGCACAAAACAACAAACAACAACAAAAATAATTATTCCGCCCCAGCATCTTGTCTTTGGTCTGGGACAGGCCAAAGAACCTCCTCAACATCATCACAGACTAAATGCCAATCAGGGATACTGATTTAAAAAAGACCGGATGGGATTCACAGTTACACTTTTAGTGGTCTGACAAAAAAATATCAAGATAAAAAAAATAAAAGAAAAAGAAAATACAATACAAAGTCATTGTGAAACAGAAAAGAGAAAGAAATATGGGCAAAGGCGGAAATATAAATTAGAAAGTCCACTGTCAGAATGTTTAACTCATGTGTCCTCTGTCTATATATGCTTTCTATATATCTATATATAGTTGAAGGTTCATGAGATGTTGAGATGTACGTTATTTCAGCTATTTCAAAGAACTGCTTTATCATTGGTTGATCTGTAGTCTCTACATTACTGAAAGTCAATATTCACTTGAACAGTTCATGGCAAATTTACAAAAAAAGTAGAATAGAAATGTGTAGAATATGCTTGACAGTTTAAGACAACTAGATCAAAAATTTAGCATTTACTGTAAAGACACATGATGAGCTAATGACTTGATGTTTTGAGGGGTAAGACTATAGCACAGAGAACTATATACATGTAATACATTTTGAGCAACATGACAGTAGGAACTGATAATGTAGGAACTGCAGACAAATCAGTTGCATAATCAGTTGCATGAACGTACCAAAGCAAACGCAACTTGTTCAAAAAAAATTAGAAACATTTTATGATGTGCACAAGTGACTAGGTGATGTGGAGGTTGAACAAGTAGTTTTGAGAATTTCATTTCTGATCTGAGAAATGCAGATGCAAACTGTAAGCTGACTTTAGCCCTTTTATCTACATCGAAGGTTCTGATTGGTGTGTGATAAATTTTGCCTCCTAGTGTTTCCACTTGGGTTACTGTGTGCTAATTGAGCTCAAACTTTGCAGACTTGAGTGAACAATATTGAATGCTAGTGCTTTCTAAGTGACCACATGGTGTAAGCGCTAAGAAATGTAGGGATTTGTGTGTAGAGTTTTGCAGGAACAGTTCACCAAACCTGACCCATGTGTTAAAGCAGGGAAATAGTGTTTATAGTTCAGGAAAATGGGTGTGCTTTTTGAAAAAATGGCATTATGGTTTTGAAATTTTAGTTCAAAAGACTGGTTATAGTGTTTTAGCAATTGAGAAAAACTGTAATTGTTTTACCAAAATAAGAGGGATCATGCAAAATGCATGTTATTTATTTATTTAGTACTGACTTGAATAAGATATTTCATATAAAAGATGCTGACCTATAGTCTACAAGAAATAATAATAGTTGAAATAAAGTGACCCTGTTCGAAAGTTTACATACACTTGATTCTGATTACTGTGTTGTTACCAGAATGATCCACAGCCGTTTTTTTTGTTTGTTTGTTTAGTGATTGAGTCCTTTGTTTGTCCTGAACAGTTCTTCAGAAAAATCCTTCAGTCCCACAAATTCTTTGGTTTTTCAGCGATGTTGTGTATTTGAACTCTTTTCAACAATGATTGTGTAATTTTGAGATCCATCTTTTCACACTGATGACAACTGAAGGACTCATATGCAACTATTACGGAAGGTTCAAACATTCACTGATGCTTCAGAAGGAAAAACGATGCATTAAGAGCCAGGGGTGAAAACTTTTGAAATTTGAAGCTCTGTAAATTGAACTCATTTTGTCTTCTTTGGGAAACATGCAAGTATCTTTCGTAGCTTCTGAAAGGCAGTACTAAATGAAAAAAAGTTTACACCCCTGGCTTTCCATCTGAAGAATCAGTGAGCATCCCTCAGTTGTCCTCAGTGTTAAAAGATGGACCTAAAAATCATACAGTCATTGTCAGAAAGGGTTCAAATACACAAAAATGCTGAAAAACCAACAAATTTGTGGGACCTGAAGGATTTTTCTGAGCAGAAAACAGCAGACAGTTTAACTGTTCAGGACAAACAAGGGACTCATGAACAACTATCACTAAACAAAAACAAAGAAAACAGCTGTGGATCATTCAGGTAACAGCACAGTATTAAGAATCAAGTGTATGTAAACTTTTGAACAGGGTCATTTTTATACTTTAAATTCAACTATTATTATATATGCAAACATCTTTTATGCAAAACATCTTATTCAGGTCAGTACTAAATAAAAAAATAACATGCATTTTGTGTCCCTCTTCTTTTGGTAAAATAATTAACATTTTACAGATTCTGCAAGGCTTAAGTAAACTTTTGACCTCAACTGTATATATTCAACACCATGTGATCCTTACCATTGCAGGGTATGAGGGGTATCCGCGACATTTTGCCCAAACCAAAGTAAGAGGTTCCATCTCATCATTCTGAGAAGTTTCTTTGCCTACACAAGTAAAGGAAATGATATAGGACCAAAACGAATAAAAAAAAAAAGAACAACATAGTTTAAGGTCTTTGTTGTACTCACTTGCATTAGAAACGCTATTCTCTTCCTCACCAACAGGAACTTTGCTGAGAGCTGGTTTACCACGACTGCGTTTCGGAGGTGAGGAACTGCAGAAAATATTAGAAGACATAGGTTTTTTTCTTTTAAATACAAAGCACTTCCTCGTAATAGGCACCTTGAACAACTCTGATTAGAGGGATCATTCTTGATGTCCTTACAACCTTTCTGGGCCTTGAACGCGTCAGCTGCATTGCTGTCTATGAAGAGCTAGAAACCTCTCAGATTTCATCAAAAATATCTTAACTTGTGTTCCAAAAATGAAGGAAGGTCTTAGGGGTTTGGAACGATGACAGAACTGTAATTTTTGGGTTAGCTATCCCTGTAATGTCCAATCTAAACTGGGACCCAAATCAAAAGCACTCAGTTCAGAGTGCTGACAGCATCTATTACCTGTGTGCTGGGAAGGTGGGAGTGCAGCTTTCTGAATCTGATGAGTTGCCGCTGTGTCTCTTGAGTCCATTTGTGATGCCTAAATAAAAAGCATTAGAGCACTTTAGCATATTAAACACATCGTGGTGGACAGCACTTCAATCATTGGTCAATAAACTTGAGTAATCGCCTTAGTAAAGACATTCCAGTACCGTTCTCTTCAGGTGGAGAGTGGGCCTTTTCTCCTTCGCTGTCGGAGCATGTACTCAGTCCTCTGGATCTAAGCTGGTGAGGAGACGGAGGGGGCGATTTGGGGGCTGGTGATGCTGACAGTAATTTGGCTGGTGTGGCCTGCTTTGGCGACGCATCATTTTCAGCTTTGCTGACTCCATTTTGCAATAAAACAGGCTTGTCCTTTGTCAGTCTGGTTCCGTTTTTAGCTTTCTTGAAGAGGATCGACGTTCGACGACCTACGCCAATCTTGGGTGAATCAGACGGGCTCTCTGCGGAGGAAACCCTGATCACAGAATCCTCCTGAGTGTTGGGGTCCTGATCTTTTGTGTGGAAGTTGTCGTCTTCTTCTGAAGTCTGATCGTGATTTTCTTTCAGGCCTCTTTCTTTTGCTTTTGCCCTCTGTTTTCTGCTGCCAGGTTTATTTGACTGTGCTGGAGTGGTGGTCCGTCCCGTTTCAAGGCAGAACATAGGCGGGTTTGGTGGAGCATCTCCAGGTAAAGGTGAAGAGTCTGGACAAGTAGGTTCTTGCACTTTTTGCGATGTTGATTTCTTTAGGTCTGGAATAAAATGAATGATTAACTTCAAACTCACACGGTTTGAATTCATTTACAATCCAGTACATCACTTACAGTACGTAAGTGATGGATAATGATGTTTTTTTTCTGCCATGGTCTATATTGTGGAAGTTTTTTTGTGCCTCAGTAAAAAAGGTAATTGTGACAGTTTTAAAATAACAAACAGTAACCACAAAAATTTACAGATAATGTACTCACCCCCTTGTCATCCAAGATATTCATGTTTTTCTTTCTTCAGTCATAAAGACTTCAACTGTCTTGTCTAGCTCTGTGTAAACTTTTTTTCCGGTCACGACAGTTAGGGTACATTTAAAAACTTCAAAATCATCCTACATCGCTGTTTTTACCTTTTTTTGTAAAGGGTGTTTGATCTTCTTTGCATGTTCACTTTGTGAACTCTGGATTGGTACTTCTGCAATGTAGGACGATTTTAAAGGTGGAGGAGAAAATGAGATGGGAGTTTTTAGACGTACCCTAACTGTCATGACTGAAAACAAACAGTTCACACACAGCTAGATGAGACAAGCTTTTAAAGTTAAACGAGTATATAAATTGTCATTTAAAAAAAAAAATAAATAAATAACTGATCATTTTGCTAGTTAAGACCCTTTTTCCTCAGCTGGGATCATTTAGGGCCCTAGAAACTGCACTTATACGGGAGCACCATAGAAGTCCATTACATAGAGAGAAATCCTGAAATGTTTTCCTCAAAAAACATAATTTCACAACATAATTGACTGAAGAAAGAAAGACATGAACATCTTGGATGACACGTGGGTGAGTACATTATCTGTAATTTTTTGTTCTGGAAGTGAACTAATCCTTTAACTATAAATATTAAAAATCTTCTAATACAATTTTAATAAAGTAAAATCAAATAAAAGAAAGTATTAAAAAAAAAAACCTAATCTGACAAACTAAAGTGTAATAAACTAAGTACTACTTAAACTAAAACTGAAATAGCTGAAAGCTAAATAAAAATATTAAAAAACAAAATATATTAATTATTTAAATTATACTAAAACAGCACTGATAGTAAACTGCCAGACCTAAGGTCACAGCAAAAAATATGTAGTTACAAATATGAAAAGGAGTTGCAATTATCTTTATTTTTGACCCTGGACCACCACAAAACCAGTCATAAGGGTCCATTTTTTAATTTATAAATTTCCTGAAAGCTAAATAAATACGCTTTCCATTGATGTATGGTTTGTTATGATAGGACAATATTTGGCTGAGATACAACTACTTGAAAATCTGGACATCTGAGGGTGCAAAAACTTGTCCTTTAAAGTTGTCCAAATGAAGTTCTTTAAAGTATATTACTAATCAAAAATTACGTTTTTATATATTTACGGTAGGAAATTTACAAAATATATTCACAAAACATGATCTTTACTTAATATCCTAATGATTTTTGGCATAAAAGAAAAATCGTTAATTCTGATCTATACACTGTATTTTTGGCTATTGCTATAAATATACCCATGCTACTCAAGACTGGTTTTGTGGTCCAGGGTCACTTCTCCATAATATTTTTTACTTCCATGAAAATTATATACAAAAAATTCAGGCCTTTATTTACATTTACACATCCTTTGCACATGATACACCTTGTTTACTTTGCATTACCTGTGTTGGAGGTTATGTAATCCATCTTCTCCTCACTCTTTACATTTTTGCACTTCTCCTCTTTAATTTTCCCATTGAGCAGTCGTGAGTTGCGGTCCTGGTGGCTGATCTTGTGACGGAGGCTGTTAATTTCTCTGCGCAGCAGACGCATGCGTTTTGTGCGACCTCCGCTGGTGCGCATAGACGCCACCAGATCCAGTTTGTCCAGCAGGGTTTTCAGCTGGTCCTCAGGATACATGTGCACACGATTCTCAGGGTCCAAGAGCAAGTCAACTGCAAATTTTTTCATAGAAAGAAAAATTATGAGGTGGTGCTTTTTTTGGTCCTTTTTGAAGTTTTAACATAACATTAAGGTAATCAGATGATGACAGACCTCACATTTTTTAAACATCACAGTTTAATCATGTCATTTTTAAAGACAAGCACACATAAATGTTCACCTTCATCCCACCAGGAGACCGTGGCGTTGTGCATGCTGGGCTTTTCTGGCAGGTGCATGCCTGTGCTGGGATCAAGGCCTATGCTGAGGGCCTGAAGTTGGGCATGTCTCAGAATAGCCCCGCCCACCTCTCGAAGTTGCATGGCAACTTTGTGGAACACTGTGTCGTTGGAGTTGTACCTTAGACAGTTGGATATCATGAGATTGAAGTCCCTTTCCAAGTCAGCCACCGATGAGTATTTATGGGCCTCCAGCTTGTCACGCATTGTCGAGAAGTCCATCGGCTCAGAAACAAACTCCAGATAGTCCGGAACCTGGGAAAACATTAAAGAGGACATATGGAAAAAAGGATTTCCCTTGCTTCCCTTCCTGTGTTTCTTAAAGGTCAGTCTACTATAAAGTCCACCCAGACCATAGAAACTGCAAAAATGGGTAATTTAGACACCATCATGGTGATGACATGACAATGAGCTATATTTATATATACATACATACATACATACATAGATATGTATACATATAAATAGCATTAAAAAAAAATTCCAATTATACTTATGTTATTATACCTTACATCTTAAATCTTCTAAATTTAAAGGGAACCCCAGAAATTAAGACTTGTATGGCTTAATATAACATAAATAATGTCTCTAACTGAAGTAGTTTGGACTGTTTGCACTCCTGTCGCTACTGGCACTTCCTGTCGCTATTTTTACCGCAACATAACTTAGAAAATAAAACACAGATACGATGCTACATTGTGTGGCTTTTGGTTGTAATTTTCAGTCGAAGGGCAACAAGAGAAGCAATGTTAGTTTTCACTGCTTTCCTAGCGATAAGAAGAGCAAAAAAGAATGGAACGATGTCTGTAGACGAATCAAATTTTCTAAAGACCTGCATCTTTGTTCTCTCCACTTCAGCCCTGATGCCTTTGAGATTTTTAGTAGACCACAGCTAGTGAAAGAGCTTATAAACGGCAGAGACAAGAAACGCTAGATGCCATCCTGGCAGAATGTAAACATGCTAACGCTGGTCATGACGATGCAGCCACTGAAGGCGTTTCTAAGTGCGGATTTCACTCGATTTTCAGGCGTTTAGACTCCTTGTGGGGAAAAATTGATGGTATGGCATTTGGTTTAAGCCTACGCTTACATCCACCGCGACCTTTCATATCAGTATTTTATTTTTCGAGTTGTTCTGTGGTAAAAATAGCAACTGGTAGTGCCAGTACCTCACCAAGTGCAACAATTGTACGTCATCAGTGCCCCCCATAGTCCAAAATATGTATAAAACAATGTGGGTTTTCGAAAATAACGTAAATCTTTCATGGGTTTTCTACTACATATTTTAGTAAGAGACCTCATTTACGTTATATAAAGCCATACAAGTCTTAATACCCGGGGTTCCATTTTAAGTGATTTTAAATAGATTTTTCAAAGTCTATAATTTCCTCACCTCCTTCAAATTGACTGGTGAGGTGAAAATATGATCAGTGTCTTTCTCCTGCAGCTGTTCCAGTGTAGAACGCAGAAACACCAGCGCAGGGGTGAGCTGCAGCTCTAGTGCAGCCTGCTGAAGTTTCATCTTACGAGAGAAGAGAGCCAAATTAAATCGATGCTGTGAATTAGTAATTACCTCAGGCCTGTTCTGGCAATAAGTGATGGTTTGCAGAGAACAGGGCCTTGAGAATGTAACAAAAGAACATTACAGACATGAAGGGATCTGTGTCACCTGGTCTCTTTTAAGTCTCTCTCTCTTTCTTATAAGCTCAATAAGAAGTCGAGCCTTTTCCAGGTCCTGACGAAGCTTCTGCCAGTACTTTAGCTCTTCTCTGACAGCCTGCAACTTTGCATCTGGCTCTCTCTAAAAAAAGAATAAAGAAGGAAAATCTGAATACAAAGCAATCTTGGATTTTTAACACACTCAATTAGTGATACTTTTGCCCTATGCAGATTTTTCTGCTCTGATATTGCGAGAAAATGTGCACAACTGCTGCTGAAAAAATTTGAAAACATGACCAAATTACCCATAATATTTTACAAACAAGTGTGAACGACAAGTGCTGCAAATTTGGAAATCGCCAGCGCTTTCTGCTGGCACAGATTTTGTGTGGGCTTGGCTGTTAACAGTTGGAGTACACATTATTTACACTCTTTACTGTCAATAAAAGCGTAATGTGTTACAGCACATTAACCTGCTCAGACTTTTGAGCCTGTAGATGAGAATGCAGCCGGCGGATGAGTGGCACTCCGTTACGAGAGTGACGTTTTAGCAGCCAGTAATTGTGGAGCCTCTGCATAAACTGATTCTTCCTTTCAACAGAAACCCCTGTGCAAATCTTGTTGAGCCTGTTTAAAAATATGACAAAGGCCAACTGTTAAATTCTACATTAAACATTTACAACCTATTTTTCTTCTAAAATGTAAAATATTTTAAATAACACAGGATATTCTATTATGCTAATTAGGATTCCATTAGGATTGTAAAAATCACCCTAGTTCACCCAAAAAGAAAAATTCCGTCATTAATTACTTACCCTCATGTCATTCCAAACCCATAAGGCCGTCGTTCATCTTTGGAAAACAAATTAAGGTATTTTTGACAAGCTTTTTGACCCTGCATAGACAGCAACACAACTGACACATTCAAGGTCCAGAAAGGTGGTAAGAACATCTTTAAAATAATCCATGTTACGTCAGTGGTTCAACCTTACTTTTAAGAAGCTACGAGAACACTTTTTGTGTGCAAAGAAAACAAAAATAAGTCCTTCTATTCTGTGTCAGTCTTCAATGTGCATTCATGACAGTACAATGCATTTATATTGTAGATTTTACATCAGTAATATTTCACTGATGTCACAAGGACTATTTTAACAATGTCCTTACAATTTTTCCGGGACTTGAGCATGTCAGTTGTGTTGCTGTCTATGCAGGGTCAGAAAGCACTTGGATTTCATCAAAAATATCTTAATTTGTGTTCCAAAGATGAACAAAGGTTTTACGGGTTTGGAACGGCATGAGGGTGAATAAGGACAGAATTTTCATTTTTGGATGATCTCTTTCAGTACCAGAATGGAACTAAACCTAAATATGCTCACAAAGGACCGTCTGGTAGCCAGTTCAGAGAATGTCTGTTCTAACTTGATAAGAAAGCTGAAGGTCAAGTTCACCCTTAAAAGCATCTCAATGTTTCACAATAGTAATGCTTTAATACTAATACTAATTAATACTATATATTTTGGTCACTGTTTCCATAATACTAATCACACTATGACCAATCAAAAGATTAAGCTTAGCAAGTGTTTTAACATTTTTGAAAGGAGTCTCTTATGCTTGATTGAAAAATAAAGTAAAAAAAGTAATACTGTAAAATATTTTTACAATATGAAATAACTGTTAATAACGAGGGTGAATTTTCATCAGCCGTTACCCTATTTTCAACGTCACATGCTTCTGATTTGGTGTTCATTAAACATTTATTATTATTATGAATGTAGAAAACAGTTGCTGTTTAAGGTTCTTCTGGAAACCATAATACTTTTTGTTCAGCATACTCTGCTGTACAGAAAATACAAAAGAACAGTATCTATCTGAAAAAGCAATTTGTTGTTAAAATGTAAAATGCTTTACTGTCACATTTTAATCATCCTTACTGAATTTAAAACATTACTGTCTGACAAAATTCCGATGACAGTAGCCTTAAAAGCTATTTACATATTATTTAACATTATTTTCCAGCCCAGACTGTGTTGTAGGAAGATAAACAGCATCAATTTAATTCCATGCTGACTTTAACAATCACTAGAATTGAGTCACTTCCACACTGACTGAAGATAAGGTGAAGATAAGATTCTTCTACATGCTTACAGCTAGGTAAGATCAAAAGACCAGACATAACAGACAAAAAATATTTACCTAAAGGACGGTATCTGTGGCACCAGCAGGAGTGGCACTCCAGTCTTCCGCGAGGTCCCTGCCGGATTCTTCTGCATTTTCTTCTGTTGTGCGGCTGAACCTTTTTTCCGCCCATTCTGGTTTTGCTGCAGCGGAGGGCCTAATGTGTACGACCTCTGACCTCTGTTACCCCTGCCCCCAACCAACCCGTTGTCTTCATCCCCTTCGGTGGCCATTCCAGGAGGTGAGTGGTTCTCGCAATAAGCGGTCTTCTTCACAGTAAAGGTAGTGCCGTTGGTGCCGGTCTCCCGCACGGGGTCGATTTTCATATAGAGACCAGCTCTCTGGGCGCAAGTGACGTGAAACGCCCTGTAGCAGTTCGCTTTGTGGCACTGAATCGATGCCCCCCTGCCTTTCAGTTTGCACAGGTAACAGGTGAGCTTCCATCGCGCAGGAGGAATGTTTTTCACTCCCTCCACGGGCTCCAGGAACACAGTGTTGGCAAAGCACACTTCAGGGATCCATATGGCACAGATGACGTGGGCCCAACTTCCATCGCTGGTTTGCTTGAACGCGCCTCCGCGATTTGGGCAGAGGACGCAATCGACGGGGCGCGACGGGGACTGCAGACAGCGTCTGCACAGCCACTGCCCCTCAGGGATGTAAGGCACCCCGTAACATTCCTGGTGCACAGCTAGGTTGCAGATGTCGCAAAACAGGATGACGTTGCTGTTGAGACACTCATCGTCGAGGCAAACGCAACAGTAGGCGTCTTCGTCAATGGTGCTTTGGGACAGCGTCTGGCTGCGGGACTCCAAAATGGACTCTCGCTCAAGTCGGTCAATCAATAACTCGAACGTGTCAGGTGGGACCGAAGCGTGTCCGTCGGACACACGTTTCTGATTGACCATCTCCAGCCAAGCCATGTCCTCCTCGTCCATGTCATACTCAGCCTCGTTGTCCAGCTCCTCCCCAGACTTCTCTATGTAGCGGTAATAGGCCACAGGAAGAGGAGGAGCCTCTGAAGCCGTGAAAGTGTCCACCTTACGAAACGTAGGCTTAGGCAAGGGGGTTTGAATTTGGACAACCTGGTTTTGCATGCTATACTGAGAGCTTGATTTCTTTTTGGCTGCGTGTTTGCCATCCTTCCGCTTGCTTTTAGACGCGGCTTGTTTGTTTCCCTGTCTCTGCTCGCTGTTCTCTTTGTTACTGTTGCACTCTGTCAGATCCTGAGCCAGCATCTCATCCTCTGTTACCACAGAGAGCTGGTCACAGATGTTTATCCGGTGCAGCCGTCCTTCCAGCTCAATTCTCCACCATTTTCTGAGCTTGTGCATACGTAAGTGTGTCTCTGGTTGTAGAGAAGTTCAGTCTGCACGGAGAAGGCGGACAGAGTAGAGAGTCCGTGTCAGCATGGCTGGATGGACCAACTTGAACCTGATCCTCCTCTTTGACCACTCCTCTCCCAAAGCCTCCAGCCCTGGACTGGCCAACTCGTTTTCTTAACTTCCTCATTGGAGTTGTCCGCTATATAAATGCTAAAATATGAATGGACATAAGTACCTGCAGATACAAAAAATATGTGTTACAAATACTGAGCAGATATTGCTTAAAAAAAAAAAAAAAAAACTTAAGGCAAGACACTACAGGCAAAACCATTTCATGCACTGGTCATTTTTCAATTTTTCACAAGTGGAAAGAAAATAATCAAAATACGAATCTAATCTAATATATTTGCGTCTGAACATATTTTTAAAGTCTGTTTTCTCAAAATGATTTTTTTTTCTAATGCACTGAGCGATAAATTTGTCTTTATATATAATGTGCCAGGTTTTTATAACATTTTATTAAAAATAAATAAACAAATTCTGTCTGTTGACAGCATTTTCTGATTTATGGAGTAATAAAAAAAACCTCTGTACAACCTTTAGGTCTAATAAATCAACGAAATAAAACAATTCTGTCTTTATCATTTTTTATCAAAGGCATTTATGCAAATGACTGCATATATTATTAGACATATTTAAGCATAAAAATGTACAGTGATTATTCAAAGCAAAAGGCATGGTGATATTAGCTAAAATGTTTACATTATTCACCTGTAGTATCTTAGCATCTTAGTCCTGCAAACCTTCTCGGGTTAGTTTTAAAGGTGTTTAGCAATGATAGGAGTGTTATAACATGAGCACATAATAACTGTCAAACGTAGCAGCTACTCTGCTCTTTTGTGGTGTGTCCGCTGTAACGTAAAAAGCAAAACTAAATGCTTTGTTGTAAAAAATAAACATCTTATAACTACTAAAATGAGCAGATACACATTTACAGCATGCCTGTCACTCCATTTGAAACATTGGAAATAAATATATATCAGGCGAGCCAATAGGGTTGTTTGCACATATCACGTGAACAATTCGAGCCAATCACCGGGCAGACCTTCAAAGTTTCCTCGACCCAGTTGACGTAGTTCGGTTGCAGAGCGCTAAATACCAATCCTGAAGCGAGACAGACGAGTCAGCCATTTTAGCAGGGCTGAGGGACAGTCTCAACCTTGATTGTTTTTCCTGATAACAAACTCTGACAGTGTAATATGTCTTATTTACACTTTACCAACCAAACGACAAATAATTGCATATGCCGCTATAGCTATTTGCAAGTCGTTTGCATGCAATGCCGTGTGCGTATCTGCAGAGAAAAAGCACTTGTGTGTAATAAAGCGCCGTGTACAGTCAGCAAAGCAGCTAGTAAATGAGCGCCTTTCGGTGCTGGAGCCATATTTAGCGAGTGCAAGCGAGCAACCGCAGCGCTGCCTGCCCCCGCGACATTACTGTATATAGAAAGCAGTGTAAAATAAATCAGCAAACTTACTCTTTTATCGATCGCTCGAAACGACAGAGAATGCCGGTCATATCCAGGGGCGACAGCGTCCTCTTCTGTAGCGAGACGGGCTTCCTCAACCCTCCATTGATGAGACTTCCCACAAAAACGTTTCTAAACACACATCCCGGCTGTTTACACAACACTATCACCTTGACACGGTGCCCGAGTGTTTCAAATAGGCGCCTGATATTATTGCAGAGTGTATCGTGTGCATTGAACGTTGGTTTGTAATTAAATTGGCAAGAAAAATACGCCCCTTTAGAAAAAAAGGCGAATTCTCGGCGTTGGGTTTGCACTTGGCGCGCGCATCATGCGCACTGGTCTGTCATTGGTCGAAAAGCTCATCGTGAAGCCGTGGAGTCTTGCTGAAGCCAGTAGAGACTGCGAGCGAGGAGAAAAACAACACGACAGACTTCCCTGATATGTTTGCGCGCATAGACTCCATGTTCACAAGCTACATAAAACGCCCGTGTACTGCATGGTTTATTGAGGAAGATAACAATTTTTCATGATAGTCGACATAGTAGCTAATAGGCTGATAATAACAATAATTACTATTACCGTTATCACCATTATTATGTTTTAAACCCAATTTCGTCCTTTTCTATTTTCTTCTGAACATAAAAACATCTTTTAATAGTACATTATGTGTGGGTTTTTTTAATAGCATTATTAATATTTTATTTTGTAATGAAATAATCTCAAATTGTTTTAAACAACCTGATATTAATTTATCTGTTCCTTTTTCTTCTGAATATATGAATGCAAGGTTGGAATTAACAAGGGCTTGTGGCAAAAATGTCCCATAGATTCAAGACAAAGGGGCAAGAAATGCCCCTGCAAGATTAAACAATGTATGAGGCCTGTCGGGATTAAAGGGGTCATGACATGGATTTTTTTTCCCATATGTTCCTTGAGTTTTACTTATAATGTTAATAAAGTTTTTTTTACACCAAAAATAAATAAATACATATGTGTACTAGAACATGCTCTGATGTTCAAAAAATGTTGAAAAATCAATGTATTTATTTTTTTTACATAATTTACATTATTGCAATACCTTTCTCCCAAGCCTGGCACAAATGGCTCGATTAGTTCCAGGTTTGATGAAGGCCCGCCTTCTGAAAAACTAAATGTTTTGTGATTGGTTAGCTGTCCCAGTGCATTGATTGGCGAACAGCTTTGACGGTGTTTCAGTACTGCCACACCCCTTGCCAAAGCAGCAAGTTCCATCTGCTCCGTTATAGTTAAGGATATATTAAGGTATAGTTGACTCTACACTAGTTTTGGGTCCTATCGTCAGCTTGCAAAATTGCTAATATGTGATATTATTGTGCTAATTTATTTATTTACATACTTAGTTTCATTGCCCGAAACCAGCACCATCTTACGGCTAAAAGCAGCCTAATCTTTTTAATACTTAATTTGTATTCAACAATTGAATAAAAACATTGTAAGTTAATAATTATAATGCTTACATTTCCTTAGTTATTCAAAAAGCAGCTACATAAAACGAAGAACATTAACATTATCAAAGAACATCATCACTGATTAGCCTAGCCTAGTCTAGTGCAAGTTTATGCATTAAAAAAAAAAAAACAGTTAAGTGAAGCTATCTACACTGTATGATGAATAAATCTCTTACCACGCACTGCACACATCTCTGGCGTGTTACGGCTCCAACACAGCCACCGGAGCAGATCGCAGCCACTCTAGTAGTCAATGCTTGTGTTTACACCTGCTGTGTTGCAGCTCATTGAGGCGTTCCAGAAGCGGCTCCCCACACTGCATCGCTAAAGTTAGGCTAATCCCCCACCTCATCCCTACCCACCCCCCAACCATTTGAATTTCTGTAGGTGGGATATATTTAATGATATTCTAATGAGCTCTGTGACATCACAACACCCGGAAAACAACGCCGTAGTCAAAACGAGTCATTCGTTGTAGCTCTTGAAGAGATTTTTTAAAAACTAAATATCTCTGTTTGGAGTGGGCTCGTAACTTTCAAAAAGTGAAAAAGCATAATAGGACCCCTTTAAGGGGCGGGTCCTTTAAGGCTTATGCCTGCTATGATAGGCTAACATCATTGCATAGGAAACAGTATCAACGCCCCCTTGCTATTGCATGTGTTTGACAACATGATCAAAAAAAAAAAATCAGACAAAGCATTATGAAATAATTTACTTACAGTTTGTGATGCAGCTGCAGTCAAATTTAGTGGCGCTTCATCTTTCAAAAAATGTTTCTTTGTGAACTCTCCATGACTCTACATGTGCCTCAAAACAATCCTCTGACATGGGATGCCATTAAAAATAAATTTTCCATTTGTTCCTTACGCTGGGATCCTTCTGATATCTGTACAAAGACGCGAACGAGCTGGTTAAACCAAACATGTCAAAGCGAACATTCTTTCACTCGATTGTCCTATTGACAACAGACTCAAGCACGTGGACTGTGTCAGAAAACAAACACGCATCTGTATACTGTATTCAGTGTAGTCATGATAGCGGCAGTGAATGTAATTTCTTTTGCTTTGGCCACGGCGCGGCACTCGCATTCAGCGCAAACAAGTGATCAGCCGTTAAGATACTGAACGTCAGTGGGCGGGGCCTATGGTGAGAAGGTGACTATTTGTTGATAGCTTGCTCTGGAGGCAGTGTTTATGCAAATGTTTGTGCCTGGGTGATGTCATCTTGCACCTCAGATCTAAACGAGCCATTTTTGGACCTTGATTAAAAATGATTTGTTTATAATGAGAAGGACATTTTAAGCTATGAAACTTGAGGATGTTTTAATGTTACAAAGACCTCTTATATGCCAAAAGATCAAGGCAAATTAGAGTTCTCATGTCATGACACCTTTAATTTAACTTTTTCCTCTGAATATATGAATACTAGGGTTGGAAATTCAGAAGGGCTTGGGGCAAAAATGCCACACACTTAAACTATATATTATGGGTGTCACAATTAAAATAAAAAGTGAAACTGAATGAAAAGTGTCAATTAGCAGAATTACTTGCTTTTACTCACTATTTTGTGCAGCGTTGAATCTTATAACCAACCAAATGTGTTTCTGTTGAACTTAGGAATGCACTGACCAATCAGAGGCGCTTAGATTAGTCAGCGCTGAAAATGAGCCTACAGAGGCTGTGTTCAGTGCACATGCTCGCAAATTTCCCCATCAAAGTGCAGATACGATGTAAATAAAAGGATAATTTTGTAGCTTCAGTGATTATGGACCGACATGTTTGTCTGTGAAGTGAGAATGTGACATGCCCAAAACCCAGACACAAAACAAAAACACCACCTTTTTTTTCCCGGAAGAGTGGGTGCAGCCATTTATCGACTTTATGGGTCTGACTTCTGGTCTCATGCGTGCCCAGTTTTTTCAGCTGTACAAAAAGCAGCTACAGAAAACAAACGAAGAACATTAACATTATCAAAGAACATCATCACTGATTAGCCTAGCCTAGTCTAGTGCATGTTTATGCATTTAAAAAAAACACTTAAGTAAAGCTATCTACTGTTATGAGGCGGTTCTCTGTGGCTCTGTCTGACCGTCATCAGCGGGAACCTTCTCCGGAATATTAGTTCCCACCCGGACCGCTTTTGGCCGAACTCCCCGCGGTCTTCCGCCGCTGTTGGCGCGCTCTGCCGCTATTTAAACAGTCCTTCCACAGAGACTAGTCGCGAAGTTTTGTTCTTGCGACATCACCGAGCGTTTACTACTGTTGGATTATCTGGATACTTTGTTTCTGACCTGGACTGCCTTTCGACTCTGATTCTCGCCTGTTGCCCCGACCCGCGCCTGGATATACCATTGTTGACTTCCGCCTGATACCCCGACCTTCTGCCCGATCCTGGTACTGTCTTGCTTTGCCCTAATATTCCTGTTTGCGGTGTTGATTGTCTGCCTGTTTGACCACGAGTTTGTAATAAACGGCTTGCAAATGGATCCACCGTCTGATGAGTCAATGTCACAGAAAACTTCGCCGCTTCCGGATCCAGCGGCTGTTTATCAACTAGCCCATGAAATGACTCGGCAGGGCACGGTGCTCGCCACGCATGAACATCAGCTGGATAAACTCACGCGCTTGTCTGATGAAATGCTAAGAGCTTTGCAAACTTTGAATACCTCTGTGTCTGCGCTCGCTCAAGCGTCGGCGGCCGTGCAAGCAGCCGCCGCGGCTCCGCCCCCCATGCCTCCTCCTGCACCCGTCGTCACCAACCACAGTGCACGTGTGTCTCTCCCGGAAAAGTATGATGGCACCCCCGGGAAAGCTAAGGGGTTTTTGATGCAGTGCAGTTTGTACATTCACCAACAACCTAACAGCTTCCTCAATGATGACAGCAAGGTGTCGCTGGTATGTTCTCTCCTGATAGGAAGAGCGCTGGAGTGGGCAACCGCGCTCTGGGAGGGACAAAGGATGACGTTCCCCAGCTACCAAGATTTCCTGAGGCAATTCCGTGAGGTCTTTGACCACGCCACCGGGGGCAAGGAGCCCAGTGAGGAGATTTTGGCGCTAAAACAGGGCACCACCACAGCGGCGGACTACACGCTCCGTTTCCGCACCCTAGCGGCACAAACGGGCTGGCCACCCGAACCACTCAAAGCAATTTATCGCAAAGGTCTAAGTCACGATCTCCAGTCTGAACTGGCCTGCCGGGATGAGGGCAAAACGCTCGAACAGTTTATGGAGCTGACCATCCAAATTGATAATCTGATGCGTTCACGCCGAGGTGGCCGCCAGACCCAGCCAGCTCGCCCTGCTCCATCCGCATCCAACTACAGTGCCACTTACAGCTCTCCAGAGCCCATGCAGATCGGGAGGACTCATCTGACCGAGGAGGAACGAGAGAGGCGGCTCCGGGACAACCTGTGCTTGTACTGCGGCCAACCGGGACACATCAGGGCCACCTGTCCCATCCGGCCCCCTAGAGCCGCACCATCACGGGTAAGCGCCAAAATTCCTAATCACTCCATGTCTATACCAGTCACCCTCTTGATTAATGGACAGAAAGTAGCCACCACAGCCTTTGTTGATTCAGGGGCAGAGGGTAATTTCATCGATGAGGCTTTCGCTAAGCTAACACATGTTCCTTTAATTCCATGTGAAACCCGTGTGGCCGTGGCAGCCCTAGACGGCAGACCATTGGGTTCCGGAGAGGTCCCCTTCACCACAAAGGATCTGACGCTTCTCATCGGACCCCTGCATTCGGAATCCATTCGGCTATTCACCCTACACTCACCTGAACACCCCATCATCCTGGGTCTTCCCTGGCTCGAACTCCACGACCCCACCATCTCATGGACCGAACACCAGATCACCAAATGGTCGGACCACTGTCAGCGTCATTGTCTCCAAAGCCTCTGTATACCCAGGTCCACAAGCGGCACAGCCAACCCCGTCGACGACGACCTCAGCAGGCTGCCAGTGGAATATCGTGACCTACAAGAGGCCTTCTGTTGTAAGGAGAAAGCGACCCGACTGCCTCCTCACCGGGCTACAGACTGCGCTATAGAACTCCTACCAGGAACCTCACCGCCGAAGGGTCGAGTCTTTCCCCTATCACAGCCTGAGACCGAAAGTATGAAGGCTTACATCGAGGAGGAACTACGTAAAGGATTCATCCGACCCTCAACATCCCCGGTCTCGGCGGGGTTCTTCTTCGTCAAGAAGAAGGATGGTGGTCTACGGCCCTGCATCGACTACAGAGGTCTTAACGAGGTGACAGTAAAGTACCGTTACCCACTGCCCCTCGTACCTGCTGCTCTGGAACAGTTACGCAAGGCCCGGTATTTCACCAAGCTTGATCTGAGGAGCGCTTACAACCTGATCAGGATTAAGAAGGGGGATGAGTGGAAAACGGCCTTTTCCACGACAACCGGGCACTATGAATATCGGGTAATGCCGTTCGGCCTCTCCAATAGTCCGTCCATCTTCCAGGCTCTCGTCAATGACGTATTCCGAGAAGAGCTCAACCGCTACGTCATTGTCTACATTGACGACATTCTCGTTTATTCAGAAAACCTCCAGGACCATGTTCAACACGTCAGAAACGTGCTACAACGTCTGATTCACCATCAGCTGTACGCCAAACTACCTAAATGTGAGTTCCACCAGACCAGCACTTCGTTCCTTGGATATATCATCAGCCACGAAGGGGTCACCATGGACGAACATAAGGTTGCCTCGGTACTCAACTGGCCTCGCCCACGCACCATCAGGGAGTTGCAAAGATTTCTCGGGTTTGCCAACTTCTACCGCCGCTTTATTCGAAATTTCAGCCTAGTGGCGGCGCCCCTCACTAACATGACTAAGAAGGGTCCCACGGTCCTGAAATGGACACCCCAAGGAGAGCAAGCATTCACCGACCTTAAGACCAGGTTCACCACAGCCCCCATCTTGCGTCACCCAGATCCTGAGAAGGAGTTCACCGTCGAGGTAGACGCCTCCAGTACCGGCATCGGGGCGGTGCTATCTCAAAGGCATGGGGTCCCGGGCAGACTATACCCCTGTGCATTCTATTCACGCAAACTCACCGCAGCAGAACGCAACTACGATGTTGGGGATCGAGAGTTGCTGGCTATGAAGTCAGCCCTTGAGGAGTGGCGACACTGGCTGGAGGGGTCTAAAAAGCCATTCTTAGTACTAACTGATCATCGAAATCTGGAGTACATCCGTGGTGCCAAACGACTCAACTCTCGACAGGCACGCTGGGCTCTTTTCTTCACCCGGTTTGACTTCAGGATAACTTACCGACCGGGCTCCAAGAACGGTAAAGCGGATGCCCTATCACGCCAGTTCGACCCCCAGGTGGACCCGAACCCACCAGAATTCATCATTCCCTCCCCGCTAATCGTGGCCCCTATACGTTGGGACATAATGGGAGAAATAACGGAGGCCCAAAACACGGATCCCACACCACCCGAGTGCCCCCAGGACCGCGTATACGTACCCGAATCCCTCCGTGAAAGACTCCTTCACCATGTCCATGACTCCCTCAGCGCAGGTCATCCGGGAATTACCGCCACCACCGAGTTGGTCACTAACAAATTCTGGTGGGCTACCTTGACCCCTGATGTGATGCGGTTTGTTCATCAATGTCCCACCTGCAACATGACAAAGTCCTCACACCAGAGACCGGCCGGACTCCTCCAACCTCTACCCATCCCGCAAAGACCCTGGTCCCATATCGCCATGGATTTTGTGACCGACTTACCAGCCTCCAATGGCTTCACCACCATACTCACCGTAATAGACCGCTTTTCCAAAGCCTGCCGACTGATTCCCCTCGCCAAATTACCCTCCGCCTGGGAAACCGCCAAAGTAATCCTGGAGCAAGTATTTAGGTTCTATGGAATCCCAGAGGACATTGTCACTGACCGGGGGCCCCAGTTCACGTCCCGCTTGTGGCAGGCGTTCTGTAAGCAGATGAACATTAATGTCAGTCTCACTTCAGGCTACCATCCGCAATCCAATGGCCAGGCAGAAAGACTTAATCAGGAACTTACCCGCTTCCTGAGATCCTACTGCTTCTCCAACCAGCAGGACTGGAGTCAATATCTCCTGTGGGCCGAGTATGCCCAGAATTCTCTGCAAAAACCGGCCACAGGTATGACCCCATTCAAATGTATACTTGGATATCAACCACCCATGTTTCCTTGGACAGGTGAACCTTCCAGCCTACCAGCCCTCGACCATTGGCTACAAAGAAGCGAGGAGACCTGGAATCAAGCCCATGTTCACCTCCAGAGAGCGGTACGGAGACTCGTCGAGCAAGCAGACCGCCACCGAAGGCGCAATCCCGCTTACGAATCAGGACAGTGGGTCTGGCTCTCCACCAAAAACCTCCGTCTTCAACAATCCTGCAGAAAACTCAATCCAAGGTACGTGGGGCCGTTCAAAATAATTCGACAAATCACACCAGTATCATTCCGTTTAGCCTTACCTGCTCAATACAGAATCTCACCCACCTTTCATGTCTCCCTGTTGAAGCCCGCTGTTGCTCCGGGAGGACAGAGGGACCAGGACGAGGCCGCTGCTCCAGAAGCACCCCCCCTAATCATCGACGGAGAGGAGGCTTACCAGGTCCGAGAAATCCTGGACTCTCGGCGTCGGGGTCCGGTGCTCCAATATCTCATAGACTGGGAAGGATATGGGCCAGAGGAGAGATCCTGGGTCAACGCCCGAGACATCCTAGACCCCACACTCACTGAAACATACCATCGTGAGCATCCCGAGAGACCAGCACCCAGACCTCGTGGAAGACCCCGACGTCGCCCCTCTCGCTTCAGGAGCCGCTCGCAGGGGGGGGGCTCTGTTATGAGGCGGTTCTCTGTGGCTCTGTCTGACCGTCATCAGCGGGAACCTTCTCCGGAATATTAGTTCCCACCCGGACCGCTTTTGGCCGAACTCCCCGCGGTCTTCCGCCGCTGTTGGCGCGCTCTGCCGCTATTTAAACAGTCCTTCCACAGAGACTAGTCGCGAAGTTTTGTTCTTGCGACATCACCGAGCGTTTACTACTGTTGGATTATCTGGATACTTTGTTTCTGACCTGGACTGCCTTTCGACTCTGATTCTCGCCTGTTGCCCCGACCCGCGCCTGGATATACCATTGTTGACTTCCGCCTGATACCCCGACCTTCTGCCCGATCCTGGTACTGTCTTGCTTTGCCCTAATATTCCTGTTTGCGGTGTTGATTGTCTGCCTGTTTGACCACGAGTTTGTAATAAACGGCTTGCAAATGGATCCACCGTCTGATGAGTCAATGTCACATCTACACTGTATGATGAATAAATCTCTTACCACACACTGCACACATCTGTGGCGTGTTACGGCTCCAACACAGCCACCGGAGCAATGTTTTTTGAGGAAAACATTTCAGCATATAATGGACTGATATGGTGCCCCGATGTTGAACTTCCAAAATGCAGTTTAAATGTGGCTTCAAACGATCCCAAATGTGGTTGTAAATGATCAGAGCCTTGGAAGAAGGGTCTTATCTAGCGAAACAATCGGTTATTTTCATTAAAAAAGTACAATTTAAATACTTTTTATTCTAAAACGCTCGTCTTGCCTTGCTCTCGTTGAACTCTGTGTATTCTGGCTCAAGACAGTTAGGGTATGTCGAAAAACTCCAATTGTATTTTCTCCCTCAACTTCAAAAATTATTTCAAAATCATCCTACATAGCTGCAAAAGTACCGACACAGGCTTTGCAAAGTGAACATTAAAAACACCCTTAAAAAAAAAGGTAAAACAGCTATATAGGACGATTTTAAAGTTGAGGGAGAACATGAGATGGGAGTTTACGACATACCCTAACTGTCATAAACCGGAAAAAAACAGTCCAGGCAGAGTAAGACAAGATGAGCGTTTGACATTGAAAAGCATATAAACTGTATTATTTTTATGAAAATAACTGATCGTTATGCTAGATAAGACTCTTCTTCCTCGACTGGGATCGTTTACATCCGCATTTAAACTGCATTTTGGAAGTTCAAAATCGGGGCAACATAGCAGTCCATCATATGGAGAAAAAGTTTTCCTCAAAAAACAATTTCTTTATGACTGAAGAAAGACATTAGCATCTTGGATGAAAAGGGGGTAAGTACATTATATGAGAATCTTTGTTTTGGAAGTGGACTTCTCCTTTAATTAATTAATCATTATTGCAGCATAAAAAGTAATAATCTACAATAATGATTTTTTGAACTCATGTTCTTTTTTACATACATAACTTTTAAACAGTTGTTAGTGATTGAAGTAATTGGACAAATAAAAATTGTCCTCACGAATGTAAAAATGCAAATATAGCCCCTTAATGGGAAAGTTAATGCTTTATCATTTTTCCCCAGATACACTGGTGTTGGAGGTCAAGCTAGTTGTTATATTCAATATTAGGCCAGACTGACCTAAGACACTGAAATTTGACAAAAATGTTAACATTTTAAATGTTCTATTATTTATCTTGCTTCAGAACATTCTATCATCCCACATTTCATTACAAGTATTTGGATGATTCTCTCCACCCCCCAAAACCCATTGGCTTTTCCCAAGCCTTTAGTGGGAACCCTCTAATTCATTATTGTAAAGCACAGCACTGTCTTGATCGGCGTCAGTGTCAGTGCAGCCCCAGCGCAGAGGAATTTCACTGCAGACATCATGGTAAGTGTGAGACTGGGATGATGCTGTTTGACTGATAGATCCTTTAGAAAGTCATTTATGTCTGTTTGATATGAAGTATGCTGGATGCTCTGAAAATGCATTGGTGGTCATGGTAGAAACTGCTCAAAGTCTTCAACTTTTATTTTTATTATTACAATTATTAACAATAAACAGCCTACCTATGTGTATGTAGAGAGAGGACTATTTAGTATTATTAACAGTAATAAAGCAGACTGTATGCAGCCTATACATACATGTAATATTGTAAGTGTAAGAAGTCGTCATCGTGTTTCTTATATGTAATCTAAAATTTTATTTACATTTTCTATATATTTTTATATAAAAATGTATTTTATATAAAATTTTATGTCATTATATATAAATATTTTAATAGAAATTGCTGTTTGGCTTGCAGGTCAGAATCAGCAACATGTTGGGAATTGTCTCTTGCGTATGCGTAGTATTGCTGCTGGGGTCAGAGATCTGCATAGCAGGTATTTCCAAAGTTTGATTGTTAATATATAAATATAATATAATAAAAGATAAACATTCTTAGGATGTTCTTTTTTGTCTCATGTAAAATTGTTCAGCACATCAAATAATTTCTTGTATTCCATCTTAGAATCATTTCTGCTTCTACAAGAATACAATAGAGGCATTAGTTATTTTTTACAGCATCTCATGTAATTTCATAAACAGCAGCTATGATGAAATTTGTGCCAACTCGTCTTGTCCTCACCGCATGAAGTTCTTGAATTTCACAGGCCTGTCATATGATAAATAGCTGAACAGTTAGCTGGGCACATCATCAAAGATAGTGACCACATCCTGCTTGGCACACTTCATACCCCACTCTGACAGAGAGGAAGTCAGCCAGCTGAAACCTTCTCAAAAACGGTTATAAATCAATTCAAAGCCTTGAACAAGCAGAACAGTGTTTAAGACATGCCAAGCTATGACAGCATGTCGGGGACCCTCTGTGTCTGTCATAAATTCAATAGGAGGAGCTGATGAGTGTCAACATCACTCTATGGTGTTGATGGAGTCCTGAGGGCCTCGCTTAATTTCAGCTTCAGATTTGCTTTGACTGCCCTTACCAGGCCTTTGTGATCAAGTGACAATAAACAATAACTCCAATTAGTCACAGCTCAGCCCTGCAATGAGATTGCCGTCTCTCATTTCTGAGAATGCTGAAAAACACAGCCAAACGTTGCGGGTTCCGGAAACCCGGAAGCTGCCTAAGAGGGCATCAAACGCAGCCGTGCCATTCACTCATCATTATCTCCCTGAGATTCGCAGACGGAGCGAGGATGGGGCTTTTTTCGCTAAAGATGGCTGCTGAACAAAAGGTTCTCTGATGACTCTGGCTAATTTAAGATGGAGCTATTTGTGACACAAATGCAGCAGGAAATGAGACTCCCAGCCAGAGAACTGATTTGGCAGATCAATAGAGGAGCCACTGAAATCTTGGCCATGTCTCTGTGTCAACTTGAGGTCCCTTTTGAACTAACGCACTCTTAAACAGATCTGAGGTTTTCAAATGTGTTTACTCAGTAGGACTCTGTTCTTTTTGTTTTAACCGAAATGCTTGTTGATTTTATGAACAGGGTCCTGTCATAAGATCTTAGTATTATTTACACTACCGCTCAAAAGTGTGGATTCAGCATGATTTTAAATTAAAACTTACACTACCAGTCAAAAGTTTAGGAACAGTAAGATTTTCTCTTCTGCTCACCAAGCCTGCATTTATTTGATCCAAAATACAGCAAAAGCAGTAACATTGTGAAATATTTTTACTATTTAAAATAACCGCTTTCTATTTGAATATATTTTTAAAAGTAATTTATTCCTGTAATCAAAACCAAATTGTCAGCATAATGACTCCAGTCTTCAGTGTCACATGATCTTTCAGAAATCATTCTAATATGCTGATTTGCTGTTCAAGAAACATTTATTATTATTATTATTAATAATAATAATATTTAAAACAGTTGAGTACATTGTTTTCAGGATTCTTTGATGAATAGAAAGATCCAAAGATCAGCATTTCTCTGCAATAAAAAGCTTTTGTAACATTATGCACTATCCCCGTCAAAAGCTTGGAGTCAAAGAAATTATAGAAATTAATACTTTTATTTAGCAAGAATGCTTTAAATTTATCAAAGTAATAAAGAGATTTTTAAAGTTACAAAAGATTTCTATTTCAGATAAATGCTGTTCTTCAGAACTTTCTATTAATCAAAGAAACTTGAAAAAATTCTACTCAGCTGTTTTCAACATAATAATAATAATAATAATAATAATAATAATAAATGTTTTTTTTAACAGCAAATCTAAATATTATAATGATATATAAAGGATTATGTGACTGGAGTAATGATGCTAAAGTTTTGAAATCACAGGAATAAGTTACATTTTAATATAATTAAATATAAATTTAATAATATAAATATAGTCAAATAGAAAAGTTATTTCAAATAGTAAAAATATTTCAATTGTACTCTTTTTGCTGTACTTTGGATCAATAAATAAATGCAGGCTTGCTGAGCAGAAGAGACTTCTTTAAAAAACATTAAAAATCTTTTGACTGGTTGTGTATATTCAGCAAGAATGAATTAAAGATCTGAAATTAATGCTTTTGAACTTTATATTTAAATTTAAAATTATATATACATTTTTAAATTATATTCTTGGGCAGCAAATCAGCTTATTAGAATATTATTTCATATTTCTGAAAGATCATGTCATCCTGAAAGACTGGAGTAATGGCTGCTTAAAATTCAAATTTGCCAACATGAACAAATGACATTTTAAAATATATTAAAATATTAAATTGAAATCATGTTTTTGCGTTTATTATAAATTAATTATATAAATAATAATAATAATAATTTTATTATAATTTTTCCATTTCAGCAAGGCAAGAACTGATAGTTACCACTATAAAGGTAAGGAAGTTTAAAAATGAAAAGTATGGTGTTATTTTGCATTTTAAGGAATAATTAATTACTCACCCTCATGTCGTTCCAAACCCGTAAGACCTTTGTTCATCTTCAGAACACAAATTAAGATATTTTTGATAAAATCCGAGAGCTTTCAGACCCTGCATAGACGGCAATGCAACTACCATATTCAAGGCCCATAAAGGTAGTAAGGACATTGTTAAAATAGTCCATTTGACATCAGTGGTTCAACCATAATTTTATGAAGCTACGAGAAAAACAAAAATAACAACTTTATTCAACAATTTCTTCTTTTCTGTGTCAGTCTTTCAGTGTCATTACTACCTTTCTGGGCATTAAAGTATACGAAGGGTCAGAAAGCTCTCGGATTTTCATCAAAATTATCTTAATTTGTGTTATGAAGATGAACGAAGGTCTTACTGTTTTGAAACGACATGCGGGTGAGTAAATAATGACAGAATTTTTATTTTGAGGTGAATATTCCTTTAATATTATTTATAATTTCATTATATGAATAACTTATTTAATTTAATCATTTGGATTATGCTAACAACTTAATTTTTGAAATTTCAGCAAGACCCCTACACAATGAGCAAGGGCTCGCAGTTGGAAGGCTACTGTATGGATCTGCTGACAGAGCTGGCTAAGAAACTGGGTTTCAAATACAAGGTTCACCTGGTGAAGGATGGAGCATACGGCCGGCAGGATGAAAGTGGAAACTGGAACGGAATGATTGGGGAGGTTGTTAGAGGGGTACGTGATGCGTTTTACAGAAAAACACACAATAGTACTGGTATTGTACGGATGCATATAAATCAAAAACCAGCATGGCAATGAAATAATCCTGATGATATTAAGTAATGTCAAACCTTTCATGTGTTTTGTTCACAGGAAGCTGATCTCGCCGTTGCTCCCCTCACTCTCACTGCTGCCCGTGAGAAGGCTGTGGGAATGACAAAACCTTACATGCAGACCGGAATCAGTATCCTCCTCCGCAAAGATATCGTTTCTGAAGAGGCCGGGTTTTTTGACTTCCTCTCCCCCTTCTCTGGGGAGACCTGGTTCGGCATCCTGATTGCATACTTTGTGACTGCAGTCTGCATCTGCATTGTGGGAAGGTCAGAGAAAGGAACAGAACAGTAGAGACAGAACAAGAGCTGTTACTCATTTACTACACAAAACATTTTACACAATACTATTAGTACAACTGCTGCACTGTTAATAAGGATTGTTTCTAAATAGGATTTATGAACTTACCTGAACTGAAACTCTATTCTACATTTGTTTTTTGAATCAAGATTGAGTCCATGTGAATGGAGTCAGCCTGAGACCGAGCCAAATCGCTTCACTCTTCTTCACAGTTTGTGGTACGCTGCGGGAGCCCTAAGCCTGCAAGGTAATCATCCAAATGAATGTCATAGCAGTATTTAGGGGTTATGCACTGAAAAAGCCCAAAGTCCTGACCTTTTAAATGCAGCATAGTTTATCAACTTTCCAGTGTTCATCATATCCCTTTCAGTCATTTTGATTTGGTTTACCTTTTTTTTGCTATATGTCTTGCAGTATCTGTGGAATCTTCACCAAAATGATTTCAAAATAAGCCTCACAATAATCACTTTTTGTGCGTTAATAGTGCATATACATTTTTTCTACAATAACAATCTATATTTCAAGTGGTCAAGTAGGATTTGGCGTAAAATTGCATGCTTACATCATGTCCATGAGTGTTATTTTAGTAGTATTTATATACTATTAAAGTTTTATTAATATTATGGCACTTTTATTAATATTTATGTCATTCACTACGTCACATTACTATTGTGAATTAGCATTTGCTTTTATTTATTTTTCAGTTTTCATTTCAGTTTTAGTTTAATTTTGTTAGTTGCTTTTGTTTTTATTTTCCTTTTTTTAATATTACTATTTAGGTTTAATTTATTTTAATTTCATTTTCAATTCAATTTTTGTTTTTGTTTATTTCTAGATGCTTCAGTTTAAACTTGTTTTTAATATAATATTCATATTATTTCAGCTTTATTTCAATTTTTAGACCTTTTTTTATTTTATATTACTATTTAGGTTTTATTTTTTTAGATTTAGTTTTATTCATTTCATGTCATTTTAATGCTTCAAATTAAACTTATTTCAGTTCATCATTAAAAGATTAGTTCACTTCCAGAATAAAAAAAATCCTGATTATTTACTTACCCCCATATCCTCCAAGATGTTCATGTCTTTTTTCTTCAGGATTTTTCTCCATATAGTGGACTTCAATGGGAGCTAACAAGCTGAAGGTCCAAATTGCAGTTTTAATGCAGCTTCAAAGGGCTCTACATGATTTCAGATGAGGAATAAGGTCCACTATATGGAGAAAAATCCTGGAATGTTTTCCTGAAAAACATTAATTTCTTTCTGACTGATGAAAGAAAGACATGAACATCTTGGATGACATTGGGGTGAATGAATTATCCAGAAATTTTTAATTCTGAGAGTGGATAAATCCTTTAAAAAATGTGCTACTTAAGACGCCAGAAAGGAAGTGAAGGTCTGTCTTAAAGATGCTTTGATGTAAGAAAACAATACTTGGAAAATGTCATCACTGCCTTACCCTTAACAGAGTCTGCTAAATTTCATGCCTGTACCTCCTACATGCTAAAAAAAGGCTGGGTTAAAAACAACCTAGCGCTGGGTAAATGCTGGACAGACACATGCTGGGTTATTTTGTTTTATTTTAAAGTTTAAAAATTACTATATTGCTGGTTTAAATAAACTGTAACTTATAAAAAAACAGAATTACTAGAGGCAAAATTTACATTTACAAAATACAAGACAAGTTTCATTTATTTGGGTGAATACAACATAGTTTACAGTATTACATACATTTAAACGCGTTTAACAAGCATTTTAAGATAAAAAAAAAAATTAAAAGTAGCATTTTAATTTTAGTGTATTCAACCGCTCTCTATAATCGTTTTAACGGAAATAGCGCTAATTCTAATGCCGGTGTGTCGCCTAAATCTCGTTATTGTACTCAATTTAATTTAGTTTGATAATCAGATATGTTTTTTATGTCAGTACTGTTTGTTTGTGGGCATCTTTCATCTACAAGTGAAACGCAAAGCCACGGCCTGAAGTTCGCAGCAGCGCTGAGAACCAGTCTCTCCTGTAGAGGCCTCAAAAAGCCTGCGCTCTGACTGTTACTAAGCAGCTGGGCTGTTTTGTCAAGAGACAGGAGGTTCAACCCAGCCATTGGGTAGAAAAAACTAACCCAGTGTTAAAAATGACCCAGCAACTTAGTTACAGAAAACTTACCCAACAGCTGAGTAAAAAATATTAAAAATTACACAATAAAATGACCCAACATGTTGACCCAGCATTTGGGTTAAAAAATAACCCAGTGACTGGGTAAAAATATTAAAAATAACCCAATAAAATGAATCAACGGGCTGAACCCAGCATTTGGGTTAAAAAAAAATAACCCAGCATTTTTTAGAGTATACATAATATACTTATATCCTTTAAACCTGTGTTTAGAAAGAGAAATATGCACCCCTACAATGTATTTTCCACATACTGTATAGTCAGCATTATAAGGTATATTTCACTGGTGTGCTTGGCCTTTTATTGCTGCCTGCAGCTATTTTTCCATCAAAACTACTTTTCAGTCATTGATATTGGAGGGATAATGTCTTTTCCTCTCATTTGTTTTGCTTTCTGCAGGTGCAGGCCCTCACCCTAAAGCTGTGTCAGGAAGGGTTATCAGTTGTACCTGGTGGTTGTTTGCTGTCGTGCTTCTGGCCTGTTATTTTTCCAGCCTTAGTTCCTCTCAGGGGGCCGACTCTGAACCGCTCATGATTAAAGGTTTCGAGGACTTGGCTAATCAGGACGTAATAGAATATGGAACACTTTCCGGCTCCTCTACCCTCGCTTTCTTCAAGGTCTGATCACATGAATTATATCTGCACCTTTTTCTGATTACTCAAATTCATTCCTGCCAGATGTTACAGAAAAGATTTTCTAATGTGTTTTCTTTTTGCACAGAACTCAAATAATCCAGCTTACCGTCGCATCTACGAGCACATGGAGCGGAGAAAGAGTTTCGTGTCCTCCATGGATGAGGGTGTCCAGAGAGCAAAGGAAGGAAACTATGCTTTTATTGGAGAATCCGTGTCCTTGGACTTGGCTGTGGCACGGCATTGCGAGCTGGTCCGGGCACATGAGGTTATCGGGATGAGAGGTTACAGCATTGTAACTCCTCTTGGTGAGACGAACATAATTATGCATTTTTTAATGGATGTACACTGTAAAAATGATTTTTCAAAGTTGCAAATAAAGATTATTATACATTAATGCAAATTTGGTGAAAATGTACTCATCCTCAGTCCATCCAAATGCAGATGAGTTTAGTGAATTTGGTGAAATTTAGCATCACAATTGGATCCTTTGCAGTGAATGGGTGCTATCAGAATGAGAGTCCAAACAGCTGATAAAAACCTCACAATAATCCACAAGTAATCCACACCACTCCAGTCCATCTATTAAAAGGAAAAGCTGCGTGTTTGTAAGAAACAAACCCATCATTAAAGGAGTAATTCACTTCCAGAACAAAAATTTACAGATAATTTACCTACCCCTTTGTCATCTAAGATATTTATGTCTTTCTTCAGTCGTGAAGAAATTATGTTTCTTGAGGAAAACATTTCAGGATTTTTCTTTATATAGTGGACTTCAATGGTGCCCCCAAGTTTGAACTTCCAAAATGCAGTTTCAAAGGGCTGCAAACAATGCCAGCTGGGAAAAAAGGGTCTCATCTAACCAAAAATGATCAGCCATTTTCAAAACAAATTGACAATTTAAACTTTTTAACCTCAAATGCACCACTTGTCTAGGTCTGCGTGAACTATTTTTTAGTTTTAAGACAGGGTATGTTTGGACTCTTGTTCTGACGGCACCCATTCACTGCAGAGAATCCGTTGGTGAGCAAATGATGTAACGCTAAATTTCCTGAGGGTGCCTCAGGGTGAAAAAAACGTATTTTTGCATGAGCTATTGCCTTACATTTACCCAAAAATGATTTCATTATTTGTTTGAAGAAAGGCACCAGACACCTTGATGTTTCTGCAGTTTTGTCTGCAGCGAATGGTTTTAATGCCACAGTATGTTTTGAAACAGGATCTCCCATGCTGAAGAACCTGAGTGTGGCCATTCTGCAGTTGAGTGAAGCTGGTGAGCTGGCGTATCTGCGCACTAAGTGGTGGGCCAGCAGCTGTATACCGGATAGTGCCAAAGGCTCGTCTCTGAGGGCCCATAGCATGAAGGGCATCTTCCTGGTTCTGGCTATAGGCCTTGGGATTGGAGTGCTGCTCTCCTTGTTTGAACTCACCTCAAAGTCTCGCAGCACTGCAGGGGAGCAAAAGGCAAGTAATGCCAATATAAACACACACACACACACACAAACATCTAAATTAACTACCATACCAAGAACATTTGCAGTTTTTCATTGTTGTTACTTAAACACAGATTTCAACTGTACAGTAGCACAATTTCATATGTGTTTTTACACTGAAAATAAACCTGTTCTCATCCATACAGAAATCCTGCTGCACAGTTTTGACTCAGGAGCTGAGCCAGCGTTTGAGAATGACCAACACAAAGGGAGACCAGGAAACTTCAGACAAAAACAAGCCATAAAACGCTCAACAACAGTGATGTAATATGCAAGTCTTACATAGCAGAATGACTTTACTGTTCATAGGTTTGTACATTATCTGGCGCTAGGCATTATTACTATTTCCCACGTTAGATAATCCTATATTTTTTTTTAACATTTTATATTTTAACTGATTTATATAGATGTACTTAAATGCAGAGATTTTAATACATTAAATAAAGCTACTTGTCTGTTCAGTGAAGATGTTGCAATGAGACACATTTTAAGTTAAATCTTGGAGCAAAATCTCTGTATTAGATTATTCTCATGCATTCCATCTTGAAACAGATTTTTAGACCAGCATTATGAGTCTAAATCTTAAATATGAAATCTATTTTGCTAATGAATGACAAAGATAGCAGACAACTGAACAAAGAGTAAATTTGATTTTATGTTTGTTAACAAATTCTGTACACCAGAGGAAATGCAAGGAAAATGTCTATGAAAAAGTGAAACAAGTAACATATTACAGTTGTTTTGTAATCCAAACATGGGAAAAATACATAAAATTATGTAAAAAAAAAAACTCTTACGGTCACAAAAAGGTATGCATTCTGGCACCATGTATATTAATGAATTAATAAACCTGATTTAACACATGTGTAATTGCATTTGTTTTTTAAAACAAGAGAAGAAACATACTCTGCCATTCAAAAGTTTGGAATCAGTAAGATTTGTAATGTTTTTAAAGAAGTTTCTAATGCTCATCAAGGCTGTTTATTTGATCAAAAATACAGAAAAAAATGTAATTGTGAAATAATATTACGATGTAAATTAACTTTTTTTTCAGTATTTCTGATCAAGTAAATGCAGCACCAAGGAGCATAAGAGACTTGTTTAAAAAAAGTCTTACTGATCCCAAACTTTTGAATGGCAGTGTATGTTTAGTTTTAAAGGGGTCATCGGATGCAAAGTTCACTTTTACATGTTGTTTGAACATTAATGTGTATTGGCAGTGTATGTACAAATCTACCCTATAATGATAAAAATCCATGCAGTGGTTTTTAATTAATTTGTAAAATAATATCCCCTTTTTCAAAGAGAGCCATTCCCAGATGCCTTTCGGTGTGGCGTAGCACTGACAGAGGTCCCACGATAGTTGATTGACGTGAGCGTCTTACCTCAGACCTGTCCTAAATCAGCTGTAACAGTCTGACCTCCATTGTGTCGATGCCGGAACAGGGATGTAAGATAGACAAGAATATCTCAGATTGAGCGATTGAGGTGTTGTGTTGCTGGATGTAATAATGAACATAGTGGTTGTCATTTACTCCCGACATCTGAGCCGCTGAAGATGCAGTAGATTACATTTGTTTGTGAAGAGAATGCGCCTCCCAATCTACATAAGCACGTCTATGTTCGCGCAAATCATTCATGATCCAGCATCACTTACAGCAGAAGTGAGTAAAAGGGTTTTTTATGAATCTTTGCAATCGCCTTTCCTAATAACCTGTTAGTTAGCAAGTTTAGTGGCTAAATGCAGCTAAAGTAAACAGGCTCGTCACTCCACAAAGAGAAGAGAGGGGTGGGGCGAGCAGAGCTCATTAACATTTAAAGCAACCTCGACCAGAACAGGATGATTTTTGCAGAGATGATTTTGGCAAGGTAAAAAAGGTGTTGTTTTACACAACCATTGAGAATTTTTAACCAAAGTATATTACAGACTTTTCATTAAGACCCTAAAGAATCATATCAAAATGTGGAAAATGGGCATCCGATGACCCCTTTAAACTGTGAAATGCAGCTTCCAAATGCAAAAGACCAAATGTAACCCTTTAGAAAAAAACATGAATTATGAGCCCAGATGGCATTAGCCAATTAATAAGATTTAAACAAGATAATTCTTGTTCAAAATACAAATGTATTTATGCAGTTGCTTTTCTTCCTGTAGCATCTGTCCATGTCTGTAATCGCATTGTGGAATTTTGTTATTTCTGTTTCTTCTTAGATTTCACATGCGTGTTTTTTCTACAGTGTTGATGATTCTAAAAAAAAAGATTAAAACCCCACCACAAATTAACATCTTTTCACTCAAAAAGCATGAAAAGAACATTAAAAATACAGAAAAGGCACGTTTCTTACGACTTACCTCTGAAAAACAGTGGCGAATGGCAACGAATCTCACGCATTTTCTGCTCAAACAGGGCATTCATTTCCCTCTGCAGTGTGCCCATTGTCTGCTGCTGGTTGTCAGGGAAACGGGACGGCAGAGTACTCAGGTCAAGGCTGTCCAAACTACTTAGGCTGCTTGATTCACTCTCAGCGAGGCTGTGGTTATTAGGAAAAGAGTTTTTGGGTGCAGAGTAACTGCACTGAGGGAGAGGGTACTGGTTGAGGAAGTCTTTCCTAACGCGATGGGGTGTGTTTGGCGGCGAGGGCGGACGGCGTCTTGGGACGCTTTGTGATCTGCGTCCTTTAAATGGGGAATCTTTGGAAGATGGTGCGTCTGGATCGTTCCTGCGTCTGCTTAGCACAGGGGTTGCAGGGATTGATAACGGCTGCCACTGAGGGTTAAGCTTACCATCTAAAGAGCGTCCAAATTTATTCCCGAGCACCACGTTTCTGGTGTTTAACACTCCACTGGAAGGATCTAGTACTCCGTCAGGTACTGGATGGAAATTTAAGGGTTCACACACTTGTGTAGGTTCTGACTGATGCTCTTGAGGTTCACACATCTCAGGTTCCTGCTCTGAAGCCTCAGTGACAGATTTAACACCTGAGGGCTGATTATTCTGTGTAGAAGCGGGAACCTTCATCTTAGATATCGCTACATCTGTAGACTCACATTCCTGTTTATTCTGTTTTGGAACAGTCAACTCTTTGGTATCCTCAAGGTGTGATTGAACCACAGCAGTCTGAATGTCTGTTTCTGAATCAAAAACTAAGTTGGTGTAGCCTATAGCAACTCCTGCTCCACCAGAGCATGTGATGGAGGACAGGCGGCGCCGTGCCTCATGAGATCCTCCTGGCTCCTGAAAACAGACCTTATGGGCCCTTCTCAGGGGTTCGCTTTGAGCTCCTCTGAGCAAAGATTCAGATTGTGAGGTGCTCCTGCTGTCCTTCGAGCTCACGTCATCGCTGTAACGTCTGTTTAGAAAGTCCTCTTTGATGTAGCACTCGGCTGAGCCCTTCACATTTGTTTGGGTCTTTCTAGCACCTTTTCGAAGGAAGTTTGGGCCAAAAGATGTCCTTGTGCCATCTTCAGAGGTCTGCATAAGGTTTTTCTGGATTAGCTGCTTCACTGCATTGCTTGATTTGACCTGGTAATAAATATATCAGCCTGACACTTTTATAACGTTAACAACGAGAAAGCTACACTGCTTGGGATCAGTAAGATTTTTAATGTATTTTAAATAAATTTCTAATGCTAATCAAGGCTGTGTTTATTTGATAAAAAACACAGAAAAAAATGTTAAATTGTGAAATATTATTACAAAGTAAAACAACATTCTTCTTTTTTAATATACATTAAAAATGTAATTTATTGCAGTGATCAAAGCTGAATTTTTCAGCATCATTACTCCAGTATTCAGGGTCACATGATCCTTCAATAATCATTCTAATATACTGATTTATTATCAGTGATGGAAAAAGTTGTGTTGCTTAATATTTTTTTTGGAACCCATTTTACTTTTTTCAGCTTTTTTTGAATAAAAAGTTAAAAAGAACAGCATTTATTTAAAATAGAAATCTTTTCTAACAATATACACTACTGTTCAAAAGTTAGGGGTCAGTAATTTTTTATTTTTTTTTAAATGAATACTGTTATTATTCATCAAAGAATCCTGAAAAAAAGTATTCAGGCAGCAGAACTGTTCCCATCATTGATTATTCTAATAATAAATCACCATATTAGAATGATTTCTGAATGATCATGTGACACTTTAAGACTGGAGTAGCAGCTGATGAAAATGCAGCTTTGCATCACAGGAATAAATTATATTTTAAAATATATGAAAATAAAAACCATTATTTTATATTGCAATAACATTTTGCAGTATTACTTTTTTTTCTGTATTTTTGATCAAATAAATGTAGTCTTGATGAACATAAGAGACTTTTTTAAAAAACTTATTCCAAACGTGTGAGCAGTATTGCACATTTATGCAAAAGAGAAAAAACTCCAATAAAAAGTTACCTTTCCTGTGATGTCATTAATGGCAACATGGACAAAGATAGATGCTTCTTCCATACCTTCTAAATAAACATGTCGATAGCCTGTGGAACCAGGAAATAATGTAAGGCTGGCTGAATGAATTATTGACTTGTAAATATATGTAAATAACTTGTAAATAAATGTAAATAAATATATATATATATAATTCTCCGTCAGCAACTGGAGTGTAATTTACCTGGCATCATGCTTTTAAATGCTATGGTTCTCTGTCCAATGAAGTCTCGTCCAATTGGATCATGGTCCCAAACCATAAAGCGTACTAAGGCAATCTGAGGCATATGCAGTGTAAACACTAGTGTCTCCTCCCACATGGGGTTAAAACCTGTTGATGTGGCATTAAAACATGGGCAATGTGTTAGATTTGGCTTTTGTGTAAGCTATTCTCTTAATTCTTTGGTTTTTCAGCATTTTTGTGTATTTAAACCTTTTCCAGCAACGACTGTATGATTTTGAGATCTATCTTTTCACACCGAGGACAACTGAGGGACTCATATGCAACTATTACAGAAGGTTCAAACCCTCACTGATGCTTCAGAAGGAAACACAATGCATTAAGAGACAGGGGGTGAAAACTTTTGAATAGAATAAGGATGTGTACATTTTTCTTATTTTGCCTAAATATCATATTTTTTTTCATTTAGTACTTCAGAAGCTACAGAAGATACTTACATGTTACTCAGAAGAAAAAATAAGTTAAATTTACAGATATTCAAATTCAAAAGTTTTCACCCCCGGCTCTTAATACATTGTGTTTCCTTATGAAGCATCAGTGAGCATTTGAACCTTCTGTAATAGCTGCGTGTGAGTCTCTCAGTTTCCCTCAGTGTGAAAAGATGGATCTCAAAATCATACAGTCATTGTTGGAAAGGGTTCAAATATGCAAAAATGCTGAAAAACCAAAGAATTTGATGGACCTGAAGGTTTTTTCTAAAGAGCAGCAGGCAAAAAGTATTTTATTTGAAATATCTTATTCAGGTCAGTACTAAATAAAAAATAACATGCATTTTGTATGATCTGGCTTTTTTTTAGGTAAAATAATTAACACAAAAAAAGCACCAGACATGACGGAACAGTCAAAGAATGTATGTTTACATCAGAAAAACAGTTACAAGCACATTCTGTTTGAGTATCAGCCACTAAAAACCCATTAAATCACCACTAACCCTATATAGGTTTCATTAAAGTAATATCAAGTTCTGTTTGCGAAATCCAGCTTTGTACTTACCATTGTCATCCACTACTCTTGTCTGCTGCTTATTGCAATCAATAGCCAATCCGATAATCTCCACTTCCACAAAGGGATCTATGATCTGGACAACAAAACATTCAATCTCAAACAGCTAGTTATGTATTATTACGTATTTTCTTTTCAGCATGAGTGAGCTCACCTCTCCTCTGTCCCCTAACATGGAGTCTTTTGGCTTCGGTAGCTGCTGGCCACTAATTATCTTGAGCACTAGCTGAGATTTCCTGTGTCCTGGCAAAGGGTCTTCCAGCATAGGATTAAAGGCACCTGAGCACAATCATTATGTGTGGTGAAAATTGCCTTTCAAAGAAAATAATAAATAGAATGCATCAAAGAAATGTGTCTTTTTTGTCTGTACTCCAGAGGCATCAACTTACCTTTACACATGCATTTTGGCTTCAGTACATAGCCGCAGTTTCCATTCGCTGCAAATTTTGCCCTGTTCAGCTGTAGCATACGGCCTTCTGTTTGATAGTTGAGAGCGACTGGAAAGATGAAACAATATTTCAAACAAATGCACGGCACAACTGTGAAATTTGAAAAAAACAAGAGAAAACCATTTGCCGGCAAGGATCCATCGCTGTTCAAATCAAAATCGTCGCTGTTTCATCATTAATGAAAAACAACAGGCTTTGATGATAATTAGAAAGTAAATTATTCATAATAGATTAAAGGGAAAAAAAGCTAATTCATACCTAAATGACATCCTGCATTCCAAAAAGGCTGAGGATTGAAGTTGCTAGAATCAACACGGTAGTTGGAAGGGTAGACTCGTAAGAGCTGTCGCTGATTAAAGCGAACTAACTGGGCAGGCTTTAGCTGCAGAATCTGGTTAGTTAGGCTTTCGTTTAAGGAGGACACTTGCCAGCTGCACATGTATGCTGCAACACACATGCAGTTTGTTTAGGCATAACATGAAAAACTCTTCCACAGTTTGTGCTCATGGAGTGATTTTATCACTTATGTAGATATTATTCAGGTTGCAACAGTATTCAAATTTGCCTTACCTTGAGTTTCAATATCATGAACTCGAACTGACTTTGTGTATTTTACCAGATCAGACAGGGCACGAGAAAGTCTCATTGTTTTCCTCCGTCTGCAAAAAATTTGCATAAAACATGGATTATCATTAGCCTGCACAGATTTAGATACACACTGTAACATACACTGTAAAACTGTTTGTAAGAATGACAAAAGTGAAAAATTATAGGTTATATGTTTAACAGAAAAACTGAAAAACAGAGTTAGTTTAGTATAAGATACTATTATATATATATATATATATATATATATTTTATATATATTGTTTTTTTTAATAATATGAATTTGTTTTATTTTTATATTTTAATTTTAAATTTTAGTCAAAGTTTTGGTAATTTTGTTATGTATGTTTTTTATAATATGTCTTTCAGTCTTAGGTTGTTTTAGTACATCAAGATAAACGGTAATGATAAACTTTATGGTAAGGTTTAATATTTAACATTAATTAATGCATTAACTAATATAAACTAACATGAGTAATACACTTGTTCCAGTATTTTTTTTTTAATGTTAATGAATAAAAATACAACTGTTCATTGTTAGTTCATGTTAGCTCAGGTCTATTAATTAATATTGACAAACAAACTTTGGATTTTAATAATGTATTAGTGAATGTTGCGATTATTATGAACTGAGATCAATAAATGCTTAACAAGTATTTTTCATTGTTAGTTCATGTTAAAGGGGTCATCGGATGCCCATTTTCCACAAGTTCTAAAGATTCTTTAGGGTCTTAATGAAAAGTCTGTAATATACTTTGGTTAAAAATTCCCAATGGTTGTGTAAAACAACACCCTTTTTATCTTGCCAAAATCAGCTCTGCAAAAATCATCCGGCTCTGGTCAAGGCTGCTTTAAATGTTAATGAGCTCTGCTCGCCCCACCCCTCTCTTCTCTCTGTGGAGTGACGAGCCTGTTTACTTTAGCCGCATTTAGCCACTAAACTTGCTAACTAGCATGTTATTAGGAAAGGTGACTGCAGAGACTCATAAAAAACACCTTATACTCACTTTTGTTGTAGGTGAAGCTGGATCAGGAATGATTTGCGCAAACATAGACACATTTATGTAGATCCGGAGGCACATTCACTTCACAAACAAATGTAATCCAATGCATCTTCAGCGGCTCAGATGTCGGGAGTAAATGATGACCACTGTGTTCATTATTACATCCAGCAACACAACACCTCAATCGCTCAATCTGAGATATTCTTGTCTAATTTACATCCCTGCTCCAGCATTGAAACAGTGGAGGTCGGACTGTTACAGCTGATCCGAGGTAAGACGCTCATGTCAATCAACTATCGTGGGAGTGGCCTCTGTCGGTGTGACGGTGTCGGTGCATCTGAGAATAGCTCGATTTGAAAAAGGGAATATTATTTTTACGGATTAATTAAAAACCACTGCATGGATTTTTATCATTATAGGGCAGATTTGTACATACACTGCCAACACACATTAATGTTCAAACAACAGGAAAAGGGAACTTTGCATCCGATGACCCCTTTAACTAATGTAGTTAAGAAATGATGACAAATAGAAAGTGTTACCAGATAAACTAAATGAAAAGGAGAAATGCTGCCTTAGCAGCTAGCTGAAATAAGATAAGTTTAGGTTTTTTATATATTTTATCCCAGCTTATTTTATTTCAAGTAACAGGCCGTATAATACTATGGAAGCCTGTTTCTGCCACTGAATAAAAAATTAAAAAAGGTAATTGTGACTTCACATCTCACAATTCTGACTATTTTCTCAGAATTGCATCATAAAAACTAAGATAAATTCACAATTCTGAAAAATGGTCAGAATTGCCTAATATAAACTTGAAATTGGGAGTTAAAATCACAATTGTGCAACATAACCTCACAATTCTGAGAAATTAACTCGCAATTCTGACTTTTTTTCTCAGAATTGCAAGAAAAAAGGTTTTTGGGGATAAAAAGTCAAAAAAAGTTACATTTTAATTCAGTGGGCTCCCATAACAATACTATAAAATTCTTTGTTATGGTTAAATATTTTTTTTTAGTTATCAGTGATGTAAATTGGGGAGTTATGTTATGCTTTAGGTTACTTAATTAACATTTATTGAACTATTCAAATATGCAGTCATGAATAGGCAACAAAATGCTGTCTTGAACTTTTTTTTTTTGACATTCAGGCAACATCAGATCTTTAGTGTAAATTTTACAGAAATTTACCAACAAACCATATCTTCTGAAATACTCACTTGCCATAGTTGATGACCTGTTTATCATTACTGCTTGGAATTTCCTGCTCATTATCAGAGTCACTCAGCATGGGCTTCTTTTTTAACTTGACCCGTTTTTTCTTCTGAAACACAGATTATGGAACATTATAACATTAAACAGTATAATGCTGCTTTTGTGACATTTCTTTTTCCTAATTGACTGGAAACGTAATACGTCTAATGGAAAGTCCTTGCAGACCTTGCGCCTGAAGCTGTCCATGAACAACCTCCGTGAGCGTTTCTTTGATTCATCGCCCGTCTCTGCTGTTCCTTCTGTGGTCTGTAATCCGGAACACAGCAGTTTTCAGTTAAACACAGTCCAGAGGGGTAATAGCCCAATTCTTCTACTGCAGAAACATTCTCACATACTCACATCTCCATTCATTTGCTCCTCTTCCTCCTCCTCCTCTTCACCGCTGTCTTCATCAGACACATCTCCTTCCTCTGCATCAGCATCAATGTTCGCTGGCAGCTTCTTTCCCTGGAAAGGACTGCAATGTCAGTTTTTTTCCACGATTTGGTTAAAGAAAATTGTACTTCCAACTTTACACAGTGTTTTCCATGACAAGAGTAATATATTACCTCACCTTGACAAGCACTTTCCCTTTCAAAACATCTGGTGATGGCAGACGCCTGGACTCATTCGCATTTATATTTGACAGGTCCAACTTGTCCTGTAGCACTTCCATGAGGTACTGAGCCATTTTCTTCTGCTGAGGCACAGTGCAGTGGTTCTCTATAGAAAGGATCACTGGATATCTGATAATGGAAGAATTAGTTTATATTAAATTATGTATTATATTATTATTTTACTATTATCATTATTATTATAATTATATGAGTTATATGTATTCTGAATTTCTGGAATCCTAAAAACTCCTAAAATACCACTTACTGAGTTTTGGCAAATGCATATTTGTTGATTGTCTCAACAACGTCTTTAAAGAGGATTTTTGAGGTAAGTGTGTAACCATGATGCACAATCGGCTCCCCATCAGGACCATCCCAGCAGTCAACTGGAGAGGCAGAGAAAGACTGTCACTTGAAGGATAACATATTTTGTTAAATGTATTTTACTTTGATCAATACGTTATCCAAAAAGACATTCACTTTGATCCACAGTATGTCGACTACAAGCTTTTAGGATGAGAGAAGTATTTCTACCTTCCACACAGCGACAGCCTGCCTGAAGCACATACGCATACATATCAACCCGAGACTGAGACAGCAGCTGATCTCCAGTCAGGTAGGTGTTGTGAGACGATGCAATATAGTAGTTCGTCAACGGCTGTGTCATATCCTGATTCACTTGATAGTGTTCTGGGTTGAAGATGTCCCCTGCAGGACTACGCAGGTAGTTGGTGAAACCTTAAAAAGCAAGATAAATGTGGTAAACGTCCAGTGATACAATAGCCGGTGTTGGGAACGTTACTTTAAAAAAGTAATTAAAGGGTAATTAAAGGGAAATTGCAAAGGGTCTACTTTTATTTGCGTATAGTCATAATAACAAGAAAACAATGTTCTTTCGTAAAATAAATAAATAAAAAAACAGGGTGCGCTCTCTGCCGTCTCTGTCTCCATTACCTCTCTTCACAGAGATGTAAATAAAAAACAACCTTCATCTCTGCAAATACGTGCTTTACAGACATGAGCAATATATGTATAGAAAGCTTGAAAGACTTTTAAATGAAGACAAGCTGAAAACAAATATTCTCTGATGAAGTAATCCACATGACACCAACACGAGCTTCAGTTTTTCCCGTCTAAACTCATCTCAAATGTAATCACACCTACGAGTGGTTTTGCTTTTTAAATTTTAAACATCCACGTGAGACGCGGTAAACGCCCACATCACAAATGTGAACATTCATCAAGTTCATCTTGGCTAATTTTCGTTTCTGGAAGAAGACGTGCTAAGAGGAAAAAGCCAGAATTTACCTCAGAAGTAGAACATTATATATATTACGCCACATTATAGTAATGCCACATTTTATTGTCAGTAACAGTAACAGCGTTGTAATTTGTTTGATAACTTGTTACTAAAATAAAAATGTTGTTAGTAACATAAAAAGATGAAGCAAAGAAAGAGTCTCTCACCATCAATCCCTAGCACCATATGTGTTTGGTTTTCAGAACATGGCTCAAACTGGTTGATGATCATCTTGCAGTACTCTTTGGTCACGTTTACCATCTAGGAAAAAACAGCATATACCTATTACAAATATGATGGTTCATGTCCAACAAAAGAGCAACATACACTGCCCTCCACAAGTATTGGCACCCTTGGTAAATATGAGCAAACACAGCTGTGGAAATAAATCTGCATCGTTTATCCTTTTAATCTTTCATTCCAAAAATTCACTGAAGTAAAACAATGGAAAGTGGGGGGAAAATCTCCTTATGAAATAAATGTTTTTCTCTTGTTCATGTTGGCCACAATTATTGGCACCCCTAGAAATTATTATGAGTAAAATATCTCTGAGCAAATCTTAGCACACCAGGGTGACTAGGGGCATGAAGTTGTCCAGCCATGACTTCCTTTTACACAGGATTATAAATATAAGGAACACAAAGGCCAAATTCCCTCAATCATCCATCACAAGGAGTAAAAACAAAGAATATAGTTCTGAAGCGCAGAACAAGATTGCTGAGCTTCACAAAACAGAAAGTGGCTGTAAGAAAACAGCTAAAGCATTGAAAACCCCCATTTCCACCATCAGGGCAATAATTAAGAAGTTGTTAGATGTTACAAATCTGCCTGGAAGAGGACGTGTGTCTATATTGTGCTAATGCACACTTAGGAGGAAAGTTTAAGTGGCCGAAGACTCTTCAAAGATCACATCTGAAGAACTCCAGAGATTAGTTGAATCTAGGGGCCAGAAAGCCTAAAAATGTCAAATAGCCCCTACATCACCACATATTGTTTAATAGGGTTTCAAGAAAAATCCTGTTCGCTCATCCAAAATCAAACTCCAGCATATTCAGTTGTCAGACATGACTAGAACTTCAAACGGGACTGTTTCATCTATGGTCAGATGAAACTTAAAAAAGAGCTTTTTAAATGCTAACCCACCAGAGTTTGGTGCAAACATTGATAAAAGTACCCCATGCTCACGGTTAAACATACTGCTGAATCTTTAATGTTGTGGGCCTATTTCTGCCAGAGTTCCTGGACCTCTTGTTCAGATGTATGGCATCATGGTTTCTATCAAATACCAACAGATAAAAAATCTAAACCTGACTGCCTCTGTTAGAAATCTTATAATGGGTTGTGGCTGGATCTTCCATTAGGACAATGATCTAAAACAAACATCAAAATCAACACAAAAATGTGTCACTGAGAACAAAATGAAGCTTCTGCCATGGCTGTCTCAGTTCCCTGACCTGAACCGTAGAAAATCAGTGGGGTGAACTGAAGAAACGAAGCACCAACATGGTTATTCTGTATGAAATACAGTTTTAAGTTTTCCAAACTTATCAGGCATTATAGGGGAGACTCTGAGCTGTTATCTTGGGCAAAGGACTTTGCAGCAATTGGGTGCCAATAATTGTGGCCAACATGAACTACAGGAAAACATTTATTTCATAATGAACACCCTCCCCCCCAGTTTCTATTGTATTGGGTATAGAATTTTGTGATTTTTTTTAATGAAAGATCAAAAGGATAAACAATGCATATTTATTTCCACAGCTGCCACTGCTCATATTTACCAAGGGTGCCAATCTTAGTGGAGGGCACTGCATTTAACAAATAACTATGTGAAGACATGCAAAATAAATCACACCAGCCTTTTGCTCATTTTCCAGGAAGCGCTGAAGGTCATTCAGGTCCAGGTGCTCTTTGTGGTTGCTGTAGGTGATCATCAGTAAGTAAAGATCTCGGCGTGTTGAGATCAGCTTGTAAAAAGTAGAGAATTCCTCAAACGTCAATGACCCCTGGTTTTCATCAGTGTCAGCTTCCTGTAAATGCACAAAGTTTTCTTTGAAATGAAAAAACTGTGTACAACATAAACTTAAACATTTATAATGTGCATTATGTAGGTCTTGGTTAAAAGACAAACATATTGTCACAGGTTTTGGTGGATTTATTTATTTATTACATTTCAATCATAACAACTCTCTGAAGATTTTAGCATGGTAATGTATTAGGTCTTGCTGAAATAGATCTGCTACGCAGCTGCTTTTGGTTATTACTGCTGCAAAGCGAATACAGGAACTAGCTACTGCCAATACATTTGCAGATCGGTGCTGTACAAGCAGCATATATAATAACCTGTAGCAGATCTATACAGGTGGAGCTGGGGAGGTGGAGGGTTTCAGAGAGCACGCTACGAAATGCTCTAAAGAATGCTAACCAGCTATGTAAATGTTAAGCAACAAGCTTATTGGCTGCATATGCAACGTGAACCAGTCAGCTTGTGCCAAGTAGTTTAATGCTGTGAATATTATCATTTTGCATTAACAACCCATCAGTCTGCACCATCTAGAGTTTCATGACTGAACTTGTCATTTATTTTAATTCAAGTCTATATTCAGATACACACTTAAATTAGAAAGAGGTGTTTTAGAAAGCAACGCTTTATTTTATTTTTTGTTTGTACTTTTAGTGAAAGTAGTGTTATGGTATTGGTTGCATTAGAAATATATGTCTCCACTAAGGATTAGAGGCTCTTGAGTTAAGACCTCAAACAGTTTCAGACAACGCCATCTGTTCAAAGTGAACCATATGTTACATACTCACTGAGCGTACTCATCTGCATCCTTGCTCATAGCACTCTGAAAGTGTTTTATACCAATTTAATGTGGCAATGATAATATTTAAAGAAGACTTTCTCTGTAAAAATACCAGAAAGTAGAATTAAACTTTTCAAAAACACCAGCTAGGAGAGTGTGTTTGATATGATCATTCAAGCTAGCATGATTGTTTGCTTGCTCAATGGCAGCTTTGTGCATGCAAACTGTGGAACAGAACTGACATACAGTATATACTCTACTGTTCAAAATTTTGGTGTCAATAAGTTTCTTTAAAAAATAAAACTTTATTTAGCAAAGATGCAGTAAATTAATTAAAAGTAACAGTAAAGACATTTGTAATGTTACAAAAGATTTCTATTTCAAATAAATGCTATTCTTTTTAACTTTCTATTAATTGTAGTTGGTGACTCCCCAAAAAAATATTATTTGGTACGTATTTTGAATATGAACTTTTTTCTCCTTTGTTAAATTTAAACCAGATTTCTGAAAATGTTGCATGCTGACAAGATGTATACAATGTACCTGGAACATTTCTTTAACTTTCTGCTTTGTAAGGTTCACGTTGAGCTTGTGGAGCAGTTGTAAAACCTCTCCAATGCTCAGATTCCCATCTCCATTTTTGTCTGCTTCTGAAAAGGTCTGTCTCAACCATTTGCAACAACATGTAAGGAAATATCCACTCATAGAATATATCACAATTTGCACATACTGAAAAAGGCCACGTGGGGGAGCTATGGGTGGATTCTGACCGTCACCCTTCCCCCTCAATGGACACAATTAAAAGGATATTGATCTCGTGTACGTTGCCTTTTCGCCAGACTGTCCTCATCACTGATGCCTGCCAGGAGGTATTTAAGGCCAGTAATCCAGGTCCGTGCCTCTTCTCCATTCGTGGAAACCAAGTCGAGAGATTCCACGTGGTCTCCATGGTAAATACTGAAGCAGCAGTTTGGATCAAAGTTATTGTTGGCAAATCGCCTGAAGACCTCAGTTCTCATCCCCTCACAGACCTCATGGATGGAGTCTATGGTGACTGAGTAAAACAAGAACAGGAATAAACAGTGCAGTGCTCTTTTTTTTCAATGGTTCGGACTTGAACAAAGCATTTTTATTTGACAGAATGATCTCCGGAGACAATACTGCTGTAAAAATACTATCCAATCCAGATGTTTGCACTGGTTATTCATTAAGACCCCATGAAATCAAATTTAGCACATGTGTTCAGCTGGAAGCTACATATGCTAATGTACTCCTAAATGTTGACAAAAATAACTTTCAGCAAACAATATGTACAAATGCTCAAATGTACTTCTCTTAATGAAGCAAAAATACTGATTCAAAAATCATTTGCTCTCTAGAATGAAAACAGAGTGTTTTCACGACACGTCATTAATCGGCCATATTGGCGGCACAGAATGTAAACAGTGCCACTGAACCGAACAGAACTCTCATATTTTGCTGGTTATTGCTGCTGAAAATGGTCAATTATTGTCATGTTTTGGCCTGCACTAATCAGTTTGACAGGAAAAAAACATTTGGAGTACTGCCAAACTGCCAAACTATTATAACAAATCAAGGAGAAGTGTGCAGAAGACTGTCTGAGGAACAAAAGCCATTTGTGGTTGGCCAAACTGAACCAGGATTTCCAGGGCAAGAATCGTGACAACATTTGTTTTTGTTCTTATCATTTCCAGTCGGATAGGTGACATATTAGGCTAATATCTTAATTAATACTGCTTGTACGTATCTTTACTACCTATTAACTTTAGTTTGTCAAAATATCATGCCCTTTCCTTTACCAAGCCCTTCTCTATATGATTTAGCAGCTTCCACACATTTTTCTCGTGGTTTAGACAGCATAAATTAGCAGAACAACGTATTCAGTAGTACATAACCATGCAATCAATACTGTTGTTTACATTCGCGTATCACCAATATGGCAGTGCATCCAGGTAACTGACTCTCTATTGCTCTATTCCCTCCTAGCAAGAACTCTTATAGCGTTCTACCTTACTATTGCTTCAATGTATAATATGTATACTGTGCACTTTATATGAATTTTCTGTATGCATGGAATACCCAGATAAATAGTACAGACCAGAGCTTACTTACTGGAATACTGGGTCCCACAATGCAGTGTGCTGAACTTGACCTTTTGTTTACTTTTTATGACAAATGAACCAGATGTAATATCAGCCGTGATTTTCAACATCTGTTTCTTGACTCATTGTTTTAACACAGGCACCACTAAGGGTTGATTCTCCTCCTCTTTCAAAAGGAAATATTGAACATGAACAGCAAACTGCATTTGTCACAGGATTTAAAGGGAAAGTTCACCCAATAATGAAAATTCTGTTATTAATTTCTCACCCTCATGTCGTTCCAAACCCGCAAGACCTTTTTTCACCTTCAGAACACAAGTTAAGATATTTTTGATGAAATCCGAGAGCTTTCTAACCCTGCACAGACAGCAACGGAACTATTCAAGGCCCAGAAAGGTAGTAAGGACATTGTTAATTTGTGTTTCAAAGATAAACAAAGATCTTGCAGGTTTTTGAGGGTAATTCATGACAGAATAACAAGCATAAGCTGGTGTATCTCAGCAGCACAAGTAGTTTTCTATCTAACTCACTTTTAGCTCTTTCATGTTTTCTGGAGGGCCTCCAGCGGATGCAGGACTTGTGCTCATCTAGGTAGAAGAGGCGCACCAGAGCCTTGGATTTTCCTCTCAGTTTAATCATTTGAGACCCGGCCTGCATGTTGCAAATGCATCTCTCCACTGCAAAACCAAAAGAGGAGTTTTATTAGTAGCATTTGGCTGCTCACATGATAAACAACATACTATTATGAATTGTGACTGTCTATTTTTCCGGGACATGTCCTGGCTGGGATTTCTGAATGGCCTAAAACATCCAGGTTTGGCTTTGTTTTACACAGGGGTCACCAAACTTAGTTCTGAAGGGCCAGTGTCCTGGAGAGCTTAGCTAAGTGTTGCCAAGTGTTGCCAACTTAATGATTTTTTAGACCCCTTTAGCAAGGGAAAAAAGCGTCTAGCGACAAATCTAGCGACTTCTTGAAAAAAAACATTTATTTTCGGAGACTCGTCGGTACTGTTGCACATGCACAAGGCCTTGCTTTCCTAGTGTGTGCACACCTCTCTCTGCATCTGCTCTGTTCAGTAAGTGGCTGAGAGGAACAGAGCATTCAGTTAAAAGATATTCTGTTGGATCCAATTTCAGCAATCATTTTACATGAAAATATAGCCAAAATCATAGAACAGCCTCGAATATAAATCAGGATTTTAGTTCTTGGAAGGGAGAGCTAGTCTTAATTGGCCATGTTTCAGTCACTATTTCATATTCATCCTGTTGTCTGACAACTGAAACAAAAAATGTATCAATGAAAACAGTTTCATTGAAAATTTGGCTTCGTTTAAATACAGTATGTGAGCACGGAGAGGCAAACAAATGTAAAAAGCTATCCACCTTATCTACCCGTAAGAGCGGACATGGCAATTTGTAAATTTAATGTGTCTGGATTCCGGTGTCATTCACTTCCAGCTAGTTTTAGCTGTACAAAACAGCTCGTTTTGCTGCTTGATATTGCAAACTGGTGTGTTTTCCCATATTATTTTAAAGGGTACCCTGGGTATTATGTCTCTTACTAAAATATATAGTAGATTATCTTTTTCGAAAAATAAAAATTTGTATACTTTTTAAGCACAAAAGCTTGTGTAGCACAAGCTCTGGGATGCACATTCACGATGCTATGAGTTAGTGATGGGTCGTTCTTGAACGATTCGTTTATTTTGAACGAATCTTTAATGTGACTCAGGAAGAACGAGTCGTCTCGGGGAGTGATTCATTCAGTCACGCATGCGCTACATCTATTTAGCTCTGTACTTGAGTTAGTTTACCTGTTTCGAGTCTTTGGGTTTTTCGAGTTGTTTGTTCATCTTATGGGGCTGTCCAGTGATGAACGAACGACTCAAACCCGAAAACTTGAGGTGAGGTGAGCTAATCATAGACTAAAGACCCAGGTAAACAATTAATTAATCTTTTTTGTTTCTTATAGCATTATAGTAAAATTTTAATTATATTTTGCTAAAATGAACGAAATGAATGAAATGACTCCGTAAAAGATTTGTTCATTTTGGTAAACGAGTCGGTAAAATGATCCGAACTTCCCATCACTACTACAAATCACGTCTAAGTTCATCGTCTGTTAAAAAAGGTAGAGAATGGTGAAAAACTCCATCTTATTTTCTCCTACAACTTTAGAATCGTCTGACATCGTTGTTCCTGTTTGTTTGTAAACAGCGTTTGACTTACTTGCACTTTCTTTGCACGTTCGCTTTGTAAACACTGGGCCTGTAGTTCCACGTAAACGTGCATCCCAGAGCCTGTGCTACACAAGCTTTTGTGCTTAAAAAATAGACAAATTTTTATTTTCTGAAAAAAAAGACAGATTGTTTCTCTAGATAAGACCCTTCTTCCTCGGCTGAAGACAGAAAGACAAAATCAGGGCACCAATCAAAAAAATCATCTTGGAAAAACCATAATGACAAGGGAAAGACATGAACATCTTGGATGAAATTGATTTATTTGTGAATTGCTGTTCTGGAAGTGGATTTCTCCTTTGAGTCTTTTATGGGTTTTCTGCTACATATTTCAGTAAGAGACATCATTTACATTATGTTAAGCCATGCAGTACCCAGGATTCCCTTTAATGTATTATCTTAATTATGAACACAATGGTTTGTAGTGCAAACAGTTTTACCATTTACTTCACTTCGTTATTCTTCTCGTTTTTTCCCTACGGCGGCTAATGAACCGGCTATCACATTATCAGAAAACAGCTTACTTCTGCAATTAAAAATTAGATGGATAGGCTAATTAGTGTATGATATCATCTAGCATAATTTAGCAACTTTTCAAGCAGGCTTTAGCTACTTTCCATTGAAAGTAGCTAGCAAGCAACAGCAGCCAAAGCCCAGACGCGGGCGGATTAATCAATTTAGAAATCCCGACCAGGTCATGTTCGGGAAAAAGTGGACGTAAGGTCACCCTTCTCGCCCTACATTTTTAAAAATAATATGAATTTCTTTAATGAGAAAATGTTTTATTGAATGCACCTTTAAGAAAATCCTTTCAATGTCAGAGTTTAATTGTCCACGCAGATGTATCAAGTATCTTCTCAATCAGATTACACAGCTGCGTCACGCACACACAGGTTCATAAGGTTGTCTTCTGTCTGCTTGCATGCATCATGGAAACAATACTAGAATGACGACGAACTCTTACGGCGGCATCTTTCAGATGTTCAAAATAATAATCAAAATAATTTTAAGGCGAAATACTATGAATTATAGGCTACCGATATATTATTATAACGACTTTTATTTTCTGCTACTTTTTGCGTATATGCCAAAATAACATGGTGATGGACTAGAAGTCACTAAAGATTACTTTTAACAGTCTATTCAGGGTGTGTTTTCAAAAAGTTGCTTTGGAGGAGCGGATCAAGGACAGAGGAGTCATGTGACACAGCTAGTCAGTCTAATCTCTGCGGATTGTTTGTGTCCATATGCCGCAAGGTGCATTTCTCACGATGGCCAATAATTTAAGACAATGTCTTATTATATGAAATGCACTCAAAATACCTAACATACAAAGGAAGCATAAAACTGAAAAAGTATAAAATAATAACACTTTAGAAATGTTGAAATAAAACCCAGCACCATTAGATCATTTAACAATTACAGTGAAAGAAAAGAGTAAAAATATGGGATTAGTGCATTTGGTTTTTTAATTCTTACCTATCTGGCCCATTCTCCATTTCGGCGATGCAACAATACTTCCGCCTATCCAGAAGAACTCCTCAGCTAGACGTGATATCGCAGCTTTCTGCCATAGTTTAGGTGAAGTCATTATAGAAGGAGAGGGTGATCTGAAAGGTGAAGGTGGCCTCCTCCCAGGACTGGTGGGGGGCCGCTGGGTGAGAGATGGCGAAAACAAGACTGGAGATGATGGTGCCATTCCCGGAGATGTGTTCATTACTGCCAGACTCTTGTGTGGTCATAACCTAGACCTCTGGTCATTTCCCTCGCCCACCGTATCAGTCCTGTAACTCATAAGGTCAGCTCCACCGGCGGCATCCAGCGAGACAGGGGTTACTGAAATGATGAGCCAACACTTCTCAAGGGTAGCAATGTGCATGTGGACAGATGATTTAATTCAAGTTGGCACCTCTTTTTGACTGATCCTCTTAGTGATTGAGCCTCCCTCTGGTCCATTGATGGTGAGTTTTCTTCCGATATTCCAGTGTGAGGGTTAAATTGGACTGTTATTGTGGACCAGCGTGCTGCGGCTGCAAGTTTAGGTGGAACTGGGATGGGAAGAGGAGCCACACGTGTCAGCGGTTAGTAAATCTCTAATCCAGGATGAGGTGAAGGCATTACTCGTACTAGGGATTTTCATGTCTCATTGGTCAACTTGAGGAAAAGGCTAGGGGATGATATATCAATATTTTTTGTTACTCTAATGCTATTAATGTAAAAGCAATGCCAAGGAAACATAAAAATCCTCTTGCTTCCATCATTATATGTCTATCAAACTCAATTTTTTTTAAAATCATATTTTCTTATAAAATTTACAATTTCAAAAAATGTCTTCTTATGTTCTTATGAACCAGGGTCAACGTCATACAAATATAGAAATTGTATATGTGTTAAATATTATCTTTTGATCTAGGGTTATTGGTTTAGGGATACTATTCTTATAAAAGTATGAAAAGCATGTTTTTAATCTTATAACCTATGGTTAAAAATCATTTATACATATATTTTTAAATTTATTTATAAGCACTGGGTTTTGACACAAATTTATCCATTTGATTCTGATTCACAAACTTGTTATTCGATTCGATTTCCAGTTTGATTCAATTCCAATTTGATAACGATTATTTTGGATACAAAATAGGTACAGCACAAATTTCTTGAGGAAAAAACCCCTCTCTGCTAATGCTGTAAAATATACAGGAGACAATTGGTACTAACTTACATTACTAGCCTATACAGAAGGTTAAAATGTACGCAAACGCTTATATTACACTCTGTTAAGTTTTTCATAATAATAAAGTTACAACTACATAATTATATTTCCTCTGCAATTCGTTTTTTGAAATATAAACATCTAAATGGTGGCTGTCATAAAAACGACGGATTTATTTAAACATAAACATGAAGAACATTAAAAATTATATTAAATGATATTATATGGTGCATATATTTAGCAAAATTCTCCTCTCTAGAGTTAATTTTTCTAGCTAACTAACGAGTTTATGATCATCGAATATGTTTTTTTCTGAGGTAAATGTGACGTTACCTGACGTTGTTTACAATCTCTTAGCTTGATTCATTGCGTGACTGAAACACTGAGCGATTATATGAGACAAGATACGAATTTCAGTTGTACTCATTTCAGTTGTACTCTTTCTTTTAACATACCTTCTTAAATATATTCGTATTTATTTCTTGCTGAAATTGATATTAAAGCGGTGGAGATGATCGGTTTACGCGCCACTTCTCATGAACTGAGGCGCTACAGCGATCTGTCACTACAAAGCGCCAATTAAACGGCATTTATTGTTTGAATATTGTAATAAAAGAAACAGAATTTGAAATCCGAGGCTTTGTTTTATATCAGAAGTAACAAATCACAAACCTTATTGGGATTTATTAGATGGGAGGTGTGCTACAATGTTAGCAGACTAGACTAATCGATTGGATTTGGGTCATTCCTGGTATCCGGTATCATTTTGGCTTCATTCTTTTTGGAAAAAAGTTACGTGTTTTTCATGTTTTTATCATTCTACCAAAATATTGACATGTTTAACTATTAGGAATACATATTGGCCAAGGTTAGGCGCTCAAAAAAATAATAATTATGGGTGGATTGTTCAGACACTGGCTGTGAAAGTATTCCACCCTGTTAGGGACATATACATAGTTATCACAAAATGTTAGTAATGTAAATGTTAAACAATAATGTGCTTTTCTTGGATAGTATATGTCCCTTATGCTATAATAGTATTTTTATTCTCAAAACAATATCAATTATTGATGAATAGAATATATCCTGATTATTAAGAACAGGTACTTTTTTGTGCGTTTTTGTCAACAGGATGGTAAATAATACAAAAAATTTGCTCAGAAACATATATTTTCTGTTAATGCTCCTGACCTCACAAAATAAGAGGGAAATATGCCAAATATTTATCGTTGCTGTCAAATTATTATTTTAAAATGACTTGTCTAACAGGGTGGAATGGAGCATAACAGGGTGGAACACCAGTGTTAACATGTTCTAACAGCTTCATCATTGTCCTGCATGGATTGGCATCTGTAAGGTGTGGAACTGCATCTATATAACATTGTTTCAAAACAATACAAAAAAAAAAAAAAGATTTCCTTTGGGGGAGGGATACAGAAAATAGTTATGTTATTCCTTATCACAGTCAATCATGATGACTGTGAGAAATAATTATGAATTTGATAGGACGGACATAGGAAATTATTTTTTAATACATTGTATTGTACAAATTTATATTGTAGTTGAATTACCCATCCTAATGGGTGGTCTTTTTTCTTCTTCCAAACTTGGGTTCTCAGGAATTTCCATCCTGTTAGGTTTATAAATCTAACAGGGTGGAAAATTTTGAGCTAAGTTAGCCGTAGCTCTTTGAGTGATCAACATTTAACTCTCTAACCTTCTACAGATAAACAGAACTTTTATAACTATTTCAGATGTTTTTACATTTTTGTGACTGGACAAAAATTCTCCATAACATAGCCTAACAGGGTGGAAATGTAAGAGTGTGACAAGCAGGATAACATTTAAAAAAAACATTAAAAAAATGTTAGGACTCAGATATGACACATACCTCATTTTGTACAGTTGAATTCCAGCGGGAAAAATAAACAAGTCTATTTTGGAAGGTGAGAAAGTACATACTAACAGGGTGGAAAATGACTTTAGGGACACAGAAACATAAGAACATTTAAAAAAATTAATGATAGTTTCATATGATTTATGTGTATGATTAGATTTAGTTTAGCCAAGTCTATAACATAATTTAAAAATATTTTAATGTTTTTATAATTTCATGGTTTATATTTCTTGTGGAAGTTGATTACTTTGCACTGAGGACATGATAAAACTGAACGCATATTTCAATAAAAAGGTGTTTAAAATACACAACAACAGTATTTTTTTCATCCATTATCTCTGTTTAAGTGATAAAGAAGTCCTAAATATATAATTGAAGCCATTTCTTATAAACACATGACTCGTTTTAGAGAAGATATGGGTAAGTAAATCAGAGAGACAGATGTATAACATGAATAACCCATGTAAGAATCCATATATTTCATAAAAATTGAGAAATCAATATTTTTACCCATATATGTAATATTGTTTTATGAACCAGGGTTAACTGTTCTTACAAAACTAATTTATACTTCTGAACTAGAGTTACATGTTCTTATATTTTTCTCACAAAAACAAACTTGAAATTAAATTAAAAAACTTTTAAAATGCCACGATCAAATCTCCTAATTATTGTAGAACACAAAAAATATCAGAAAACACAAGAAAAATGGTTGATTCTGTTTAATGATGTTATTATACGTGGGGGAACATTAAAACAAATGACGAAAATGACCCACATCAAAACCAAAACTATGACAAGACCCTGAACACAATGCATATCTCTAGTGTGATGATGAAAACATCAAAAGGTTAAAAACTGACATAGGCAAGCATACGGATCTCGTTATATAGAAAGGGAAGTAAAAATGTACCCAGAATAAATAGAGCGATGGAGAAGTTAGCATATGTATTACTGCAGGTTTATTCAAGACAGGGGTAATGGAGATAAAAGATCATTAGAAATTCAGCAAATACTCTTTACAGTTCATCAGCCACATTTCTGATTTATCCACTCAGAATGTGAAACTTTGCTTTGGTAGTTATATAAAGTGATTTCCAAAGGGACTGAATTTATTCAGAAATATAATGATCTAAGATTTTTTTTTTGTTAATATTACATAAGGATTTTATACAGTAAATGCCCTCTAGTTGAAAATATGATGAGAAATTCATTTTCATGTTACGTTATTTCATACATACAGTCTATTGGTTTGGAGCAAAAGCATTTAGAGTGAAGTGTAAAGCAAGCTATCATATTTACATTGTTTTTTTAACATTTAAGTGGTATTCACATCTGTAACAAATGTATGAAAACGTCAATACTTGGTGTCTGAGATCTGAAAAAACAGAGGGCTTCAAATACACAATACAACTATCTTTTCTTAAAAGTGCAATTCTTTTTTTTTTTTTTGGTAGAAAGTAAAAAAATATATCCTTATTTTCTATATAAGTAGAAATGTTATTTTCATTAACAGCATTTTTAATCTTTAATGAGCCCTAAAACCAGTGACTAAAATGGATGTTTGTCACTAGAGCATAATTTTGATTCTGAAAGAAAAAAAAACCATTCATTTCATCATTAAACAAGCAGCATGGAGTGATCAATATCATGTCCTATGCTGTAATATTCGTTTGGACTGCAAAAACGGGTAATTAGTAAAGCATAATACTTGATATTGAAGTTCAGGACAGAGGGTAGCATTCAGCCCATATTGATCATTGCCAATACTATAGGGTTTTAAGTACATGGTAATTAAAAATACAAAGATAAAAAGCTCATCTGAATGTAGGTTTATAATAAAGCTTTGCTGCACCATAGCACTGTCGCTCATGCAAACTATTTCAATACAACAGCGAAAAAAGGTCAAATAAAAGCGAGCAGAACATTGTAATGACAACCGTGTACTATGTAGATTTCTGGCTTGTAACACTTTCGAGTTTACAGAGTATCAGCGGCACTAGCAGGTTGTTTACCTGCTACTGTCAATGTATTGTGAGTAGAAAACATGTTCGTTTCCCAAATATTATTCAAGTATCTTTGCAAAAAATTTAAATAGCTTATAACAAAAAAAATCCTTAGCTTAGCTTAAAGAAGCTAAGTAAAGGAGAGTCCGTTACACACGACGCCACCGTCCTCCTCTCAAGGAGCAACCAAGCTTCTTTCCAGTTACTTGAGTTCGTTATTTATGGTTACAGTTTCCGTTGGTAAACGCACGGCGTAAAATGCTTGTTTTTCATTGCCATTTTCCTGTGCTCCAGTTCTTTGTTCACAAACGCATTGGCTTTAGAGGCGTCCTCTACTTGTCCTTCAACTACAGCTGAAAGCATTGCTTTAAATGTTTAAGACACATCTTCATCTCTCATTTCTTTCTTTTCTCCCTCAGCGGGTTGTGTGTTTGCGATTGCGTGTCCCTCCGACTCTGTTTTGTGGGCCAGCTGTTCCTGTAGGTCTTTGACAACCCTCTCCAGGTTCTGCCGGGCGTCCCGCTCCTTCAGCAGGTCCTCTCTTAACTGCTCGCGGTCCACTTCTGCTTGCTGGAGCTTTGTCTGCAGATCTTCGATCTGATGAGTAGAAAAAGACTTTGTTATATACAATAAGGTCCAAAATGCTTCTCTTTAGAATTTCAACTCACCGTAGACATCGAAAACAGCCATTAAAAACACAATACTGGCTAGGACAATTTCTGTACTTGGCTGTGCTAATATATACCAACAGGATGTGCCAAATCTCACCTGTGAGGAATACTTGGCCCTCAGACGTCCTGCCTCACAGCCTTTATCACATACACGGAGCTGTCTCTCTCTGTCAAGCTCTCTTTTCAGCCTGCCGCAGGACTCGTTGGCGTCTCGCACTTTCTTTTCGCTCTCCACACGGAGGCGCTCAATCTCCTTCCTCAGGTTCCGCTTTGCTTCGATGGCCTCCCTCAGCCTGCCCTTCTTAGTCACCCTGACAAACTCCAGCTCCTGTGAAAGACACTTAGTGTTATTCAAGGATAACAATTTGATCTGACACCTTTTGTACAAAACAATTTGCATGGGCAGTGCTACAAATTAGCTTATTTGATTGTGCAAAACAATGTTTTTTTAGGATTATTAATGTAGTACTGTGGTATTTATTTAAAGTGAGATTTTTAATGTTTTTAAAGAAGTCTCTTCTGCTTGCCAAGCCTGCATTTATTTGATCCAAAGCACAGAAAAAAGTCAAATTTTGAAATATTTTTTACTGTTTTCTATTTGAATTTATTTAAAAATATAATTTATTTACTGTTTTTGCTGTATTTTGAATCAAATAAATGCAGGCTTGGTGAGCAGAAGAGACTTCTTTAAAAACATTAAAAAACTTACCGTTCAAAAACGTTCGACTGGTAGTGTATATTTTGAATTACCTTTTATTTTTATGTTTTTTTTAGTATTCATTTGAATTGTAATTCAATGGTAATTTTTGGTAATTTTGTTCTTTTTTTTTTACATTTTTTTGGCTTTATTTCTTAATAATTTGACCATTTAAATATTTAAATGGAATATTCTGTCCTTTATTTTGAGCCATTCTTTTGTTTGAAATTTTAAAAATCTTTGATAAATTATATTTTGAATTTTCAGACTTTTGGACCTCACAGTAAGTACCTGCTGAAGGCTTCGTTTGGCTTGCAGAGCAGCAGCTAGTTTCTCTTCTTGCTTCACTCTCATGCGGACGATCTCCTGGAGGAATTTCTCTCTTGCCTCCTTAGAGCTAAGGTCACTGCAGAGCGTCTGCTTGAGGACTTCCAGCTCAGAGCAAGGAGCCGCCGCCAGTCTCACCCTCTCATCATGCACTTCTGCAGTGCTGTAGGCATTGAAGTTCATCACCCCTACGCCATTGGTAAAGGGAGGGGACATCAAGGAACGAGAGGCAGAAACTGGAATCAGAGAATAATACACCAGTGAAACAAAAGTTGCCAGATACTGCAAATATTTTTCTCTTCACCACTATGTCCTCCACATATGTATTTAACTGCTAATTCTCTTACCTTTGCTACAGTTGTCAACTTCGATTTCTGCATCCGAGTCCTCATTCTCTAGAGGACGCTGTCTGACTACTGGAGTGGGCAGAGAGGCCTTGGCCACCGGCTGTGATTGTCTCTCTGCAGAGGGCCACCTCTTTCTTGGCCTGGAGCTTTCTGTCTTGGCTGTGTTGTGGCTCTCAGTGGGCTGAGAGAAACGTTGCGGTGGCTGCTCATTATTTTTAAATGTAGCTAAGGGCAGAGATACATTTGGGACTACCAGGCTGTCTTGTCCTTTAGCAAGTGATCTAAATGTCAGAAGAAAAAGAGATGTCAATTACATGTCCCAAACAAAGAAATGTTCTGATGTATTGCATAGTGGAGATGATGCATGAATTATTAATCATTGTTGTATTATTTGCGAATTTGCTTTAATCACATTAATGCTGAAATGGTAGAGTACCTCTCAAACGTGTGGCTAGGTGTCTCCCGCTCAGCAGAAGGAACTCTGGGAGACCAGGGCCTGAAGGCTGAAGGTCTTTGCTTGAACTGGAGCTGCTTAAGATCCTAAAAAGAGAAAAATTGAGATTAGGGATGCAAGATACACTACAAGTCAAAAGTTTTTGAACAGTACGATTTTTAATGCTTTTTTTTAAAAAAAAAGTATCTTCTGCTCAGCAAGCCTGCATTTATTTGATCCAAAGTACAGCAAAAAATTTTAAATATTTTTACTATTTAAAATAACTGTTTTCTATTTAAATATATTTTAAAATGTAATTTCTTCCTGTGATTTTAAAGCTAAATGTCACATGATCCTTCAGAAATCATTCTAATACTCTGATTTGCTGTTCAAAAACATTCATTATTAATTATTGTTGAAAACAGCTGAGTAGAATTTTTTCAGGTTTCTTTGATAAATAGAAAGTTCAGAAGAACAGCATTTATCTGAAACAGAAAGCTTTTGTACCACTTTAAATGTCTTTATCGTCACTTTTGAACCATATAAAGTATCCTTGCCAAATAAAAATATTAATTTCTATAATTCTATAATTCTCACTCCAAGCTTTTGAATGGTATAGTGTATAATGTTACAAAAGCTTTTTATTTCAGATAAATGCTGATGTTTGGATCGTTCTATTCATCAAAGAATCCTGAAAAAATGTACTCAACTGTTTTAAATATTGATAATAATAATGAATGTTTATTGAACAGCAAATCAGTATATTAGAATGATTTCCGAAGGATCATATGACACCAAAGACTGGAGTAATGATGCAGAAAATTTAGCTTTGATCACAGGAATTACATTTTAAAATATATTCAAATAGAAAGCAGTTATTTTAAATAGTAAAAATATTTCACAACATTACTGCTTTTGCTGCATTTTGGATCAAATAAATGCAGGCTTGGTGAGCAGAAGATACTTTTTTAAAAAATATTAAAAATCTTACTGTTCAACAACTTTCACTACAACTATGTGGACAATGTATTTCATAAAAAAAAAAGAAAATCAACCTTATTTGATGCAGCCAGAGACTGTAGCCAATCCGCTTGCTTTTCTTTATCTGTTGATGGGGATCTTGAATGGTCATGTTTGGCTTTTTTGGAGGGAATGGGACTGTACGCCTGTAAAATAAAAAGAAGGGAAAAGAAAACACAGTCTGTGAGATGAAATAACACCCTGGGAAGGCAAGACACCAGCACTGAGGTACAGCTTTGACCATGTAGGTGTCAAACCAAATTACAGCTCTCAGCAAATATCTGAGAGAAATCAGAGGCAAGTTTAGCACCAGTACAAACAAAAACCAAACACTACAGGTATTCATGCAACTAAAAAGGGTTCCTAAAAAAAGGATGACAGCGAGTAAATCCTCCCCTTTGCCCTCAGGTTTCAGCATGTCAGATACAGGATGTGTTTACCTTTGCTGTACCAATGACCTGCCCAAACCTGTGCCTTTCTGACTCAAGTTCAGGAATTTCAAACACCCCCGAACATCCCGACAACCGGAGTTAGCGCGAAAGTTAGGTGAGGATAAAGTCAGGAAGAGGTGCTGATACAAAAATAGTTCACAATGAATGAGAAATGTGGTGTTTTCAGGTGAAAAACATCACTTGGGTGAGAATTGTGACTGAATAAATAAGGTCAGGCACTGCGGCTTTAACAGAAACAGTCAGTCACAATAATGCGACACAAGGGGGAGATGTCGGGCTGGATTTTGTCTCATACCTGCCTACTACAGTGACAGCAATCTTACAGTACACATTATTTAGCATTCGCTCTCTGTGCCAAACAATAAGTAGCGAACTATGATAATTAAGCCTTACTGTTATCACAAGGCGTGGGTGCACATTATGTGACCCGGACTGTTTGGAACCCATTTCTTCAATGCGCATCTGACTCATACTCACGCTAATACACTCTTGCCTCCATGTCCAGCTTCAGTGACAAATTTACGCTCGGTAACGTGGTCCTCAAAGCCGAGAAACACACACGCAAGGAACACAGAAAGCACTCACTCACTTTCGGAGAGCGCGGAGTGGAGTAGCGCGGACCAATTCATGATCAAGAACTCTTCAACCTGAGTGTAGCGGCTGTGAGAGGAGCCTCTTACCGATTCAGCACACTTTCTGAATGATTAAATAGGCAGAGGACGTGTAATCATCTAATGTAGAAATAATATAAAATATATACTTCTTTGTACAATTTGTTTCAACGCTAGAGTGCCACTTCTTATAACGTATAACACCGTCGCATATGACTGACTCCCTCACTGAACCGCGAATGTTGTCTGGGTTTAAATAAAACGGTTTTTACAATTAAATATTCATATAAGTTATTCAGTGATAAATGGTCTAAAAACAACTCAGATATTTTCCTAAAATATTATTGGTTATTTTTGAGCATATGGTAATGGCAATTGGGAAACTTCAGTAAACTTAAAATTAACAAAATTAAAAACAAAATTAATCATTTTTTTTTCAAAGATTTAGATTAAAAGACATTTATCTGCGAGTCTGTTATTGTTCTTATTCTAAACAGCTGATAAAAACACACTAATGATTTCTGAAATACTGTCAATGAAAGGTACTTGTAGTGCTTTCAAATCGATTAATCACGATTAATCGCTTCCAAAATAAAAGTTTGGGTTTACATGTGTATGTGCTGTGTATATTTATTTGTATAAACGCACAAACGTATGTTTATTTGCAAAAACAGATCACTTATAGTGTTAGTTAGCTGTATGTCTTTTAGTTACTTAATCAAATTTTTACTTAATCAAAATAACCCAACTGCAGTTGATTAATTGCAGATTAACTGGAATGCACAATAAAAAATAACAAGATTTTTGAAAAAAACTGTTTTTTAAAATGAACTCTTCGTATATTTAAGAAATATTTACATGCATTCACATTTATGTTTTATATTATATATAAATGTTGGTGCAGTCAAATCGATTAATCACATCCAAAATAATTTTCTGTTTACATAATATAGGTGTTTACTGTGTATGTATGTGTATATATATATATATATATATAAAAACACATGCATGTGCAAATATTTCTTAAATATATACATGCATGTTTGTGTATTTATGTATTCAAATAAATGTACACAGCACACACAAGTATATTACGCAAATGCAAACTTTTATTTTGGTTGCGATTAATCACGATTAATCGATTTGACAGTACTAGTACAGTAATGGTATTGTATTGGGTCTTGTTTCCAGGTAAAAGCATTAAATGGGAGCTAATGGCTTCTGAATAAAAATTAATCAAGCTATTATTTAATTTAATCAACTAAAAGTCATTTGCTTCCCTAAATGTAGAATTTTAGGAGCCAACGGCTCCCCAGTATTTATTTATTTATTTTAAACAAAACAAAAAAAAAAAACAGAAGAAAGAAAAAAAAAAGTTTGGAGACCTGCCTGCCTTGCTTAAAGGGAAGCACAGTTTTTTTTCCCCTCTTCAAAAAATGCGGATGGGTAAAGTCAAAACATGACTCAAGTGTTGAACAACCGCTGCACACCCAACAAAGAACGTCTGTCTGTGTTTGTTCCTTCCCTGAGGTCTGGAGTTCCAGGAAGACCAGGCCGTCCCAGACATAATAGTCTTTGACTGTGCACCCTCCCAGACACCACAAGGGAGCCGCTGATGCAACGTCCGCTGATCTGAAATCAGGGCAGCCGTGACACGGCCCTCACTCACAACCACATCAAAAGCGTGGCCTTGTGACACACATGCAGGGCAGACTGTATCAAGCAGCTGGGCAAAACCACACAAACACACACAATGGATGCAGATTAGGACTAGTGCAACATCTGGACGGTTTTATATAAACCTTATAGGAAGCCTGTGGCCATCTGGATTTATTCCACAATTTTGAAGAATTCTAAAAGAACTACATAGATAAAATATTCATGTAAGACAAAATGTAACATACTCCATATTCTTAATCAGGACTGAGAAGCACTAACAAGGGCTCCATTACTGATGGAGTGCATGAGTGAGTGATTGAAGGAGTGAGTGAGTGAGGGCCACATTTCCTCTCTGTAGTTTGCTTTGGCTGATGGCCCTGTGGGAACCCAGAGCGTCTGGTTCCTGAATGTGAGTGGGCGGGTTCGAGGAGCAGGACCACAGAGGAAACACAAAGCAGCAGGAATGTATACTTGAAGGCCAAGTACGGCTTACTCTTAAAGTGGCCATTCAATCCTATGCCCTTTCAACTGCCTATTGTGCAAGATTTCTTTGAAGGCAGGTTATAAAGGAGTGCTTTACGGCAAACATGAGGCTGAACATACACAGATGAAACGTGCATGTTTGCGCAGACATAACTGACGGCTTTGCACAAACCAACTCATGAATCAAACATAATATATTACACAGTAATATATTATTATTCAACAAGAGGTTCTTTATAGTGGAAAAAAGTTTTGAAAATGTTCCAATACATCATGCATCACTAGTTTTTGCAATGTGTGGAAACAATAAAACATGACTGGGCTGATATTGATTTCAAAAGGGTTTGAAAAAAAAAAAAAAAAAAAAAAAAAAAAAAATCACATTGTTGCCAAGGGTCCAAGATGTGCAGACGTCCCAAACAAATATTGTGTGTAACAGTTTGGAATGCATTGCTCCATCCAAGAGCCATGGGTGCATGTTGTCATAAACTGGATTGGATAACACTGACCACTTTGCTTCTGATTTCGGAATGACTAATGAGGCGAATATCGACCTCCACTTGCATTCGTTGCGATACAGTGTTCAGGGAGATGATGCACGCTCCAAATCTTTGTTGATATTACTTGGAAGCCAAACAATTGGAGTTGCATTTGCCGTAAAACAAAAATAGTCTGTTCTATTGAACTTACTCAAGCAACTAACATCCTCACAATAATGCGCCACGCCGCCTAAAAGAACTGTAGCGGTGTTGGTGCACAGCAACCAGGCACAACAAGTTTCCTATTACAGCTTTTCTTTCCCCCCCACGGAAATCCTGCATGTAATCCCCAGATCTGCGTGTGCTTCGGTGTGCTCTGCCAAAGTCAAGGGCAAAACTGGTGGTGGGTACGAGCTTTATTGAGACGTGCTGGAAACCAGCAGCTTCTGGAAGACCATACAGTGTCTACACAAGAGAGATGGAATAAGGTAATGCCAGCTGTCCTCATGCAAGTGTAAATGCTTTGTAGGGTCTCACAATTTATATTAAGCTTGGCTGTCACCAGGTGTCAGCTGGCAGATCATAGCCATTTGAAAACGTCTCCAGCTCTTCCGTTTTCTGTGCCGAAAAAAAAAACCCACACGCCGTCACGTTTCCCTTCAAGTCCATCCTCTTCCAGAAGTCAGATACGGAGCCTAGGGAAAACCAATCTTGATTGGATTGTGTTAATAGCCTTTGGACTGGAGTTTTGCTGCTGTCTGAGCTGAAGAGGGAACAGACTTTTGAGGCAAAGGCGGAGCGTAACGCATAATCCTGCTCTGAGAGCGATGGAGGAATCCATCTGCTTCAATATGCCGTATTCCAGCAGGCACATAAGAGTCTCATCGGACTCTCACGAAGTCCTCCTCCAATAAGCAGTCCACCTTCAGACTGCAAATAAAAAGCATCCGCACAGCTCTACCCAAATTTCTCTTGATATCTTCATGAAACGGATTGCATTTATGTGTTTAAATGGATCAAACTGAGCAATGTGGAGAGTAATGCTTACTCTGAGGCGAAGACAAAACACCCCACAAGGCACACACACATTCACACAATGTCTTTCTGCTTCTCTTCACATTTAGAACACTAATAATGCAGGAACATGCAAACCAGGAAGCCTGAGGGGATGATGGCAAAAAGAAAATCCATTACTGTAAGCGTCTGTAGAAACTCTGAACACACACCACTAAAGATTATTACTCTTACTGCAGCTAATCTGTGTCTATTAGTAAGTTTTCCATTTGTTTGTGGAATATATTGTAGGACAAAAAGCTGTATAGGCTTACAGTGGGCTTCAGATGTACCAGACCACACTAAGGGGCCATTTACATGACGTTTTCAGCCAAAAACTGGAAACTTTTTATGCGTTTTATCTGTTTGTTTACACAACAACAGCATTTTGGGGACTGAAAACATAATTTTAAAAATGGGTTTCAAAGTGCGTTTTTGAAAATGGCACATTATCGTTTCTGTGTAAACACCCAATTCGGGAATCTTTAAAAAAAACGGTGATGTGTAAATGCGAATTATTTTGGATATGTTGCTTGTATACGTGAATTTTTTTTAAAAACACAAGGGAAAAACTTGACTACATCGTTGTTGTGTAAACGTAACTTAAAATCTGTGAATTTTTTTTTACATTGAAGTAGGAAAATAAACAAAAACGCAGGAAGCAGCACCACTCGCATGCGTTGTAGTACTTTCGTGAACGCACTGACACGGAAGAGAAGAAACTGTTAATGAAAAGTCGTTATTTTTGTTTTTGTTGTGCACAAAAAGTATTCTCGTAGCTTCATAAAATTACGGCTGAACTATTTTATCCATGTTCTTACTACCTTTCTGGGCCTCAGAAAGTCAGTTGCTGTCTATGCAGGGTCAGAAAGCTCTTGTATTTCATCAAAAATATCTTAATTTGTATTCCGAAGATGAACAAAGGTTTGAGGGTGAGTAATTAATGACAGAATTTTCATTTCTGGGTGAACTATCCCTTTAAGACATCTGTGGAGGAAACAACGTTCGCTAGCAGTGCTGGTCGTGCCTAAATTTTAATCTGCGTGCTAGGTCTACTGCTAATGCGCAAGCAGTTAAGTGCAGAAAGGCGATTAAAGTCTCACTGAATTGCCTCTTCACCATACCAACATGAGGGCTTGAAATAAAGAGGGTCATATTATCACATGTCAGGTAGAAGAGCTTCAAGGCGGCCACAAGCCCCTGAACCAACACTAAGTGAAAGGGTAATATTCTCGCCCTTTCTATCAGCAGTTCCTAGCTGCCCCAATGCACAGAGGGTGGAATGGCTGGCTAGCTTTGGCTCTCGTGCCTGAGTGATTGACTGAGCAGATGGAGCTTTAGTTCCTCCAGTGAGAGTGTGGACTTCTGTTAGCAGCTGTGCGTCTCACTGAAGAGCCCCTCCTTGTTTCTGCTAACAGCTAGCTAAATCTCGCCTGATGCAATGGAATCACAGAAACGAAAGCAAAAATGTTAATAGGTGAGATGAGGATGCTGTCAGAGCTGGCACGTACCACCATTTAAAAGTTTGGGTAAGATTTGCTTTTAGGAAATAATACATTTAATCATTAAAAGCGATCAAAAAGTTTATCAAAAGTGTCAGTAAAGATGTTTATAATGTTACAAAAGATATCATTTTCAAATAAATGCTTTGTGATAATCAAGGAATCATAAAAAATGAACTAGCTTAAACAAAAACATTAAGCATTTTCAACACTGATAAGTGTTTCTTGAGCACCAAATCAGCATATTATTTTGGCCGCGTTCACACAGGAGTAGAACACAGTGGTCAGAGGTATTTGAGTTCTTAATATGGTTACGTTCACACACAGTACGGTTATTTACGGTTGTGACAACCGCATTCTATAACCGAACTCACACCCGTAAATATTCAAAACTCACAACCGCATTCTCGGAACACACGCGCTGTGTGAATGGAACAGGACCAGACAACTAGTTCTTCACCCAAATATAAAAGCTGCCGTCGGCTAATGAAGGTTTGATGAATTAACTCGCGGCTCGATTGGACTCTTGTCGTGTCAGAAAGTGATAAAACTTTACGTTTTATGGACGTCGCCATCTTTGATATTACTTTGTTCACTTTTGCTATGATTACTGGTAAGGAATACAGGCTTGACTTCCGTTGCACGTTCATACAGACAGTATTCGAGACGCTTCTGTAAGCTGCTGTGTGAACGGGACATTTCGAGACTAAGTAAATGCGGTTGTCAATTCCAAAAACTGACAGTGTGAACGAAGGATCATTTGACACTGAAGACTTAAGTAATAATGCTAAAAAAGTATTCCATCACAGGAATAAATTACATTTTAAAATACATTAAAATAACTTGAAATATTGCTGTTTCACTGTATTTTTAATCAAATATATGCAGCTTAAAATTCTACTACAAAGGGGCCCTGGAGCTAATATGGGCAACACAGCTTTGAGTCTAGCCTGCAACATGTTTCTTTTCATTTTCTCCTATCTCTCCCAATTATCTGACATTAGGACACAAAATAATGACCAAAAGATGTTTAAAGGGACACACACTGAAAAAATATTCATCACATATATGGAATGCAACCAATGCATTATTTTTGCACTCACTCATATATGTAATGCCCCTGCTGGCGATCAATCAGTCATAACAGTTAAATAGAGCAGGACACACAGGATATGCATTTTGTCAGGGAGCTGCTTCCACAATTGCTTCCTCCCACAGCAACACCTAACCTAACACACCTAAGAACTGCTTATACTTTGCTGTGTACGGAGGACTTACGGCAATAATTGTGACTCCTCCACCAAATAAGGTGCAGTGCTGGGTTTATTTGGAAGGGTGATAAGGGAGTGAATGCCAAGGGGAGGTCAGGAGGTGTCAGGGTACGGAGAGGCTGCTGAAGTTGTAAAAGCTCCCGCTGGGAAGCGGCAGGGTGAAGTTAGGGTCAGTGCTTAGGGTCTCAACGATGTCACAGCACCTTCACTGTGTCTGCCCTGGGATAGGGGAGGGGTGGTGTGCTGGTAATTGGCTCAAGTGAGGCTATAAATCCATCTGAAATTTACTGCTTCCAACCACCCTTCGACATTCTCAACCCCTGACGCCATCTGAACGCCGACGATCGACAACACAGGGGTGTTGTAAAGACGCCGCAGACGTCCTCCGTGCTAGCACAATAGCTTGCAACCATCTCGGACGAAGACCATCACTTGACCTTACGCGGCATGTCCATTTAAGACTACAGCTAATCACTGCAAGTGGACCTACAGTAATAGAAAACATGCCCGTTTTCTGTGAAATGCTCTCAGGGCCCGTGCATTTGCGAGCGAGGCAGAAATGGGGAGTGGGCCCTATAATTAATGTTTGATACAAGCCAAGGCTGGGAATGGATTATTTTAGTTTGTTCTGCTTTTTACAGTCACTTTGAAAGCCCAATGTTCCCCCAGCATTCGTCAAAACAAATATAAGTGCGGCAGAATGGAGGTGGAAGTGCTAATGGATGTCGTAGAATGACAGGAAGCATTAGAAACAACAGGAGAGGAAAAACAGAGGATTGTGTGGTAAAGGAAAAACAACAAATTTTCGGAGGGCGAAAAGAGCTAACCGCTGAGTAAAAGTGCCCAGAACTCCATAATTGAGCATTTTTTTCCAAAGTACAAGACATAGAAGGTTGAAATCGGGTGTTGTTACAGCACTGTGTGAAGCGCTGTCACATCTGTACATGGAAACCTTGCATTTTGGAAAAATCCCTTTTCCGTTTTTCCATGAAGTAGTACCTACATCCACATGGAACACATTCAGCGCAGCTTAATAAAGCAGATGATTACATAAAGAGATTAATAGGGAAACAGAGAGGCTCATTCTTCCATAAAGCAGTAAAGGAGGACATTCACTCTTTCAGGACAAGAAACCCAATGGTGGAAAAAACAATGCATCCTTCAAATAAAAACTTGGTGTCTGGTTTCAGTCAGTTTTTGCTTTGTCGAGAGGTGCAGTGTTTTGTCGAGAGGTGTAGATTTGACGCATGAAATCTTCCACAAAACAAAAAAAGTTTGGAGAAATGAAAATTCTGTCATTCACTCACATAACTTACTTTCTTCTGAAGAACAATGTTGCTGACCATTTTTTAAAAATATATATCTTCTTGTACATTTCACAGAAACATAGATGTCTGAAACAAACAGGGCAAGTAAATGGTGGTAGAACTGTCATTTTTAATAGCGAACGTGTCGCATCCCTGATCAAAAGACCAATTTTTATATGTCATGTTGGCTTGGAGATGGTTTGGCTGGTGGCGGCATCAGCATCCTAATTTGGAGATCTAAAACACAGCAGGCCAGCTATGCTAGTTTTTTTCAGCAGGCATTACATTATTCTGCTCATTTGATGTGCTGTCTGCTTTGTAACCCTGAAAATTCCTGGAAACTTCTTTTTTCCTGGACCATTTTCATTTTACAGCGCTCCTCTGAATCTGAAAGAGCCAATGTTTTTCTCCATAGCAACCGCATAACATCTTGAGATCAGCTCTGACTCAACCAACAAAACACAACAAAATACCGAATTCGCCATCTCTACTCTAGGGTGTTCGGAGACCAGACCTTTCCTAGCCCTGCTTTTGCGGCTAACATTACCCAGGCAATCTTCTAGCCATTTTAAACGGACCCCTACACCTGACATCCATTAAACGTGTACTTTTGCTAGCGCTCCATTCCCATAAAGCCTGTGAAGTACTCTAATTTTAACCGAAATGTGTCTGGTTTACAGATAATCTGGTGTTTCTGAACTTGGGCCAAAATGGCTGACGGTTAAAGTAACTTATCGGTGAGTCAGCGCCAGCTCAGGTCTGACACACGAGAGAAAGAACGAAGATACAGGCCAGTGTGTTATATAAATGTCTCCTGAGTCGGCTGTGTGTATGTTCCCGGTGTTTTCGAGGACACGCTGCTCTGTGTGTTAATTTGTTCAGTCTGATCCGGTCAGAAGGATTAGGGCCCGGTGCTCCTGTTCTGAGCCTTGCCTCAAAAGAGGGCCTAGGGTTAGCATGTAATCTCCCAGCTTTCCCAGCACCAATCCACACTGACCCATGTGGTCTGTCCACTAACAGCTGAGGGACATTTGTCTGTCTGCGTCTGTTCATTTGTCCTATACCTTATAAGACCATATGCTTGAACATTTATGACGCATGTGCACTGCTCTGCTAAATATGACATTTAACAGTATCGTTAAACTATAATGTAAAAAATACGGGAAATTAGCATGCACAACTGAATATCCAATAGCAAAATATAACAATAAAAAAATGTTGTTAATGTTTTTCTGTATTTTAAGCAATAACAAGTAAGCTTTTTGTTTTTTGGTTTCATTTTTAAAATAATGTAAAATCACAAAAATCAGTAGGACTATTAAATTTGATCTCTACTGATTATTGATTGATTTTGAAATCCCTGGTAACTATAACAAATAATTAAAAAAAAAATCTAATATTAGTAAATGACTGATATGGTAGCAGTTGTTTAAGTTCTTGTAAATCATGTAAAATCATGTAAAATCACAAAAATCTGTATTAAAATTTATCTCTGTTGATTATTAATTGATTTTGAAGTCCTTGGTAAGTATGAAAAATGAATATTCTGTTTGAGATCTGATAAATATTGCATTTAACAGTGTTAAATGTAAAAAAAAAAATAATGTTTTAATGTAAAAAAAACTGGGAAAGTTCCATGCACAATCGAACATACAATAACTATAACAATAAATGAAAAAAAAAATTGGTAGATGACTTTTATGATAGGAACGATGTGTGCTCTTAATGTTTTTTCTGCATTTTAAGCAATAAAAACTTTTTTTTTTTTTGCTTTTTTTTTAAATCATACAAATCACAAAAAAATCTGTAGTAAATTTTATCTCTTGATTACTGATTGATTTTGAAATCCCTGGTAAGTATCACAAATGGATATTCTGTTTGAGACCTGCTAAATATTGCATTTAAAAATATTAAATGTAAAATTATTATTTTTTTATGTACATTTTTTTTTGCATGCACAGTTGACCACACAATAACTATAATAATAATTTTTTTTAAAAAATCTAATTTTTGTAGATGACTTACACGATAGGAATGATTTGTTCTTCAAGTTTTTTTTTATGTATTTTAAGCAATAAAAAAACTTTTTTTTCGTAATGTGTAAAAACACAAAAAGTAGTAACTGCAATCATATGTTATTATTTTAACATGTAATTTAATGATTACTATTATAAAGACCACCATCAAACAAGTTGGTAGCACTTTACAGGTTTAAAGTTAAATTTGTTAATAATATTTAATGCATTAGATATCATGAAGGTTATATACATTTAATATGTCGTAGCAACATAAACTAACAAAAAACAATATTATATTAATTAAGACTTGCAACAAAAAAAATATTTGTTCAGCTAACTGCATTTTATTGTAAAGTATTACCATTAAATTTTAAAAATCTCAAAGTTTGGAAGACACCTTTTAAAAATGCTAAAGTGTGCGCTGTGTTACTGTATAAGGCCACGGTGAATTGGCAGCCAGTAAACGCACACACACACACGTATACCCACACAGCGAGCCTGAGAGAACGACAGCACAGGGTGAACAGACACCAGTATGGCAGGGAGGGGAGGCTCTGCTCAGGAACTCAATAATAACTTTCAGCAGTCTAGCCAGGAGGCTGGAGGCCCAGACTGCGGCTGTTCCATCCTCCAGCGCTCCCCCCCTCCGCAGCCCTGGGCTCCTCCCTCTGCCCTGGCCTGTGTCTGCTCCACAGGACTAATGCATTTTGCAGACAGCCTAGAGACTTAAAGAGACATAAACCGCATTTTTCCTCCCTGAATCACTGCTGTTGATGTAACCACTAACTCAGAACAGAGATCATTATTTCCAGCCGTTCATTCGAAATCTCCCGCTCTCGCGCTCATACTTATTACTCTTTTCCTCTCTTGGAACTTGGGAGACCTCGACATGACACGGAAAAGCGAGGGAGAGACGGCCTGAAATATGTTAAGAGCCTCTCAATAAATCTCGGGCCAAACGCTCGAACCGCACCGCCCTCCGAATGCGTCTTTGATGTGCGACTCACCAGCCTGGAGAAGCTCTTGTCAAGTGCAATCAGAGGTCCTGGCGTCAAATGCATTTGAAGTCATTATTATGATAATTATAAGGGGCAAATCCAATAGGCATGATCAGACAGCTCTGGATCGGAGCAGATCCAGCTGTTGGGAGTCGGGATGTACACTTCTGCCCGTAAATCAACGGAGATTACATTACTGCTGTCTGCCGGGCAGGGAATAATGATGGATCTGAATGCTAAATGCATCAGTCTGAGAGACAAAAGCTGCGTGCGGGATTCATAGCGAAGTGGGAAGTGCCGTCTGTCTCCAGCAGACCGCCTTTCAGGAAACACTGGCGCTGTAAATATGGGCAATTTAGTTTCGCATGTGCACTAACATGCTTCAGGTATCACCACATTTGAGATACAGTAGCTTACAGTAAAGGGATTGTTTAGGCAAAAACTATATAATTTAATCACCCCCTAATGACATTCCAAATCCATTTCCATTTAAAAAAAAATGTGTTTTGTGACAGCAACAATTCTTCAGATTATCTTCCTTTGTGGTCTGCAGAAGAAAGACTTGGGAATGACATGAGGGTGAGTAAATGAAGTTTCTTTGCTGTGTGAGCTATCCTTTTAAAAAAGCCCCTCAAACCAAGATCTCACCTGCTTGCAGTAGGCGTCTAAGGATTTGAGCAGATTTAACCGCAAATGTCTAACACAGTGTCTACCATCTGAGCTGTGAGACAGCATGGAGCCAGGCGCCCTAGTGAAGTAGAGCAGAATACCACAGCCAGGAAATAATTAAAAATTCAATGGGCTTGAGTGACACAGAAACCTTCAAGGGCGTGCCTGCCAAACACAGTTTTTACTCTTCCACCGTCAGCATTTTTCGTCCTCCGAAGAGGATGCTGAAACGAGTGGGGGCCATAAAGAGACTGGAAACTCAACCACGCTGAGATACACTAGATGGAAATGAGACAGGAAACAAAAACACGGCCAAGAAGTTGGAAGAAGGTCATTGTGCTTCCGACTGAATTTCTTAATGAAAAAATACAGGATCAAATTTGTCTTTACGCCCTCTCAGTTAACTGATATTTACGAGAGGGCATTGTTACTTGAGCCGCCGAAGGTGTTTAAGCCGGTTCAGCCTCTGCGGAGGATATAATTTCTGAAGGAATCCGGACTTGATCAGACCTGAAAAGCCCAATGAGCAAAGCACGCGTGATGGCGCGCATAAATTCCACAATCGTTTTTTGATTCCTGAACTTTTGAATTGATTGCAGAGACATAATACGCACGCAATGAGACCAGAAAAGGGATTTTTTTCTATTACTTCTGTCTCATTATTATTCCGTTCCGTGTCAGTGGGGCTGTTTGAAGTTTCCGAGCGAATTGATGAGGCACATGATGACGCATGTCGACACAAAACTCATTCGTTGACTCACCAGGGTCCAACTTCTCGCCATCTGTGTGAATCACGTCTGCTGTCCTGCCTTGTAAAATTCAGACACATGCAAAAGATGCCTGCATAAAACCTTCTTCCCACCAAATAAAGCTTCAAGGTATTTTAAAGGGGAGAAAGGCAATGAACTTCTGACCTGCAATAGAGGGCTGTGGAGGAAGCAGAGGAGCTTGGGGGCATCCAGAGTGCCTTGCCATGTCTCACCCAGCAAGGCTGTAAAAAAGCCCCTAAAACTCCAACTTCCAAGCCTTTTATGGCTGCCAGATGGTGGGGGAGTCTGTGTGCCCCTGGACCCCTTGTCTCTGGACTTGTCTCCAGCTCTAGTAAAACCAGCTGACCTCAATGAACTGACATTCACTCTCTGTCCAGCTATATATCTATCAGAACAGCAATCTGTCCCATCTATTGATTTAAAATATTTGAATAGCTATTTGAATTTATTCTTTGAGCATCTATCTATCCATCTATCCATCTATCTATCCAAAATTCTTTCTTCACTGTCCACATCCAGGTCAAAGGGAGTTTACAAGTGCAAGATCACCATTTAAAAAAACAAAACAAAAATCACTCAATCAATCAATAATTTTCTCTGCTAGTTATCCGTTCAAGAGATTAGCTGCTTCCCCAACCCCCCCCAAAAAACAACAACTGCCATCATCAGCTCCACCCTTTTACCTCAGCTGCCATTGCTTTTATTTTCTCTGGTGATAGGAGGCTTGTGTTGTTGTTTATGTCCTGTAATTCAACCTGACCTCCCTACAACCCCGGCCGGGGCTTCCTGGGCCATTAGGGGTGCTGGGACTGCGGGCAATTGAAGTGATAGAGGTTAACACTCTCCTCATTAAGCTGACAGGACTGCTGTAAAACACAGAGGACCGGACCACTCCTTTCACACTGTCCCAACGACATCAAATGGCGTCAGCTGGGTCTGTTTTGAAGTGTATGTGTATTAGCTAAAACAACTTGAGGTGACCTCCTGTCAATCTTTAAGACAAATCAGCCGTTTCAAGACAAATGAAACAGTTTGAAGCGTGGGCCACATTTTTTTCTAATCTAGCAGGTATTTGACTAGTTTAATCAGCAACATCTGACCAAAGGCAACCAAAGAGATTCATTACCCATGCACTTCCATGCATTCTTGAAAATCCCCTTGGGCTTTAATATGCATAAATATGATTACCAACACCATGTGCCCTCAGCCTGATCCCTAATCTTCTTTCTAAATTCCTCAACTGTTTGAGCTTAAGTCACTTTCGTATTTTTACAGGCTAGCTCTCATTTGGCGTCACGGAGAGAAAACTCCATATTCATGAGCAGCTTTAATTGAAAGAAGGGAGGGGAGCCCTAAATTTGCTTTTTGTGTCAGCCAGCAGGGACAAATGCAGCTTCAGCACATTTTCTTCATATTCTCTGGTGGAAAAGAAGGAGAGAGACATGAAAGAAGAGAGAGAGAGAGATTACAGACACTGAACCGGCGGTGCTAAGAAGAGCGGAAATCGTACATAAAGGCCGGTCTGAATCTCTGAATCTAAATAAAGACGCAATCCTTCCAAAAGACACCTCTTTGGCCCATTTTCAGTAAAAATCAGACAGGGAGGTTGTTTGCATTCCAGGAAACGTCTCCCACTTTCTGCATATGCAGCACTTGGTTTCCTCGCTGAATGCTGAACACTTCAGCGGCCGCAGCTGTCTCAGGTTTTTGCAGTGAGGCCTTCTGCAAGCAAAGCGCAGCCAAGGCTTGTCAGGAATTTCAATGAAAATACAGTGTTATAAATGACCTTGAAAAACGGGTTTTAGAAAAATAACGACGTGGGGAAGCGAAAACCTACTTCGAAATGTGCTCTGGTGGGTTTCTTTCATGAAACGTTTCATTAGCGCTCCATAGAGTTGTTTTTCTTTCTTTCTTTTTTTTTTTTTGGCACGTATGTGATTTTGGATGAAGACGACTTACTTTTCTGAATAGGCAAGAACGGCCTTGTTAACAGACATTGGTAAAACAGCATAAAAAATTGAGCCCCACTAAAGTGGTCTGTAACAACCCCTCCTAGCTGTGCATGTCCCTGGCAGTTCCCCTCATAAGGTTTCACTTTCCTCATAGGATGAAAATGACCTCAGCACAGTAAAAGCAGACAAGGACTGCTCACCAGATGTGAGTGGAGAGAAAACGGAGAGAGGAGGGAGTGCAGAAGAAAGAGAGAGTGAAAGGAAGGGAGATAGAGAGAGTGCAAAAAACATTTGCCTGAAGAATTTACTGCCAACCCCAGAGGAGTCCTTTGATTAAGGGTTCAAGTGGAGTTGCAGGGGTTTCTGGGATATCTCAGGAGCACTTATCCAGCGGTGGGGCTGGTTAAGGGAAGAAAGAGACAACGACAGCCAGAAAAATAAAATGCATTCTAAACCAAACTCCCCATTGGATCTCCAAACCAGCAGGTTCGGCCTCAAACACGCAGACCCCCCCCTATAAGCAAATGCCAGTGTCATTCCACACCCCTGTGCACCTGCCAGGCACACAAAGGGCCACTTCCTCCCACTGTCTCTGGCCAAGGCCCCTGATCCCATTTAATGCAGCCTGCACCACAACAAAGGGAGATAAATTAGGGAGAAGGCTTGATGATAGGGTGACTAATCCTTTTGGAAAGACTAATTCTATCAGTGGCCCGTACAGTTAGGACCAGCTAAAATGTGTGAATTGAGCAGCATGCGTAGCTGCGGATTTGTCAGTGTGGCCGCTTCGCTGAAATGCCTTCATGGCCGTTTTACTGCAGCTGTAATTCATGCTTGCAGGGTTTGACCCAGACATTCCTTTCCTATCATACCCATCTAAGTTTTTATATGTATGTCCTGCGGTATGAACTTACATAAGACTCCAGACAGAGCTGAACTTGTTTTTGCCCATGAGAGTTTGTCGACAGGCCCTGCAGAAAAATACATGGCCCACATACCCAATTATATGCGCATACGGATGAATTTAATTTATTGAAAGTGACATTAACACATTTATGATGTTACAAAAGACTTCTATTTCAACTTTCAATTCATCTAAGAATCCAAGTATTATGGTTTCCACAAAAAATATTATGCAGCACCACTGTTTTCAGCATTGATAACAACAAGAAATATTTCTTGAGCACCAAATCAGAATATTAGAATGATTTCTGAAGGATCATGTGACGCTGAAGACTAAAGTAATGATGCTGAAAAATCAGCTTTGCCATCATGGGAATAAATTGCATTTTAACCATGAAAACATGGACGGAATCACAAAATCCAGTCATAAAAGTGGAACTTGCCAAATTTTGGATGAATAAATCAAAAGTAGGGTAGGTCAGTACACTTAGAAACACCACATGTGCTGGTGTCTGTGAATATTAAGCCACAAAAATACTATTTAAATATGAATCCTGCATGTTCTGCGTGTCTCCGTGTGAATGAATGTTTCATTTAATACACACATACAGACCGCAATGTCATGCTTGTGGTGTTTTCAGCCTCTGTCGCCTCAATATATGAGTATATAAATGCACAAACAATCTCTAGACCTGCTCTGAGAGTCACTTCATAAGCATTTTACAGTTTCTTTTGAGAATAACTATTGTCATATCATATACAAACGGAAACTTAAAGGTCTTCACAATCAAAATAAAAGTTTGGTTTAACTTGAAGAAACTGTGACGACAAATATATGACTCACTTTAATGATAGTACTATTACTAACAATAAAAAAATATTATTAAAACACTATTTTTAGGGAACATTTACCAGAAAAACTTTAATTCAAAACACAGTAATTCTGAAAAAATAAATAATAATACATTTTTTAAAAATAAAATCAATTTATTAAAGATGCTTTTGATTATTAAAATTTATTGAAACTATTAAAATGGAATCCAGAAAATTAATGTAAAACCAGAATTTACTAAAAATTAAACTGAATTTGATAAAAAATAAATAAATAAAATGTATTTCATAGCACCTTAAAAATGTAAAAATGCTTTTACGTTGTGTAAGTTTTATGATTTCAATTAATTAGACATGCTTTTTGATTAATATCCTGTAATTTAACAGGGTGTATGAATTTGGAAAAAACTAAAATGGAATTCGGGAAAAATAAAACTGATTTCATAGGGTCCTAATTATATTATATTATATTATATTATATTATATTACATTACATTATATCATATTATATCATAACATATGTGAACCAGGACCACAAAACCAGCCATAAGGGTCAAGTTTTTGAAATTGAGATTTATACATCATCTTGAATAAATAAGCTTTCCATTGATGTATCAAATAAAATCGCTTTTAAAGTTGTCCAAATGAAGTTCTTAGCAATGCAATGTTTAGATATATTTACGGTAGGAAATTTACGAAATCTCTTAATGGAACATGATCTTTACTTAATATCCTAATGATTTTTGGCATAAAAGAAAAATCAATAATTTTGACCCATACAGTGTATTTTTGGCTATTGCTACAAATACACTTGTGCTACTTAAGACTTGTTTTGTGGTCCAGGGTCACATATATTATATTATATTATATTAATTGCAGACATTAATTAAAAAGAACTGTACAGAAAAAATGCCTTTGGATACCTCACATGGCAACTGGTCATGAATGTATCACCTCCCCAATGCATGCTGAGCGAATCTTTTACAAGCTGACTTCACGTCTACCGCACATCAAAGCTTTGTGCGTCAGTCCAGTCACACCGTAATCTCACATTCCACACTTCATTCACACTCAACCTCTTCAGCTTTTGCATGCACTGCCTCCTCCTAACCAAAGTCTCAGACAATCCAAGCCTCCCGTCGTGCCGTAGACCAGGTGAGCTGATGACTCCGCCAGGAGACAGCTGCAGACAAGCATACAAGACCACTATATGGAGAAGCCAATTAACCCGATGCTGCCTGAAGGAAGTGTGATTACCCTGTTTATAATGATAAGCTGCAAAGCAGCTTGGATATAAGAGAGGCTGTAAGCCAGCAGCTAGCTTTTTACTACTATAGCTGGTCCCCAGTTTAAGACACAGGCCTGATAATAGCTGGGTCATTATGGGATCAGAAGCTCCCTATTTCAGGCTGCTCTGCTCCGGCCGGCCCAGGCTCAGGCTGCCCATGTCTGTGGTCACCGGCGCTCTATAAATAAAAGCAGACGCTGGGTACAGGCACGCTATCACATTGCCCTACAAGCCAGAGAGAGAGGGAGGAAAGACACCCCATCCAGAAAATGTTCTGCACCACATGATTCTTAAAGGAGACATTCACTTCCAAAACGAAAATTCACAGATAATTTACTCATCACTTTGTCATCCAAGATGTTCCTGCCTTTCTTTCTTCAGTCGTAAAGAAATTATGTTGCTTGAGGAAAACATTTCAGGAATTATCTCCATATAGCAGACTTTGAAGGGTCTTATCTAGCGGAACGATTGGTCATTTTCTAAACAAACTGACAATTTTTCTGCTTTTTAAGCTAAACGATCCCAGCCGAAGAAGGAGGGTCTAGCGACACGATCGGTCATTTTTGAAACAAATTGACAATTTCTACAACTTTTTAACCTCAAATGCTCGTCTTTTCTCGTCTCTGCAATGTGCATGCGTAGTCTGTATAATCTGGGTCAAAACAGTTAGGGTATGTCTAAAAACTCCCATCTCATTTTCTTCTTAAACTTCAAAATCGTCCTACATCGCTGTTTTACCTTTTTTTTGTAAAGGGCGTTTGATTATCTTTGCATGTTCACTTTGTAAACACTGCGTTGGTACTTCTGCAGCGATGTAGGACGATTTTTAAGTTGGGGAAGAAAACGAGACGGGAGTTTTGAGACATACCCTAACTGTTTTGACCCGGATTACACAGACTATGCATGCGCATCGCAAAGATGAGACAAGACGAGCATTTTAGTTTAAAAAGTAGAAAAATTGTCAATTTGTTTCGAAAATGACCAATTGTTTCGCTAGATAAGACCCTTATTCCTTGGCTGGGATTGTTTAGAGGCATTTAAAACTGCATTTTGGAAGTTCAAACTTTGGGACACCATTGAAGTCCACTATATGAGATAATTCCTGAAATGTTTTCCTCAAGAAATTGACTGAAGAAAGAAAGACACGAACATCTTGGATGACAAGGGGGTGAGTAAACTATCTGTACATTTTGTAAATCATTCTAATATGCTGATTTGGTGCTCAAAAAACATTTACTATTTATATTATTATTATTATCAATGTTTAAAACATTTGTTCTGCTTAATATTTTTGTGGAAACCATAATACTTTTTTGACTCTCTTGATGTCATATTTGATCAATTTAATGCTAAAACCTACATTAAAAACCTTGGATTAGTCCGTTTTATAGTATTGGCATCAGGACTAAAATTTCTATATTTTAATGTCCAGAATATGCTGAGCTGACTGTCCCTCCCCCGTGCATGTCCCGCTCACTGCAGAGACAGAACGAGCGAGAGACAGACAGAGAGAATGGACGGATTAGAAGGAGAGAGAAAGAAGCCAAGACAGAGCACAACTGAGTAATTGAGGGTGACATGTCTGTAACAACACATCAGGCAGTTTGAATAAAGCTCCTTCCTAAGAGAAATGGAGAGAATAGCGAAAAAGAGAGAAGCGATGGAACAGATGCTTGGAATTAGAGTAGCCAGTGAGGGGGTGTCATCCGCAAAGAAAAAAAAAAAGAAAGTGGCAGCAGTTTTGGTACTGGATAAATAGTCCCACACAAGCTCGCTGTGCTGTATAGAGCGAGGAGGCAGCCGTGCTGAATGCGTTTGATATGGGCTCTCGCTCCAGGCCTCGGCGTCGCATTGCTAAAGGCTCCAATAGCAGAAATTTAGTACGTGTTTAACAGCACACCACATTTCATTGTGCTTCGCTAGCATTTAATACCTGATCTCCAGTGCCAAGCAGAAATCTGGCACACACTCAAGCCACTGGGGGAGATGGCTTACAAGAGGTCTGCTTGTTGGTGCCACTGAGGAACATAAAAGAACGAGTTTCCTTCTCCCTTCTGTATCCTTTTTTTTGCATCGGCTTTTTGCCTTTTAACTTACTGGAAAGCAGAGTAACAAGAAAAGCAGGTTAAACAGAAGAATCACAAAGAACAGATGTCTTCATATTGTAAGCATGTGTACTATCCTTTGCACCGTGCAAAAAATAGAAAATGACATTAAAGGGATAGTTCACCCTTAAACTAACCCAGGTGTTTATGACTTACTTCTTTCAGAAGAATACAATCAGAGTTATATTAAAATAAATGTCCTAAGCCTAAGTCAGCCACTGGAACACCACTCTCGAAGCTAGAGATTACCATTTATAAAGTTTTAAAAATTGATATTTTTCTTACAAAAACACATCAATTCGCTTCGGGATGCCTTTATTAACCCCCGGAGCTGTGTGGAGTACTTTTTATGATGGATTTATGCACTTTATTAGACTTCAAAATCTCAACAGCCATTCACTGCCATTATAAAGCTGGCAAGAGCCAGGACATTTTTTAATCATTAAGTCATATACACCTAGGATGGCCTGAGTGTAATTCATAGGGTAATTTTAATTTTTGGATAACCTATACCTTTAAAGAGACAGTTCAGCTAAAAATAAAAATTCTGTCATAATTTGAAGAGTTTATTTGCAAAAACAGATCTCTCAATTTTTAACAATTTTCAAAAATCGTGTATTTTCACTGTGCATTCCAATTAATCCCAATCAAACTGCAGCTGCAGTATTTTGATTAAGTAAAAATAACTAAAATATACAGCTAACACAAAAAACCCCAATAAAAACATGATAACATAATTAACATATGATTGTTTTATTTTGAAAATGCAAAAAAACTGAGTTGTTTTTGCAAATAAACTTGTTGACTCAGCGCCTGGAGCATTGTGGCCGTCGAAGAAAGTGAGAATTGATTGGAGGCCTAGTTTTGCAAACAAGTCAGTGCTGGAGAGTTAAAGTGAAAGTGACAAAACGAGTAAGTAAATGAGGTCAGCACAGAGAGAAGGCTGTTTTAATGTTACATGACCTCACCCAAGCATTCCAATATGTGAATATTATCATAACAACATGAGACAATTAAAATAAATAAAGTTATCAACATAACTGATATTCAAAATGGTAAGCAAGCGCTGCTTTGTTTACATTTCGTATATCTGTGTTTATCTCGTATTTCTTTGTTTTGGTTTCTATTTTGAATTATGAATATTTATTATTAAAAGCTGCTGATATAGACAGGTAAATATTCTCACGCAGATGCAGAACGCACGTTAGTTTATAGTCGGCTGTAGTCTGTGCGATCGATGTGTTCAAGCACAGCTTTTTGTCCAGACGCTGCCGATGCGAATCGACAACACCGTCTGCTAAAGTCGGCTTGGTGTGTCCCGGTGTAACGCCGGCTTTAACACAACCTTCTGGGTAGTTTTATTTAACGGAACTATTGCTATTGCTGAAAAATACTATATTTCTTGCTTAAAATGAACCCAAAATAGGTTGGAAATAAACATTTATTAATATGTTCAATAACTGAAAATTTGTTAAAGGGGAGGTCCACTTCCAGAACAACAATTTACAAATAATGTACTCACCCCCTTGTCATCCAAGATGTTCATGTCTTTTTTTCTTTAGTCGTAAAGAAATTATGTTTTTTGAGGTAAACATTTCAGCATTTTTCCCCATATAATGGACTGCTATGGTGCCCCGATTTTGAACTTCCAAAATGCAGGTTATCTTATTTAGTGTTTGATCTTTTTTGCATGTACATTTTGCAAAAACTGGGTCGGAACTACTGCAGTGCTGTAGGATGATTTTGCAATGATTTTTGAAGTTGAGGTAGAAAATACGGTCAGAGTTTTTCCGACATGCCCTAACTGTCTTGAGCCAGAGTACACAGAGTTCAAGGACTACAAGGCAAGACAAGCGTTTGAGAATAAAAAAAAAATATTTAAATTGTATTTTGTTTTTATGCAAATAACTGATCGTTACGCTAGATAAGACCCTTCTTCCTCGGCTGGGATTGTTTACAACTGCATTTGGGATTGTTTGAAGCCGCATTTACACTGCCTTTTGGACGTTCAAAATCGGGGCACCATAGCAGTCCATTATATGGAGAAAAATCCTTAAATGTTTTCCTCAAAAAAACATTATTTCTTTACAGCTGAAGAAAGAAAGACATGAACATTGTGGATGACAAGGGGGTGAGTAAATTATTTGTAAACTGTTGTTCTGGAAGTGGAGTTCTCCTTTAATAAGTTAAGGTAATCCTAACTAAATAATACACCTTTTTAAAGCTGCCTCTAGTAATTATGTGTCTGATTTTTAATTTACAACATATTTTGAGTCAACACAACCCAGTTGCTGGCTTTGTCCATATTTCACCCAGTGTTGGGTTGTATTTAACACAGCATTTTTTAGAGTGAAATTTTGGGCTGTTTCTAATGCATATTTGTTTAGTTTTGGAAGAATAACATTATAGCAGTCACATGCATATAAATGGATGATTTTATGGCCTGTTCACACCAAGGAAGTTCACCTCACAGCTATAATGATAACAACACAAAGGAATGATACCATCAGAACATTTTCTCCCAGCTGATGAAGAAACATTGACAGTCAATCAGAATCCATTGGCTCGAGCATTAAAGGCAGCAGACAACCAAAATGCAGTGTAAGCTTATAATATACTGAATGTTATCTTCCTTTGTTGTGGATGCTAATACAGTTATTGTTATAGTTATCTCTAGAGTTAGAAATCTTGGTGTGAACAGACTTTTGTTTTTGAAGCTTAAAACTTTCAGTACCCATTGGTTGTCACTGCAAGAACAATAATGACAACATGAGGGTGAGTAAATAATGAGAGAATTTATTATTTTCAGGTAAACTATCCCTTTAAGTAACTGTAGACTCTCTGCATGTACTGTGCAGTCAGTTTGCTGATAGATGATTAAATAGATGATTTCCACTGACTAAACATGGTACTTGATAGCATTAGCCTTAGAAGGATGCAATACAGACAAGCAATTTGATATTATATATGAAAGCAGAGGAACTTTCCGTTTTTGAGAACGCCATCTTGCCGAGCGTTCCAGAAGCATTTCTGAAACACCATGTTGTGGTGGACCATCGCAGCGAGTGGAAAATGGAGGCCCTGCCAGCTGTCTGAGGGCTGGAGGAGTGAATCAGCCTTTCTGGAAAAATCTGAATGTGCCTCATAACCCAAAGCCTCAAACACAGGGAGGGCAAACGCAGGAAAACCTCTATCCTTGCACCACCCAGAGAGCAGTAGAGAGAGAGAGACAGACTCACACTCATCCAAAGCTGAGAGGCATAGGGAAATGGAGGTTATGGATCAGGTCATCCTGACATCATCATTTCTATGTTTTTTTTATTTGCAAGGCTGGGACAGAGCCTTGTATTCCTCAGTAACACAATCGCTACGAGAAGGCCTGAGTGTTGCAGAGACTTGTTTGTGTATGTGTTAAAGAGAGAAAGTGTATGCGTGTGTGAGAGAGAAAGACAGGCAGAGTGAGCAGTGAGTGAGCGAGCATGAGAGAGCTGGCACGCTCTCCTCAGCCCACCAGCCAGGAAGCATCAAGTTCTTATTTAGCACAGGAAGAGCAGCTTTGCTTAGCAACTACACTGACTCTCCAATCACAGAAGTTTTCGGAATAATGCTGCTTGGACGTGGAGCGAGAGCCGTCTGCGTGCCTCTGAGGAGTGAACGAGAGGCCACGGGCTGCTTAAAAACACAAAATCCCGCTTTTCATAAAAGGCCCAGACAGTTCACGTAAAAAACAAGAGCTTTTATTCCTTCGCCTAGAAAAGAACTTTCAACGTGTGGTTTAGAAAACCCAGCCTGTTTATAATTTAATTAAACTGCCACCATTTTATATTTAAAGGAACAGTTTACCTGAAAGTGAAAAATCATTATTTACTCACCCTTGTTATTGCAAACCCAACAGAATTTTCTTTGCTTCCATAAAACATAAATGGAGAAAAATGCAACGGAATAAAGCGCAGTTACGATGAATGGGGCTGACACTTTAAAGCTTAAAAAGATGCAAAAGCACAATGAAAGCATCCACTCCACTTATACACTAAGTCTTCTAAACACCTACGACAGCTTTACACACCAACGGACCAAAACTTGAGTTGTTTACTACTAATTTTCCCCTTCCAGTGGGCTACTCATTGGATCACTGCATCAGGGAATTGAAGTCTGGGAATTTTTTTTTTTTTTTTCATTCTTAAATCCCAAGAATCAATTAGACTAAAAAAAAAAACATATCTCATATATACTAAAAACCATATTCGGTGACCATAAACCTGTTAGTCAGCTAGAAAAAACTCTAAAGAGGAGCATTTTGCTAAATATATGCACTATATAACATTCATTATAATTTTTACTGTTCTTCAGTGTTTAATTTATGTTTAAATCATTTTTTTTAAAAAAAGTTTTTCTTGTTTTTTCCTTGAGAAATCCCTGGCGTGTACTACTATATATCCAAAACAATCAATATTAAATCGGAAGCTTGTGAATCAGTGAAATTTGTGTCAAAACCCAGCCCTAAATAGAACCAAATCAGACTAATTCACAAAAAAAGAACTGAGACTGGTTTTGCCAAAAATAAATCACTAAATCACTAATACGTGACCCTGAACCACAAAACCAGTCATAAGGGTCAATTTTTTATACATTTATTTATCTGAAAGCTGAATAAATAAGCTTTCCATTGATGTATGGTTTGTTACGATAGGACAATATTTGGCCAAGATACTATTTGACTGTATGAAAATCGGAATATCTAAATATCGAGAAAAACTGCCTTTAAAGTTGTACAAATGAAGTGTTTAGCAATGCATATTACTAATCAAAAATTAAGTTTTGATATATTTACGGTAGAAGATTTTCTACATATTTTCATGGAACATGATCTTTACTTAATATCCTAATGATTTTTGGCATAAAAGAAAAATCAATAATTTTGACCATGCAATGTATTTTTGGCTATTGCTACAAATATACCCGTGCTACTTATGACAGGTTTTGTGGTCCAGGGTCACATATGACATCACTACTTGTCTCATGAACAAGGGCCAATAGTGAGATTTTAATTGAATTTTGGCTTACAATTGGGCCTGTTTTCTACACAAAGGTATTGAATGACTTAAGAAGACTTGAAATATAGTGCAAGATTACATGGTTCACTTTTAACATTACTTCTGTGGTGCTTTTGAATCATTATGGAGCTTGACAGACCCAATTTCCAATTATTTGGTAAAGAGTGGTCAGGATATTCAAAATTTCACCTTTTATGCTCAGACAAAAGTTAGTTTGGAAAGACATGAGGGTGAGTAAATAATGGAGTAATTTTCATTTGTATTCCCTTTAAGGCCTCAGAGGGAAGCTGAGATTGGACAGGAAACAATGAGGGGGGAGCAAGTTCGGGAAACAGAGCAAGCGGATGGATTTGAACTCATTTTACCTACATAGCACAATAAGTCTTGCGCACTAACTTGACCACAGCTCTGACATTAATTGCTACTATTAATAGCATAAAACGATTATAAGCATGTTAAAGCATAAAACACATTTTAATAAAGCTTGCCTTAAATATTGATCTTTCTTTATTATCGATGCAGAATACCCTTTGACGTGCATGGATGTGACCAAGCAACAGTGGTACACTGCTGTTGTGCACTTAATGCTATTTGAACATGTAAAAAAAACAACATCATCATTTTGGATTCATGAGTTTATCCTCATGGACTTTGGGGGCGGTCAGTGGGAGGCTTGTAGGCGAGAGCAACATGCCAGTTTGTCATATGGCACACGCACGCAGACCAAAGCTGCATCATCCCACAGACAGACCCTGAGGAAACATCTATACCACACAGTCCTCACCCTTCTCCAAGCAGCTCTAACACAAGTCGACAGCTGTAGGAAGTAAACGCACTCAAGTATGTCTCAGAACACCAGAGGCTTTCAGCAGCGGTTTAGTTTGGCGTATTTGTGTAAAACGTAATTTCAAATAATCACTGTAGGCAAAACACAACGCAAGAATACGCACTGGGTTGTTTGGATTCCTCACTTTTTCTTTTGGCTGGTGCATATCTGTAATTCAACCGCATTCAGATCAGGAATACACTTTTTTAATATTTCTAATTTGTTCTGGCCAGGCCAAGAAATAATTGAAATTCCAAGTAGATTAAAAAAAAAGCATCCTCCAGCTCAGGAGAATGGATCAGGGAGGGAATACGAAGTCGTACGAGGGCGTGCATCTGAAGTGGAAAGGGCGAGAGATACAGCACTAAATTAAAGCTACATTTAAGCCATTTCCATCGGAATGAAACTTTGTCCGAGTGGACTTCGCAGAGCAGTTACGGATTAGCGGACTTGCAAGGGGCTCAATTAAGGCGAAGGGTTTCTTGCACAGTGGCAGCTGTGTACTTCAGGATTTTCCATCTCCAGAGCAGATGGGTTGCCATATTAATCATGAAGCTGATGATCGCTATCGACTAAGGGGCCTGATCTGAGAAACTGATCATAAAACAACACCACCATCATTCTGCCATCTGTTCCCACAGACTGGTGGCAGTGCCAGCCTGCGCAACTCCAAACCTTAACCGATGCCGTCATCAGACATCATACAGACTTACTCACAAAACAGACGTCTGATTTAGTGACATTCATGATTAACTGCATCTCGATTAAAGATCAATAATGTTGTGGTACCAAATAAACACTACACTGCTTCTTTGGAACACAAGAAGAGAAAAATCTAAATAATGTGAAATTAGAATGCATGGGGACCAGACCTTTTAAGCTTAAAAAGGATGCAAAAGCATCACTAAAACAGTCCATTCGACTAATGGTGTGTGCACACCAAAACCAAAAGGGAGTATGTGCATCGAATTTTCGAAGATGCGATTGAGGTGTATATTGCGGATTTACTGCAATCGTGTTCCCCAATTCGCATCGCCCGGTGCAAATTTCCATCTGTTCGCATCTTTGCATTATAATTCACTTGTGCGAATAATTAAATTCACTTTTAGTGTGAACTTATCTCATAAACACAGCATGGATGGCAAGGGCGAATATTGAGATTTTTAGTGAACTGCAGCTCACATTTGAGTCCGTCCTTCACACAAGGGTATCAAATGACTTGAAATTAGGGCTGCCCCCGACTAAAGATTTGCTGGTCGACTAGTTGTTGTTCATTTTAACCATTAGTCGACTATTAGTTGCATGTTTATTATAAATCATAAAAATGAGCCTTTGCCCACATAGCCTAATAAGCGCTCAAGCGAACGCAAAAAAAGCTTGCCACAGAACACCGGCAGACATAATAATTATGAATGTGTCAGGAAAAAAGTAAGGAGATTGCATTAACTTTTTAATAGTTTATTGATAAACTAGTGCTTTTTCGGTTTTCAGTTTAAGAGATTAAGTCAGCGACACTGACACGTTTCATACGGATTACATAATCTGAGAATATTTGTTTTTTTATTTGAATTGGTTCATTTGAAAGTAGACCTTTCACTCTCTATAGATATATTTTTCATGTCTGTGAGGCAAGTATACACAGAGTTTTGAAGTTTCACACTCAAGTTCACAGAGACAAAAAAGCGTATCCTCTTTGCTTTTTCATTATTTTACAAAAGCGCAATGTTTCGTTGTTATTCTGAGTGCACACAAATAAACCGAGTCTTGGGATTTGAAAGATGTATTACTTTTATCTGTATGACCAAGTAGTTTAAGAGCAGGTGACCGCACCGGCGCCTCCATCTATCTATCCATGCAGTAAACGCGCTACTAGTTAGTTCTAGGTTTACATTAATTTGAGCAGCCATGTAAAGTTGCTACTGCTTACATATTTTTTAAAGCCATATTTAAGGTTGATGAATGATAGATGAGCGTTTGGATGTCCTGCCTGATGTACTATATTACTAGCCGCTAATGATCTGTCCATCACGGAATGGGCGACTTCGCCATTTCCTGTGGAATTTTTTTCTGCGACTAATAAAATTTGGTCGACCTTTTGTTGACTACCAGTTAGTCCACTATTAGGGGGCAGCCCTATTTAAAATATAGTGCAAGAGTTGTAAGGACCATTTTTTTGGTCATTATGGACCTTGACAGCCCCCTTCATTTATTATACTGAAAAGATTAGCCAGGATATTCAGTGCCAGCCTGCGCAACTCTAAACCTTAACCGATGCCGCCATCATGCAGACTTACTCACAAAATAGACACCTAATTTAGTGATGTTCGTTGCTAATTGCATCCTGATTACAGATCAATTTTGTGGTACCAAATCAACACCACAGTGGATGCATTTCATGTTGGCAGCAGACACAGACAAAAGCCTACAGACTCATTACCATGGAGGCATTGGTCGTGCAACGGGCACCAAAACGAAGCCAGAGACACAATGAGAGGTGACGGCTTGAGTAACAAAGCTGTCGGGAACAAAAGAGGCGGCAGGTCTTCACCCCAGCATCAGCCAGCGGAGAGCTCCAGCTGACGCCCTTTAAACAAGAGGTCACGCGGCAAAGAATAGAGGGCACAACCTCTGAGAGCCCCTGACCACCCCCTCACCTCCATCCCTCCAGGGAGGGGATGAGACAGCATCTCTTGGGGACTGTTAAGCCATCAAGCCGGCCTTTTAAAATTCAGAGAATAGGCGTCCGAATGTGGATTTTGACTCAGCTAAGTCAAACCCCAGGCAGTCAGTGTTGTTTGAGCATCTGATTCTGAGCAGCAGGGGTTGTTTGCCGGCCGGCGTGATGTGGTACGGCCTACGGATGACTGGCCTGACTGCGCTGGATGAATAAGTAGCACTTGCTGTGTTTGGGTGGGGGGGGTTGGGACAAGAGGATAGAATTGTTGGCAGTCTGGATGCAGAGCAAGGGGCAGCGCGGCTGGTGGGATGCAGTGCGGGCCGCAACGGCGAGGTCAGCAGACAGATGGGAATGGAAATGAGTAGGCCGTGCACTCATTTTAATCTTTTCCCCACAGCTGATCCAGGCATTATAAATGCAAACTCGCACGCACACGGCGACCTCCATCCCCCAGGCGTGCGCATTTATTATGGCCGCGGCCACCTTGGGTCGGACACTCAGTTGATTGGTTTGGTCTCAGGTTGGGAGTCATCTGTAATTTGATAAAGTGAGCAAACAGAACAAAGAGGAGTTTGATATCCCCCCCCATTTAAAAGCTCCACAGCCCCTCTGCGTCCAATTTATTACACAACACTATTCTCACTGGAGTCTTACTTCATTTCTGGCAGGACAATGCACATGCACTTGAAATATGTGGTTTAAGGGAAAGTTCAAAACTCCAAATAAAACAACACAAAACTACCATTATATGCAGTATCAATCCATTCAAGATTGTTAGAACTAGAGCAAAACGCCAGTTCAGCCTTGGATGAAAAGCAAATACAGTTTCACAATCATTAAAAAGCTTTAAAGAAGTAACATAATGATAAAATAATATAATGCAATAAAGGTAATTGAAAATAATACTAAAGTTTTATAATGAATAAAAAACAATAAATTAAAAGAAAATGATTTCGTGAGCTGATGAGCTTTTTCAGCTTCAACTATTAAAAAGCTTTACATAAATAAAATAATAGTGAAATGATTAAATATTATATAAACATTAATAAAAAGTTTACTTTTTAATAAAAAAAAGGATAACAGAGTAAACTGATGAGGCAATACTTTTTATACAAATCCATAAAATTGGGTAAAAAAAGGACACCAAGTCAATAAGTAATTTGGTTGGATGTTTTGCTACCTATTTATTTACAATGTTTTATTTTTCAGTCTTTTATCAAACAACCATCTGTCCAGCTGAAGAAGAACCAACGGCCGAACATGATTGGCTGGACTGCGTGAAAGGAGAGGGGGTGGGGTTGTTGGTTGACTGGCTTTGGTGGGAGGTCACATGTCATGGCCCTTTGCCGGCACGTCAAGGCCCTGGCGGACAGGGCCGACAGATTCTCAATGAGAACTCGCCACCCCTCTCCCTGCGATCTACCCCATTACGTCAACCAGTCCAGACAAAGTCTGGATGCAGTTTTAAATAAATTCAGCTCCGAGACATTCCACTCTCGGATAAAAAATAAAGCAAACTCTGTGTATTCCGTACTGCTGCGAACAAGTACATCACATAAAAATCCTGAGGATTCAGAAACCTTATAACCATGGCGACCAGCCTCTCATCAAAGTAATATTTGGAAACAGCCATTCTCTAAAAAAAACTCTCTCTGCAAGAGACAGCAAAAAGCAAATATTCTCATTGAAACTGAAAAGTTATGTTTAATTACAATAAATAAAAGAAAAAATAAGAGCTGATGTTAGGTGAAAAGCGCAAAGCTTTTTTTTTTTTTAATACAGGTCTGCTAGTACACGGCTCCCCATGGACCCAACCAGCTTGCTAACTGGGACACCTCTGACAATGAACCATAGAAAGCGCACAAAATTCACCTTTCTGGATACATTACGTCTACTGTACTGTCAGGACAGACCATAGCATCATGGTGAAATGTGCTTATTGTGCAACTGAAACAAATCTAGGACACGCATAGAAGGTTGCAACTAATCACCTATCAATAACTGCAAAAAAGCAGCGTTTCTTTAGCCTTTAGATGTAAACTAGCCACTCAGCTTCCATGTGACAAATACCAGCCAACACTTTTCCCATAGAGAAGCGGTCGTTAAATATAAATGACGCTGCATTTCTGAAATGTGCCATGTCTCTCACATTTCCCACAGTAATGAAACTGCATTTGCCACACCATGCATCCCAAGCCTGCTGAAGTGACACCATGGTAACACATACATATATGTGTGTAGACCCATTAGCACGATCACACTCAACAGCTGCTGCGTGGAGGGAGCAGCCAACCCGAGACTCCCGTGCTTTTGTCCGCTCGCCGTGTCTCTGACCCTGGCGTGGAGCCTGATCAGACAGTGGGAGACCCAAGGGCAGCACTGACCCTACACCAACTGCTTTTTGGAGAGTGACCTCAACCCCAACCTGCCCCCCACCCAAAACACACACACAAAACAATGTCCTACACAGCACTCTTATCCTCCTCCTCCACTACTGGCTTCCCCAAGCCTCCCCATCTATCTCTGGCTCCCATAAAATACATAATTGAGCCTCCATTTGTCATATGCAGATGCCCCGAGTGCATCCAGAGGCACAAAACAAATGCAGCTCGAGGGGTTGGTTGGGGGCAGGACACCGGCTGGCTGTGCATCTTCATTTCAAACCACTCAAAGATAGCATTAGATACAGACAGAATAAATACAGTGGTTCTCAACTGTTCTCAAAGTATGGGACAATGCTACATGCATAAGATATAATGCATAAAGTTACCAGATTTTTTTGTTGCTGATGAAGGTTGTGCATCAAATTAAACTCCAAATGAACTATATAGGATGTGACTTTCAAAAACAATGGCCAAAACTACTCAAGGTAGCAGAAGAATGATACAGACTACCATAAATAAACAGTGAAAAGTGTGGTTTGTGTGTGTGTGAGTGTGTTTTGTATAGTGTACATGAACAGAAATATGTTTGAAATTAAACATTTGTGTTTGATTTGGCACAATAAACTATTCTGGCACGGTCAATGTGACACATCCAATGTAAAATCTGAGTTTTGAAGCTTTCTGAGGTGGCACCAGGTGTAATCAGAGACTAAGAGACAGATTAATATAAAAGTAAAACACAAACAATATATGAAATGATCACACACTGTCATTTTTATAATAAATATTTGGGCGTAAAATATCCATAATTCTGGAGTACTACAGTCCAGATTTACATTGTAAATTGTAATTACATTGAGCTCACCTTGTAAGATGTCTTGTGCTTGTTCCCCAGGTCAAATTTTCCCTTTAACTCATTGAGGAGCTGCTGCAGTGTGCTGCTCTCCTCTTTGTCACTATAGTCTTGATCCAAAAGAATATAAGCCCTCCAGTTGGACGAGTCGAAGCCCCAGTGACAGGTTCTGTTCTCCAGCCTTTTATGACTGTGCACCACGAACTTGTGGGTCGGGAACATGAGCCTGCAGTCTAAGCACTGTATGCACGCCGCGTTGGGGCTCGTGTAGAGCTCTGGCACGAACAGGCCCTTGCACTTCCCGAAGCATTCGTGATAAACTTTAAAGCTCTTCTCCGTTCTCTCCAGCTCGATGGAGCACGACAACTCTTTGTCGGCGTGCGGTGGGAACGTGCCGCCGTAGATGAGGGCATTGCAGAGGCGCTCGGCGTCCGTCTGGGTGATGAGTCCGCATGAGGGGGCCGAGAAGGGCAGGATGCCCATAACTTTGAGGATCTCCAGCTGGTCCGCCGTGCACCTGGAGCAGTAGATGTGGAGGTCGTCGCACACCGAGTTGATCTGCTGGAGGGAAAAGTCTCGCAGGACGCTGTTGAGGATCTGCGGCAGGCAGAGGCGCTTCTCGCCGCCCACCACAAAGCACGAAATGGTCTCCCGCTCCAGGACCGTCTCGCACCTCTCGGTGGAGCGGTCGGAGGGGATGAAGAGGGGCCCCGGCATGACCGGAGGCGTCTGCGCGGGGAGGTTCACGATCACCTCGGCGCTCTTACCGTCCTTCTTGAACAGCATGTCCTGCTGCCACCGGGCCGAGAAGGCTGCCGGTCCGCCGAGGGAGCTCATGGAACTCAAGTGAAACTGCTTGAGAGTTTGCTGAAGTCCTGGATGCGGCTGAAAGCTGGAAGGAGCCTCCATGTTTAAACCTGGGCAGTCGGATCACAACAGATTCGGTGAATGGGAACGGAAAGAGTCGCAACAGTCCATGTCAGTTCGGAAAGCGTAAAACACCGCCTTGTAATCCATTCAACTGCTTCATGTTCAATTCTTAAGTCGTACCAGAAAGAACCAGAGTTCCGAGCGACGACAAAATCCTCCCGAAAGTGTAAAGTTTTCAACGAAATGTAATTCTCAATCCGTCTGTATCACAGACCCGGTGCAACTCACGGGCAAAATGTGTGGCTTGTGTAAAGCTCGTCGGCGCAGTTGCCTCCGCTTTACTATGAGAGTGTGCGAGTCCCTCTCTTACACACACTCCCTCTCTCTCTCAGTGTTTGTTTGTGTCTGGTTCAGTCATTGAATCCCGGCCAAGAATGTGACTGACTCCCCGGGCTGGCTGTTCCATGAAAAGTTCTCCCTCCCCCCGCAGCCTGAGCAGCTGCAAAAGCGGGAACACAAACTACACGTAGAACCATTGCCGCGGAGCAGCGGGAGGAGGAGGAGGAGGAGGAGGAGGAGGAGGAGAGGTGGAGTTTACTCGCAGCGGCTATAGTAACTTTCATTAACAAACTTTAAAGGTCATTAACATTACATGAATAGCAAGAGCACTGGTTATGTGCATTTGAATATGAAAACAGATGAATCAAGTATCTAACTAACGCACGTTAAATCTCGGAAGGGGTTTGTTTTGACCGCCTGAATAGATTATTCCGCTTATTACAAGTTTATTGACCAAATAAACGAATAAGTACAGACATGAATGTTGACTTAAAGCAGATTAGGCACACTAAGAAAAACATTACAGCGAATTAAACAATAGACCTAACAAGAACACTGTACTGTTATTAAAATGTCATTATTATTAGGACCAATGATAATAATAGTCTACATTACACATCGCCGTAGGTCTATATTAATTCTAGGGCTGTCAAAGTTTGCCTAATATATGTGTGTGTACTGCGTGTAATTATTATGTGTATATATAAATACACAAAAATTAATGTGTATATTTAGGAGAAATGTTATAATTAAAATATTTAAAAAAATTAATATATACTTGTAAATATTTCTTAAAAATATACATGAATGTTTGTATTTATATATACATAATAATTACACACAGTACACACACATTTGTGAGGCAACTTATTTTGTATGCGATTAATCGCCCTAAAATTCTAATTATGGGCTAGGACTAATAATCATTATAAAGCCACAACTAATTAACCTTCAAGTGTTACTCAGCTTTAAAAATATTGCCTACATTGAATATAAATAAATTAAAGAAATAAAATATAACTTATTTAGGGACACAGTAAAGACATTTGTAATTTTGCAAAAAAAAAAAAAAAAAAAAAAAAAAAAAAAAATGCTGTTTATTTTTAATTTATATTCTATTCATAAAATTCTATTCATAAAGCCACAACTAATTAACCTTCAAGTGTTACAGTGAATTAAACAATAGACCTAACAACATAAAGAACACTGTACTGTTATTAAAATGTCATTATTATTAGGACCAATGATAATAATAGCCTACATTACACATCGCCGTAGGTCTATATTAATTCTAGGGCTGTCAAACGATTATTCGCATACAAAATAAAAGTTTGCGTAATATATATATATATGTGTGTACTGTGTGTAATTATTATGTGTATATATAAATACAAACAAATTAATGTGTATATTTAGGAGAATGTTATTATTAAAATACTTTTAAAAAATAATATATACTTGTAAATATTTCTTAAAAATACATGAATGTTTGTATTTATATATACATAATAATTGCACAGTACACACACATTTGTGAGGCAACTCAAACTTATTTTGTATGCAATTAATCGCCCTAAAATTCTAATTATGGGCTCCAACTAATAATCATTATAAAGCCACAACTAACTAACCTTCAAGTGTTACTCAATTTTAAAAATATTGCCTACATTGAATGGAAACGTACAAATTAAAGAAAGAAATTATTACTTATTTAGGGACACAGTAAAGGCATTTATAATGTAGCCAAAAAAAAAAAAAATGCTGTTTAATTTGAACTTTCTATTCATCAAAGAGACCTGAAAGGTATCATAGTTTCCACAAAAATATTAAGCAGCACTCAAGCAGCAAATTAGCATTTTAAAATGATTTCTGAAGGAAATGTGATACTGAATGACTGTTGAATGTATATTTGCCATCACATGATATAATATATTAAAATAGTAATGTCATTAGTTATAATATTCAGTGAGAATTTGCCTAATCATAATCATTTCTGGACTAAAATCAAGTTATGACAAACTCAACTCAACCAAAAAACATTGTAATTTTAATCTTAAAATGTCATAATGATGAACGTTCTAAAATGTAAGAGCACAGTTTAGTAAAGTCATAACTCATACTGATTTGTTTAGATTGGGTGATATTGTAACAGCTTAATTTGTTTTTCATGGAACTTCGAAAATCGCAAGCATTTGCCTAATGGTTCGTTTTGGCACATAAGCCTCAAGTGGAGTGCTTGAAATTCAACCCTTATTTCAGTCAACGTTCTGCGAAATCCTGGTTCATGAAATGATTGATTAAATATGTTAAGCAACTTATGAATGCAGTTTCATTTGGCTTCAAATACCTGTCAGACCCTAGGTATCACAGCACACAGGGTAATGTCTGAAACGTGAGAAAAAAAGTAAGTTGAGAGTAGATTGGGAAAATAGGCTGCATTTGATGATAAATGAAGAGGGGAAAAATGGTTGCCATTGGTAGAGACACTACAATTACATTTACAGCTGGGAAAAGATAAATAATTGTGTTGTTTACAGGAATCATTCAACTAAAAAAAATGTAAACTTTTATCATTGACTCACCTTCATGTCGTACATCGTACCACATCAGCTCTGCCAGACTAATCACAAAGTCAAATGGGAAGCATAAAACTGAAAGGCCTAAATGATTCAGTATTCAGTATTCAGTATGTCAAACAACAGCTGCTAAAAGTTAACAGCAGGAAAAGTGCAACGCAACTCAATGTTGTTTGTACGGTTCTCAGCCACTAGGTGGCGCTACAAATCAGCACACATTATTTCTGAACGTCTGGAACCATAAAGATGAACAAAAACATAGATTTAAGCAATTTTATTATGTCCCCCAAGAAATAAATAAAGTACAGAGCTTTACTGTTTCAAAATATTCATTGTAGCAATTACACAACCTTAAATCTATAGCAAAGCCACCCCTTTTCCAAGAATCGCCACCCTAATGAAATAACTGAACTTGAATTAAAACAAAGTAGACAACAACTCAAATGTGCTGCCTGTGAAGGCAATTTAGCTCACATACAAAAGGACATCAACAGGACCTTGTTGTTATTTCTTATAATTGAAAACTGCAAGCATCAATCTGCAGCATGATGGCTTGTTTGTGCTGTCAAACTGCAGTAAGCCCATCTTTGAAATATGCATTTGCACTTCAGTAATTAAATGTTGAGCTTCCCAAGACACCAGAGTCCCCCAAGGTGCATTTTCATCTGTTATCCAGACTCTTCTTTTTATATCACTTCTTAGAATTTCATAATAATGCAGAGTTTGTTCTAAAATAACATTAAATATTCCTATGAGTTTAGAGAATACTTTTAATTCCATTCTATTTCAATACGTTTAATCGCTGCACCTTTAAAATACAATGAGCAATACATTTAGAAAAAAATATGCCAATTTACAAACAGAACAGACAGTGACAATGTTAACAAACATATAGTTTTGAACAAAATTAATTGCATTAACTGGATTAATTTAAGTGGTACTGCATAAATTAGTTAAGTAAATTAGTTGGAATTAAATCTTGTAATATATTAATTTAATTTTCATCCCTGCATTTAATGGCCACAACAGCACAATATTTGGTTTAGTGTATTATATATTTAGAGTAAAAAATTAAGGTGAAAAACTAGAACATTCAGATTTAAAATAACATTTTAAAATCCTTTTCCAAAAAAGCGTTTTGAAAATGAAAAAACTAGAATTCGGCCTTTCCAACATGGCAACCAAAGTTTGATGGGAGTTCTTCAGTTGTAAGTTATTCTTTATATAGGAATTTTTGTTTTGTTTTTATTTTTTGCAACGTGCATTGTAGTAAACCGTGAAGTAAATTGCTCCCTCTATATATCTCTCAAGAGATGCGCTATGGCATTCATATCCTTCCTCATACAGTTTTAAATAAGAATACAATACACTACTGTAATCTATGCTTCAAATACAAAAAGTTCTGTTAAAAAACATTCAAGTAGGCTTTAGTGTTTTGTCCAAGAGGCACTGACAGCGCACATGAATGTATCCTATTTCATAATTTGGCAGATACATTTATAGCTCTGACTAAAACTCTCTGCTTCCGCACAGATGAGTCAACATCTTTCGAACAACCCACAGATGCAAACACTCAACAAAATCCAGTGACTGAACTCATTACACAGCTTCTGTGGGTAGCTGAGGGGGCTTGTCTTCATACTGTGGTGGTGGGGTCAATGGTTCAATGGTCACCACCCCACTTTGTCCAGGGTTTTGGATATTCAGACGAATATCCTTCAAGTGGAGCTTCTCAGACTTGATCCTGCGCACTCGGAGAGGTCTGAGGATGCGACTGGCCCTGCTGGTGCTGCGGGCGGGTGCCGCCGCAGGCTGGGGTGCAGGGCCAGGAGTTGGTTGAGGGGCCTCTTGGTTATTACCTTCTCTAAGCTGCTGGGCTTCATTTTCGACAGCACCAATCAGATCTTCGTATGATGGCAGCTGGTAGCTCTGTCGCAAGTTGCTCTGCCGAACAGGATACTGTCCGCTGGTCACCGCCTCCTCATAGGTGGGAACATCATAGCTGGGTGCTGGTTCACCAGTTGATCTAATATTTACATAGAGAAATTATGACATGAGTTGCATGCAGATGAACATAATATTTGCTCAATGTGCGTCACCTAGATGGATCTGAACAAAACCATGGATGCAAGATATATCTGAGATGTTTGTACATGTACGTGTTTTTATTTTATTTAATTTTTGTCATTAATTTATAGATTTATTTGTATTATATATGTATATTTACTATTGTATTATATATATATATATATATATATATATATACACACACACACACACACACACATGTTTTATTAATTTAGAGATTTGTATTATATATGTATATTATATATTTATTTGTTTGTTTTATTATATTATATATATATATATATATATATATATACACAAATATAAAATAGAATAAATATTGTTTACATTTTTTATTATATATATATTATATACAAAATAGAAAACACATACGCACACACGTGTATATGTGTACACATATATATTTTCCTAATGGCAAAGTTGAATTGTCAGCATAACAACATCATAACCTTTCTCCTTATTATTATCAATGTTAAAAAAAAAAAAAACAGTGCTATGTGCTGCTTAATATTTAGATTTTATGATTCTTCTCTGAAAAAAGCATTTATTCAAAACAACAACAAAAATATTCCTTGCTAGTAAATGCATTAATAACTTTAAAAGGGTCATCGGATGCCCATTTTTCACAAGTTGATATGATTCTTTAGGGTCTTTAAGGCACAATATGTAAGTTTTCACCGCTAGAGGTCACATTTTTAAAACAATAACAGAGGCAAAGCTCGATGACGCAATGGCAGAGCATGGAACATTGGGAGATGTCATTTCACAAATCATGCTCACGGATGAGGTAATGTATTACTTTTTTATTAACCTACCTGTACATTTATATGTACATCAACTTGACATAGTCACCACTAGTAAGCTACAACTACATATATTGTAAAAACGTTAATTTGGTGTAAAGCTGCTTTGCAACGATCATGATCATGTATCATGAAAAGCGCTATACAAATTAAATTGAATTTAATTTAATAACAGTATTTTATGTCATTGTAATGAATTATCTGCAAAGAACATGAAATTTGATTCAATATTAGACTTTTACTGATATGTGACTATTTGTCATGATTTGGCGGGTTAATGATGCACATTTTTACTTGTGTAAAACAGTCGTTCTAAAAGTAAATTTGAACGAACCCACCGTATTTGCAAGTATGGCTAAATGTTTTTGTGCAGCACATACTGTATTTAACTACATTACCATAGGTTTGCTCACTAGACTTAATAAAAACTAGGGATGCACAAAATTTTCGGCCGCCGAAATTGCCATTTTCAGTTTTCAGCCGAAAGAGAAAAATGCTAGCCTATATATAATATAGGCTTATATATGGCACGCCACACCAGACTAACCGACAGTGTTCAGCACGCAGTTTCACTCTTTTCTAGCCGCTGTCACTGGGTGGTGTGACGTTCTGCTCAATATTCCGCCCTATGAATGTGCGTTCCGCTTGTGTACTGGTAATCATGCTCACCGGAAAAAAAAGAGTCTGCTCAAATAACGGGCCTATAGGAAGTTTCTAGCGCCTATAGGAAGTAGTATACTTGTTCCTGTTGCCATAGTATTCATAAGCAAAAACTGAGGGTAGGGCGGACACCGCGTCATTGACAGGTGACAATGATCAGGGACGAGTCATTATTTAAAACTGGAATTTACAAATCCTTGAGAATTTTTGAGATAACCTAAGTATACAACTGCATGAAATATATAACACTGTGCAAGTGTTTTTTTGACATTTTATTACGAAAAAAACTTACATATTGTGTCTTGTAATGAAAAGTCTATAATATACTTTGGTTAAAAATTCTCAATGGTTGTGTAAAGCAACATCCTTTTTACCTTGTCAAAATGAGCTCTGCAAAAATCATCCCATTCTGAGGGATTGTTCCTTTAAATGCAAATGAGCTCCACCCCACTCTACTCTCTGTGGAGTGATGTGTTGCTCTGAGAGATTGTTTACTTTAGCTGCATTTAGTGCGTTTAGCCGTGAAACTTGCTAACTAGCAAGTTATTAGGAAAGGTGATTGCAGCGATTCATAAAAAACCCCTTATACTCACTTTTGCTGTAAGTGAAGCTGGATCACGAATGATTTGCACGAACATAGACACATTTATGTAGATTGGGAGGCGCATTTCCTTCACAAACAAATGTAATCCACTGAATCTTCAGCGGCTCAGATGTCGGGAGTAAATGACGATCACTATGTTCATTATTACATTCAGCAACACAACAACTCAATCACTCAATCTGAGATATTCTTGTCTATTTTACATCCCTGCTCCAGCATCGAAACAATGGAGGTCTGACTGTTACAGCTGATCTGACGTAAGACGCTCATGTCAATCAACTATCGTGGGAGCGGCCTCTGTCGGTGTGACACACAGGCATCTAAGAATGGCTCGATTTGAAAAAGGGGATATTATTTTTACAGATTAATTAAAAACTACTGCATGGATTTTTATCATTATAGGGTAGATTTGTACATACACTGACAACACACATTAATGTTCAAACAACATGCAAAAGTGAAGTTTGCATCCGATGACCCCTTTAAAGAAAATACAACCCCAATGATACATATATAATAAATAAACAAATAAATAAATGTAACAAATAATACATAATATAACCCAATACATATACATATATACATATTAGCTATCAGATATTGGCTTATCTTTTTCAGCCATAGTTTTAATATTGGTGCACCCCTATACAAAAACCTGGGGGGTGTTTCATACAACAAGTTTACCAAATATGCCAGGCTTATTTGGTAAACTTTTTTATGAAACAGCTCCCCAGACTTTTATACATATAGAGCAGTACTTACTCCTCATCCGGATCTCTACGGGCACGATCCACATAATCGGCACCGCCTGCACCTGTAGTTTCCCGCTGTCTCGTTCGCTTCCTGTTCCTCAACCCGAGACACATAGCAAGCAGCAGCATGGCAGCTCCAGCTCCAACCAGCACAAATGCAACAGACGATGTCTTCCCTTCATCACCGTTTCCGTCATTCGTGTTCGTAGAATTTTGAAGCTGTGTCATTTCAGAAGGGACTATGCTCCATACAATCATGACCACACCGAGTGCCACCAGGCCCACCCCCAGTGCACAGAGAGCATACTGGGAGCCAGAGCTGCTGCCCTCTCTGCTGCTGGGTGAACGCCTGTTTCCTGTACACAGAGGCTGGCCACTGGAGCACATAGCTGTAAATGCTCCTCTTCAATACTCACGAACATACACTTACCCAGGAAGGGTGGTCCAAATGTGGAGGATGAGAGTAGCTCTGTGACATGAAAACAGAGACAAAAAGAAGAGACAAATGTTATAAACATTTCAATGAGAAGGAAATACTTCCTGGAAATGACTGAGAATGGGGCTCAAGTATCAGAAGAAAAGGGTTTCTGTGTTTCAGTTCAGTGCAGGCAGACTCCACACTAAAATTCAATCTTTTTGGCACAATGACACCCTAAAGGTCAAATAGAAACATTAAGCATGTCATGGAAAGGATTACCATGTATGGACATTGTACAACTTATTACAACTCTTCATAAAAATGTAGTACTGTTTTCAAGTCATGTCAGACTTCCAATGATTAATCTTCCAATGAAATGTCACACTTCTCTCTGGTGATATTTTGGTTTATGAAGCCCAAAAAAAGGTCTTAACAGCAGTATCACTCTTGTGATTGATGGACAGACATGAGTTGGTCAGAACACACCTTCTCGATTACATACGACAATGACACTTTTTAGTCTTCTCCAGAATTAAAATTTCCTGATAACTTACTCACCCCCATGTCATCCAAGATGTTCATGTCTTCCTTAGTCTAGCTGACAAAAAATTATTTTCTCTATATAGTGGACTTCAATAGGAATCAATGGAGTGAAGGTCCAAACTGCAGTTTCAATGCAGCTGTTAAGGGCTCTACACTATCCCAGTTGAGGAATAAGGGACATATCTAACAAAACAATCAGGGGGTATATAGTATATATAGTATATAAAGTATATACTTTTTTTTTTTTTTTTAGCACAAATGCTTGTCTTGCACTAGCTCTACTTCCACAATTTCACATAGTCACAGTGTAAAGATCACGCGTGACGTAGGCGGAAGTACCAACCTAGTGTTTACAAAGTGAATGTGCAAAGAAAAAAAAAAAAAAGGTAAAACAATGATGTTGGTTGATCTTGAAGTTGAAGTTTTTTTTTAAAATGACAGATTGTTTCGCTAGATAAGACTCTTATTCCTCAGCTGGGATTGTGTAGAGCCCTTTGAAGCTGCACTGAAAATGCAGTTTGGAACTTCAACCAACTTCAAGTCCACTACACTGTAAAAAATAAAAAACACAATTTGTTGAGTCAGCTTAATTTGTTACCCTGCTGCCTTGAAATTTTAAGTTCAGTCAACTAAAATAAGTTTATTCAACTTGAAATGTTAAGTTGTACTAAGTAACAACTTAGATATTTGTGTTTTCTAATCTTAACAGATGGGTAAGTAACCCAGCTGCCTTCAAATTTTAAGTTGATTCAACTTAAATATCTAAGTTGTCACTTAGTATAATTGAACATTTCAAGTTGAATAAACTTTTTGTGAGTTGACTGAACTTAAAATTTTAAAGCAGCCAGGTTACAAATTATTTTAAGTTGACTCAACAAATAGTTTTTTACAGTGTATATGGAGAAAACTCCTGAAAAGTTTTCCTCAAAAACCTTAAAGTAGTAGTTAACTTTCAAAAATGTACAGATTGTCATCCAGGATGTTCATGTCTTTCTTTCTCCAGTCATAAAGAATTATTATTATTATTTTTTTTTTTTTGAGAAAAACATTTCAGCATTAAAACAGAGTAAAACAGCGATGATTTTGAAGTTAAGGGATAAAATGAGACCCTAACTGTCTTGACCCGGAGATGCAAAGACTACGCATGCACAACGTAGAACTAGACAAGACAAGCTTTGAGGTTAAAAAGAATAGAAATTGTACTTTTACTTTTTTTTTTTTTTTTTTTTTTTAGAAAATAACTGATCGTTTCACTAGATAAGACCCTAGATAAGACTAGTTTAGAGCCCTTTGAAGCTGCATTTAAACTGCATTTTGGAAGTTCAAACTCAGGGGCACCATTGAAGTCCACTATATGGAGAACATTCCTGAAATGTTTTCCTCAAAAACCATATTTTCTTTACGACTGAAGAAAGAAAGACATGAACATATTGGACGACAAGGGGGTGAGTAAATTATCTGTACATTTTTGTTCTGGAGGTGAACTTCTCCTTTAATTTTTTTTTTTTCGACTGAAGAAAGAAAAACATTAACATGTTGGATGACATGGGGGCGAGTAAATGATTAGGAAACTGTAATCAAGAGTGATCTAATCCTTTAAGAGGCATGTTGAGGAGAAATCTTGATGTCACAGTTCTCCCAATTTCAAATCTGGGCATTTTAGAAGGGTAGAAAAGAATAATTCATATTTTAAACTAAAAAGTTAGCTTTACGTTTTGAAACTGGCGTTGTGTTTTTACTGTAGACTAACCTGTTATGCATGTAAATATCAAGAATATTTTGATTCTCCCACACATTTTTCACATTTTGAAAATCACAAAAATAAAGCTTAATCATTTTTCGGAGAGTGTTTTGTACTATAAAAAAAAGATGGCAGATATGTGGTCTAAAAGGAAGTATAGCGATCTCTGTGCACCGTTGATGAACAGCCATAAAGCCTGGCAGAAAATACAACGCAACTCATTTAGCCGGTTTATGATTCAACAAAGCTTGTGCAACAAGATGTTTCCCATCATTCTGTGCATGTACAAAAATAATAAAACGCAGATAAAGCATCAGTTACCCCCCGAGAACATACTGATCGTCATTTTGTTGCACAAGCACTAAAAAGCTTTTGTTTTTTGTTGGGATGTGATAAAAGAGAAACAAACATATGAACTACATTATGATTTCTAAACTCCACGGATGACAGCGTCAACTATTAAACACATGGAACATTTCAACATGATAAAATAAGTGCATTAAAGATAAAGATAATGTTTACAAACACTTCTATAACCTTTCCCACATCCATACTCACTTTCATAACGTCAACAAAAGCTTTCAACGAACGTCCTTGAAAGCAAAGGTTAAGACCCATCAGGCTACACGCACTGAAAAAATATCACCTAAAACGGATCCAGTGCACAGAGGTTAGGCTGCTGCCGTACACTAACTGTTGCCATAACAACACAGCATTGTTCACTAGTGAATGTGGGCACTTCACTGTGCTCAGAATGGAAATGGGGAAGGGGTGTCATTTTAGGTAAAAGCTACTTTGAATTCACATTAAAACAGGGGAACAGCCGTGTTAGCAAACCCAAATTTCATGTAGGTGAATTAATTTTATTCTTGTAAAATGCTCACAATTTTTTGTATAATTATACAAGATGTTCTTTTAAAATATTTCCCTCTTACAACATGTAAATCTGTTTGAGAATGTAACGTTAGGCAACTGCGGACATACACGTTTTATCTTAAGCTGTCATTTTCCGTGGTTTTAACAAATGTTTTACATTGTGTGTTCAGGTAGACAACTAAAAAAGAAATCACGATTGCAGGCTTTGTGACACCTTTCAGAATGACTCATCTGCCTGTAGGAGTCATTTATTTGAGGGGGAAGAGTGAATGGTCAGCTATGTTTTATAATGTTCACATTTCGATTTACAACAAGTGGCTTGAGGAAAAGGAAATCATGGATATTTTGAGAAGAATGAGGAATGGAGAGGTGGAAAAAGAGATGGAAAGAGAGCAATTGTCTGTAGGTGTATATAGTTTGAGAAAGCCTTACACGTTTAGGGGCACTAATAAAACAGGTTTTTCATAGAACAAGACATGGCAAGTGCTGCAAAATGTGCACACTAATTGTGTCACCGCATTTGTTTCTTAAGACTGGCAGGAGGAGTCTTGTTCAAGGGGATTTTAGAAATCAATACAATTTATCCTCAAGAAATAGATGCTGTGAGAAAATGACTCTTCTTCTATTTTTCTCATCTTAAATGATTATTAATCACATGCAGATTTGGGTATGTGACATGTTTGCAAAGGAGTCCATGAGAGCAAAGAACATTAAATTCTGGTCAAAACAAAAGAAACATAAAATAGGGAAATATGACAAAAGACCAGGAAGGCCTGTCTAAATACACAGCAACACTTGCTCCCTGTCCTGAAGTAAACAGACATTGAACCACAGGTCAGTAAATGCCCCATCTAAACATGCACCCCATGACCTCCTCTGAGCTTATCTGAACTTATTCTAACAGAATACAAGGCAGGATAAAATGATCAAATTAACTGGTTAGATTTGTATCTGGTCTGGAATACAAATTAGGTTTTATAACACCAATTACAAGACCAGTCACACTCAAACTCCAATCATCATTAATTCTACTACTACTAATATATTGAGATGGAGTGATTAGACAGACTTAGTCTTTAACAGTGTGATTAAAATATGTCTTAAAAAACTCTCTCTATATCAAATTATAAAACAGAACAATATGTGACCCTGGACCACAAAACCAGTCTTAAGTCGCTGGGGTATATTTGTAGCAGTAGCCAAAAATACATTGTATAGGTTAAAATTATTGATTTTTCTTTTATGCCAAAATTCATTAGGGAATTAAGTAAAGATCATATTTCATTTAGTAAAATTCCTACTCTAAACACATCAAAACTTAATTTTTGATTAGTAATATGCATTAGTAAGAGCTTCATTAGGACAGCTTTTTGGTGATTTTCTCAATATTTTGATTTTTTTGCACCCCCAGATTCCATTTATTCAAATAGTTGTATCTCGGCCAAATACTGTCCCATCATAACAAACCATACATCAATGGAAAGCTTGTTTATTCAGCTTTCAAATGATGTATAAAGCTCAGTTTTCGAAAAACTGACCCTTATGACTGGTTCTGTGGTCCTGGGTCACATATATTTTTGGAGTAAGTAGGGTTGTGGCCTTGAAGTGAATGACAAAAATGAGACTCAAAACAAAACCTTCTCTAATTCAAAGATGGAGACGAACAATTATGGAAACATAACAGGTGAAGAAATTAACACATGAGGTTAGAAATAAATCTTTTAATTTGAGAGAAATAATGAGCTTTTTTATTTTATTTATTTTTTTACATTAGGGCTGTCAAACAATTAATCACATCCAAAATAAAAGTTTAAGTTTACATACTGGATGTGTGTGTACTGTGTATATTATTTATGTATATATAAACACACACACATACATGTATATATTAAGGAAAAATATCTTAAATATATTATATTTAAAAAAAAATTCTGTATTATATACAAAATATTTTTTATTTTTAAATATATACAAACATATGTGTGTATTTATATACACATAATAAATAAATACACAGTAAAAACACATAGTATGTAAACAAAGTTTTATTTTGGATGTGATAAACCATGATTAATAGTTTGACAGCCCTATTAATGAGGTATGATATATGTATATATATATATATGTATATATATGTATATATATATATATATGTGTGTGTGTGTGTGTGTGTGTGTGTGTGTGTGTGTGTGGTAACTTATACATATATGTAACTTATACACACACACACACATACATGTATATATATCTGTGTATATGCATATGTATGTATATGTATGTATATGTGTATATATATATATATATATATATACACACACACACATACATGTATATATATCTGTGTATATGCATATGTATGTATATGTATGTATATGTGTATATATATATATATATATATATATATATATATACACACACACACACACACACACACACAGCCCTCCAAAAGTTTGGAAATGCCCTAGAAAAGTGGGGTTTTGGACAATATTGGCATGAATCCTTTTTAATTTGTGATCATTGTGCACTGGTAAGGGACAACACACACTACGAAAACATATTTTATTATGCTCTGCATAATCTGGGTCTAAATTCATTGTGTTCTAAACTGAATTGGCAATCAAGCTATTAAGGTGTGCTGACCCAAAAATCTTTTAAAAACCTGGGCCAAGTTTAAACCAGTAACCTGGCATCACAGCTGGCAAAGGGGCATGTCTGACTTTGACATGTATATATTGCCATTATTATGTAATCAAAATGAAAATTATTACTGCTGGTCTTCAATGATAATGTCAAGTTACTTTAATGTATTTGCACTAAAAAATCATAAGGATTTATGCTGATATCGTCCAAAACCACACTTTGCCAGGGGTGTTTTCAAACTTTTGTAGGGCAGTATGTATATATATATATATATATATACACATATATAAAAACATAACAGATATAAAATGTCATTTTATGTTACTGATGTATATTTTGTTCCATTTTCACTTGTACGTTTGAATTATATTACACTGTCTTGTTTTCACCTAAAATAGATTTAATCTAAAAATTGAAAGTGTGTATTTAATAGTGTCCACGGTCAATTTAAATATACGTACATCTTTATTACTGACACAAGCAGACATTATGGTTACCATGGTAACCATCGAAACTGTAGTTGTCAAAGTACCATACTACTATTGTTACTGTGGAAAGCACATCAAAAATGAAGAAGAAGAAGAAGAAGAAGAAGAAGAAGAAGAAGAAGAAGAAGAAGAAGAAGAAACACGGATTCTGTAAGCTTCTTATACTATTTTTACGAGATGCCATTATCATTTCTGATGATAATTCAGATTTAACAAGTAGTACTAACCTTGGAAATTCACCGGTTACCATGGTAAGCTTTATAAGGGCAACCCCCGCAGATCGTATTTCTACAATTTTTCAGCGTCATTGTGTACAGTACAAAAAACCCTGGGAAAACGAATGACCTTCGTGATTTTGTTTAAAGATTTCTGTTTTAAAGATTAAAAATGACTGACCAACTGGAAATCAAATTGGAGACAATATACTAAAGTTTGACTCAAAAAACGACAACATCAGATGGGAAGACTGAGCCACGATTTTTACAAACAAATGTATTAAGAATATGATAAAATATGAATAATTGATGCTTGAATGTCATCTTACTCACGTGAAACATCACGAGGAAGATTCTGACTGTCATTCACGATACTTGTAAACTTTTTACAACAATAAAAAAACAACTATTGTAACACTGACATCCTAAAGACCCTCCGGTGTTTCTTTCAGTGAGCGAAGTCAAACGTCTTAGGACGAATAACGACGAACATATAACAGAAAAATCAAGGTGAAGCTAAAGTTTACGGCCTAACCTAAGTTCCGCAGCGGTTCAACGCCCTTCGTTTTTTGTGCAATGAAAGTACCTGAGGCAGGTGTCGCTCCCAGCCGCAGGTGAAACCAATGTCCTCAGGATCCTTTCATTCGTTTGAGGAAAGAAAAACTGTATGAAAACTCTAACTTCAGTCTCACTCTGTCTGCTTCGACAATTTGTGGGCTTAAACAGAGACAGGAACTTTGTTCAAAATCAAGTCCAGTGCTACCCCTCAATTGTTAAGAGTTAAGAAGGACGCTTGGTCCTAATGCGAGTCGGATTTCATAGAGAAGTAACAGCTGTTCGTGCTTCTACAACCCGGAAAAATGTGGCTTTTCCTGGGAATTACCTACAAGTTTTTACAATAGTAGTTTCGATTTAGGCCTGTAAGTAAACTAAAGTCTGCAAGTAATATTCCTGACTTTCAAGTTATGTTCCAACATCAACTGCAACATTCTAAAAACTACGTTTTCTTACATTGTTAGTAAGTAAAGATCAATTCAAGCTTAAATTTCACTGAATAAAGACGTTTCTGCTGTGTAAATATATATAACATCATTCATTTTAATGTTTTTGAAAACGTCCCTTATGCTCACCAAGGATCAATTTACTGTTTAAAAAGTAAATATAAACAGTAATATTGTGAAATGCAGTATTCTTACAATTTAAAATAACTGCTTTCTGTTGTGCCATTTATTTCTGTGATGGCAAAGCAGAATTTTCAGAAGCCATTACACTAGTCTTTAGTGTCACACATGACTTTATCAATGTTGAAAAGTTGTTTCAATGTTGTGCTTCTTAATATTTTTGAGAAAACATTACTTTTTCAGGATCCTTCAGAATTTTTTTTTTAATTTTAAATGTTTCATTGTCATGCTTGATCAATTTAATGCATGTAATGCAACAACAGTAGTGTATAATATATAAAACCAACCTGATAAACAAGCACGCTGCAACACTCAAATACATATATGTAGTTTTATTTTTTTTATACAGATTATTGTGTCAATGACACATGGTATATATTTATATACAAATGTTTCTCAAAAGTACAGTTTCACTAATGCCACATGATACAGTGATACCAAAATGATTAGTGATTGCAAAATCCACCTTAAAAATGCACTGTAACTATTAAATTCTTGAGCTGTGCATCTCCGAAGGCTGGTATGCTGTGCAACAGACGTCACACTGTCTATCAATAGACAATCTGAGTCAAACCCAGCACGAAATCTGTGATTCATAGTTGCCATTCCTAACCAGATCTTGAACAAGATCTGAAAATAATGATTGGCTGAATTTATGACACAGTCATTAATCGATTTATGTTATCTAACCTGTGTAGACCCAATAACAGAGGCTGTTTGCGTAAAAGGCCAGTGCTGTTGCACGCTGAGCTGCAAAACTTATTTTACTCTTGTTGTGCTATGGCTCCATGTGGGAAAACACAGCTGTAGAATGTGCACTGCATGTGCTGCATTGGCTTGTAGATTGTATACTGCATTTTACCTTTCCGTACATTCTTCTGAGAACCCTGCTTATGACAGAAAATGATTCTCTGACTCCTTTCCAATCAGATCATGCTTTCATTTCCTTACTGTGCATGATAGTCACTATACAATGCATATATATACATATATTTTCCATTAAACAAATTGAACTGCATGCATGGTAAGTCTGAGATGTTAAAAATCACAAACAGGAAATAAAAAGTTTTTTTTTTTTCCTTTCATTCCCCTGAAATTTTTTATTATGTGGGAAAACTAATTTCAGTTAAACTGGAGTGATCCTTATGAGACTAATCTATTACCCACACTACATCGCTAGTAAAGTGGCGGTTGCTTTTAATTGTATATGCAAATGAGACTCTGAAAACACAAACATCTTAGCAGATGTCAACAGATGTAGTAAAACAAAGAAAAGACTTCACTGAGGCATTCAAAGTGTTATCACAATATATTAACAACGCTATTCTTCGTTCCAGCATTTCCTGTAACTTTAAACAAGCACAGTGTTGCAATGGCCTTGATGGAGGATATAGACATCTGAACATGTGGTATTGATTTCAGCTGCATACTTACAGTTCAGACTGGAATTTACAAGTTCGTCTATGTATTATGTTAGTAACAAAATATTTGCTTTTTAATGCAGCATGTCTATAAAATTTTAAATCAAGTGCTTAGTTGTGATTTGTTGCCAATACAAAATTCTCTAAAGTGCAAATGGTCAATTCCCAAATCTCTTTTACAAATAATTGAGCTCATTTGGTCCATTTAGAGGTTAGGGGAGGTTCATCCTTCCTAGTTCATCTGAGGCAGACACAGAGCGTGGTCTTCAGACATTAGTGATCTCTATGCTCGAGTAACCATGCATGGGACTGCCCTTGGTCCTCTGCAGGATCTTGATTCGTTCTTCTCTGGGAGGTGATCCACAGCCGCCTTGAAAAGTCAAGTCTCTCCCAACAGCAACCAGTGGATTGAATCTCAAAGGGCTCTGAGGAATGACAGAACGGTTATTTATCCTTGTAGGCGTACAGACAAAGTTTGACTTGATTTTGTCAGAATGTTTTGTGTCAACAACAGGTCAGCCTATACCTTGCCAACTTTTTGCCTGGGAGAAAATCCTTCCTCAGTTTTGCGGCAGTTTGAGCTGGGAGAATGTGTAGGAGTCCCGTCTTTCCTGTAGTCCTGAGCCTGGTTAGTCCTGTAAGAGAGAAATACTGCATAGTCACACTTGTAAAATCAATACATGTTTTGAAGAAGTCTCTTCTGCTCACAAAGCCTGCATTTATTTGATCCAAAGTACAGCAAAAACAGTAAAATTTTAAACATTTTCTGAATTTTTTGCATCATTACTCCAGTCACGATCTTTCAGAAATCATTCTAATATTCTGAGTTGTTGCTAATAATAATAATAATAATAATAATAATACATAAATAATAATACACATTTATTATTATTATTATTATCATGTTGAAAACAGCTTAGTAGAATTTTTTCAGGTTTCTTTGATGAATAGAAAGTTCTATTCTAACCTCTAGTTCTATCATATATATTACCAAAGCTGTTTATTTTTAGATAAATGCTGATCTTTCTATTCATCAAAGAATCCTGAAAAAGATTTACACAACTATTTCAAATATTGATATTATAATAATATTAATAATAATAATAAAATAATGATAAAAAATGTTTCTTGAACAGCAAATCAGCATATTACAATGATTTCTGAAGGATCACATGACACTGAGGACTGGAGTAATGATGCTGAAAATTTAGCTTTGATCACAGGAATACATTACATTTTAAAATATATATAAAAACAGTTATATTAAATAGTAAAAATAAAAAATATTTCACAATATTACTGCTTTTGCTGTATTTTGGATCAAATAAATGCAGGCTTGGTGAGCGGAAGAGAATTCTTTAAAAAACATTAAAATCTTACTGCTCAAAAACTTGACTGGTAGTGTACTGAAAGTGGCGTAGAGAGTTTTAAGGCTTTTTTTTTTTTTTAATTTATATTAATAAAATGTATATATCTGACAAAACGTAAACACGAGAGATTAGAAAGTAGCGCCGGCCTTTTTTGAACGAGCGGACTGATATGCACTGATGGTGCGGACGACAGCAACCGCTAATTTGCTCTTTGAAATGAGTGGTATAACGGCAAAGCAATTTTAAAAGTCAGTGTAAAAAATGACGACTAGTTCTCTAATAACTATAATTTACAATATATCTTCCCATATACTGCTGGACTATGTACAAGCACGGGAGACGTAAAAATAGCGTCTTTTTCGGAAGAGCGGACTGATATACGGTTTTGCTGTGAACGACAGCGACCGTTGCCATTGGATGTTGCGATTGACCATTCAACTGCTGGACTATAAAATACTCATGACTATAATGAAGCTCCACACACCTTGCCGGGTTGAGAAGCACTTTCATTTCTTCATATAGATGACGATGGATCATGTGTTTATTGCTGGGGATATCTAGAGCCTTGGCCATGGTGTCTGCACTGAAGGTCGGATCTAGAACCATCACTGCACCATGGATGCCGCTGTTCTGAAGGCTGTCAGCATACTCCTGGATAAAAGACAACATTCAACAGGTTGGACATTTAACGAAATATATGTATGACATTCATCCACCTTATGCCTATGTGCGAGACTTCCGGTTCGGTAGCTGCACATAAAATAAAGCCGAACATAAAATAAAGAGTAACAACATGCAGTCAGTGTTGGTGGTAAGGCAGTACAAGTAACGTGAGATACGTAATATTATTACTTTTTCCAAGTAACTAGTAAAGTAACGCATTACTTTTTAACTGACAAGAAAATATCTGAGTTACTTTTTTAAAAAGGTAACGCCAGTTACTTTCCCACCCATTTATTAATTAAAAGCTCTTCTGTCCCCATGTTGAGAGAAATCGGGAGAAAGGTGCTAGCTCTAGAATAAATGTGAACATGCATTAGTTAATCTCACTCACAAAAATGAATGAAAAGTATTCCTTAAAATGAATAAAAACAGTGAAATTCAACTCAGAATATGACGCAATCCTGCAATAATTAAATATGTTAAATAATACAAATATCCTTAATGCATTAATCCCATTTTATTAACCGATGTCTTTGCTGCCGACCTTTGATGATCCAATTCAACCATAATAAGCAAAAATTACTCAGTATAATCTAACATTTCTTTTCCCTTTTTTTATTGCTGAAGAGTTGACATTTTTTCTTCTGCTTTCTACTGTACAGACGTGAATTTACTTTTCTCAAAGCCTGAGGCTTTTGGTGTGAAAAGGCTTTTACATCTGCCACAAAAAAAAACTTTTTATATTAAAAACAAGCAGGCAAGCCCTGCCCAGGTTTAAAAAGTAATGCAAAAGTAAAGTAACGCATTACTTTCCATAAAAAGTAACAAAGTAACGTAATTAGTTTTAAGTACTTTTTAGGGAGTAAATATTGTAACGCATTACTTTTAAAAGTAACTTTCCCCAACACTGCATGCTGTAAATGGTAAAACTGTTTGCACTACAAACCAGTGTGTTCATAATTAGGATAATACTTTAAAGTAATATGGTAAGGCACCAATTTGCAATATCAAGCAGCAAAACAAGCTGTTTTGTACAGCTAAAAATAGCTGGACGCAGATGAGACCCGAAGCCAGACCCATAAAATTTACAACTGGCTGCACTTGCTCTTATGGCAAAAATAAAGTGGATACGTCAAGTATGTTTTAAGTATCCAAATACTTGTTGGAAACACTGAATGTTCCTCATACACTGATGTTCAAAAGTTTGGGGTTGTGAAGTTTTCTTTTTTATTTAAATAAAAAAAAAAAAAAACTTTAATTCAGCAATGATGCAATAAAGTGATCAAAAGCTTTGCCATAAAAACAAAAAATATATAATAATAGAACAGTTATTTAAAAATTATAATATTACACATTTTATTATTTTTGATAAAAGAAACGCTGTCATAGTTAACATTAGAGACTTCTTTCAAAAACATACAAAAAAAACAAAAAAAACAAAAAAAAAATTCTCCCAACCTCAAACTCTATGAACTTTGTATTACCTTCAGATCAATGTCTCTGATCCATTTAATGACACGGTGGCTGGTCCAGACCACTGGATCCAAATCTCGATTTTCACACTGAGCACGACGTGCCTGTATAGTCTGCAGAGACAATATGCTATTTTACAGTATCACCAACAAAACCTTCACATGTTATATTTTCAAAATGAATGCAACAGTGTATTCATTCAGCATATTCTTGCCTCTTTGTCAAAGTTGAGCATTTGCAGAAGCTGAATGGCTGACAGAATGCTGGTAACATGAAACTTGTTGGTGATGTTAAAGACGGTCTCCAGGTCTCTCCGCGTGATGGAGTTCAGTACTCTGCCGTCCACCAACTGGTTGTGGAAGACCTGTGAGTACTGGGGAAGCCCGACATCACTCAGCCAGGTCTTGGACACCCAGTGATGATCCATATCAGCAGCTTTGGAAAGTCTGAGGGACACAAATATGACAAAACCAATGCTAATGCACTCTAATGTGTACCACCTGTGTGTTTGCATACAGGTTTATGGCCGCTCACCCTCGTCCATTCTCTGCTTCTCGGTAGTCCTCGATAGCTAGACGGAGCTTCCTGCGGTGCATGGGGCTGTTGATGCCCAAACCCAGCTCCAGGTCCTCATCGGTCAACCCCAGCAACACCTGCAACAAGAAGCAGCTTGCTGTGACATCACCACATTAGCTCTAGAGACAAGTACATGTCACAAGGTATTCCGGTGTTACTGAGTAATCATTAACTAGATTAACATCAGGCCTCATTGTAAGCATAAAGGCTGTTAATATTTGTTGGACGTTAAGATAAAGCACTAATCAGCGGCCAAAGAACTAAAACTGTTATCCTAGAATGTCAGTTAATCAATGTGAAGATCATAAATGGCTTATTGGTTATGTTTGTATGCATTTTTGATTCATCACAGTACATTAAGACAACTGTTTTGTATTACACGTGTCCTGAAATGTTGTTTGAGTATGCAAATGAGGCATTATGTAATTAAATTAGCACTGATTTGCATACATTTCCAGAATATAAATCTGAACACTGGATGAAGAACACTTTTTACCGAGAGGATTTTGGATATCTATTTTTATAGATTTATAGAAACAAGTGTAATTTAAGTCTACAGACACGAATAGATAAAGTTTAATAAAACAGACACCTAAATACGTATTACTATTCTGAAAAAAGACGCATTATTGACCAGTGCATGAAAAATGGTTTTCCCTGTAATACTTTATCTTAAAAAGGGCTAAAATAAAATGCATGGTAGAAATGGTTGGAAGGAAATAAGCATTTACCTTCCCACTCTTGACATTCTCTGAGCAGGCGCGCATGTACATGGGCATTGCCATGACAACCTCCAGCCAGGCCTGCACAGTGACCGCCTTCCACAGAGACATGGGCTTGCTGCGCGTAAGCTCCGCCTGCTGCAGCCGCTCCAGCTGCTCCTCGCCATCTGATAGGCTTGGATGGTTCTGGCTGGCTAGGCTGTCTGAGTCTGGATTGGTCAGGAGGGGCAGGAATAGGAGGGGGGGCAAGTTTAAGGGGTTCAGAGGGGTTGAAAGCAAAACAAAAATGCCTTATCCATTCTGCACATGAAAGCTTTTTATTGCTGTCAGGAAAAGCACCCACCTCCATATCCTCCTGTTTCATTTCAGTATTTTCTGCTTTTAAAATGCTTCTTAAATGACTCATTGCTGTCTAGCAATAACCAGTGGATGCGATAAGGTCTGCGGTCAACATGGACAGACCTTATCTATCCTTATATATAACCCAGACACCCTCTTAAGCAAAACCACTTCCACATTTACCACCTCAGACTTTCACAACAAAACCACTTGATCTGCTTTTTCCTCACTGTGTGAAGCTAACATTTACAGTTAAAGTCAAAAGTTTACATACACCTTGCAGAAATTTTATCAAAATAAGAGATATCAAAATGCATGTTATTTTTTATTTAGTACTGATTGAATAAGATATTTTACATAAAAGATGTTTACATATAGTCCACAAGAGAAAATAATAGATGAATTTATAAAAATGACCCTGTTCAAAGCATACATATGCTTGATTCTTAATACTGTGTTGTTACCTGAAGTTTTTTTTTGTTTAGTAATAGTTGTTCATGAGTCCCTTGTTTGTTCTGAATGGTTAAACTGCCTGCTGTTCTTCAGAAAAATCCTTCAGGTCCCACAATTTCTTTGGTTTTTCAGCATTTTTGTGTATTTGGACCCTTTCCCACAATGACTGTATGATTTTGAGATCCATCTTTTCACACTGAGGACAAATGAGGGACTCATATGCAACTATTACAGAAGGTTCAAACACTCACTGATGCTCCAGAAGGAAAATCGATGCATTAAGAGCCATGGGTGTAAACTTTTAAACAGAATGAAGATGTGTACATTTTTCTTATTTTGCCTAAATAACATTTTTTTCATGTAGTACTGCCCTTCAGAAGCTATAGGAGATACTTATGTGTTTCCCAGAAGACAAAATAAGTTACATTTACCCTTATCTTCAAATTCAAAGGTTTTCACCCTCTGGTTCTTAATGCATGGTTTCTCCTTCTGAAGCATCAGTGAGCGTTTGAACCTTCTGTAATAGTTGCATATGAGTCCTTTAGTTGTCCTCAGTGTAAAAAGATGGATCTCAAAATCATACAGTCATTGTTTGAAAGTTTTCAAATACACAGAAATGCTGAAAAGAACAGTAGGCAGTTTAACTGTTCAGGACAAACAAGGGACTCATGAACAACTATCACTAAACAAAAACAAAATTAAAAAAAAAAAAAAAAAACAGCTGTGGATCATTCATGTGACAAAACAGTATTAAGAATCAAGTGTGTGTAAACTTTTGAAAACTGTCATTTGTGGACTATGTGTAAACATATTTTATGTGCAATATCTTATTCAGGTCAGTACTAACATGCTTTTTGTACGATCCCTCTTATTATGGTAAAATAATTGACATTTTACAGATTCTGCAAGGTGTATGTAAACTTTTGACCTCAACTGTAATTTACTTGTTTATTAAGCTAATCTACTAACTAGACTTTTACAGCATTGTTTACTACAACACAAAATTATGGGAGTATGTTTTTTTTTTTTTTTTTTTTTTTTTTTTTAAAGTACTACTTCAAAATTTAATTTCTTTGTTATTTGTAAAATTTACTAGCAATTTCTGAGTGATAATTCTTTAAAAGTAAATTCTACATGCAGGAAACTTTTAAAGCTTAAAATCATACAGAAAATTAATTTATTATGGAAGTTCTTTATAATACACTTCATTCAACCATCTTACCAAAATCATCAGATGTGAAAAACGTCAATCCACACCTGTAGTTTAATGTTTTTACCAGCAGGTGGCGCCATATAAACTCTGAGCTAACGCTGCTGCAGTGATGTCATCCTTAAGGTGCTGGACTATCGGCTGAGTTTGTATGAATTAGATGTGTAGTATAATTATTTAGATTATTTGGTGTCTAATATAGCTCTCCTACTGCTGAAAGTGTGTCCTGTAAGGTATAAAACAAGATTGAAGTTGCCCTGAGGGTTCAGACAGAATCATCCTTCTCTTAAGGCTTCATCAGATTTTAATTAGCTGAAAAAATTACCTCTATAAAACTCATTATCTGATGGGCATCAGGGCAGAGGACACCTATTTCGAACCTTTAGAGGAAATAGGCACTCGTCTAAGCAAAGACAGAGCCTTGACCTTGTTCGAGACATCCGAGAACATCCGCTGGCTTATGGAAAAATGGATTTTAATGGAGATCGCAATCTGTTTCCATTTCAAGTAATGAGAAGGAAAAACCCAATCGCTCTGAATTTACTGTTGCAAAGCTCTCCGGCATCCTTCACGAGGCTGTAAATAGAAAACTCTCATCAAGAAAGCCTACATAATGACTTTCTATGATACCTAAATATATAATTCTCAACAAATGTGTAGCAGACCCTTAAACTAAATGAAATCAAAATTGGTCATGAGATGATGTTTTGGGTAGAGGTGCACATGACCGTGCTCATGTTTTGGGTAACGGTGTACATGATAGACTCCAGTTCCAGTTGACATATTCGTATGAGTTATGAATGTAGTGAGTTTGGGGCATTCTCATCCACTGAGGTAAGACAATGTTAGGACACGTGTTAACACAGATGGTGGGTAATTACAAATGAAGAGTAGAGCGGGGTCACCCCAAACCACGGCAACCCCTGAACAAGAGGGTTAAGAGGAAACCATTACATGACAACTCGCACGCAAACACACACACAGGGTCAAGAAGAAAGGCACATGGATGTTGGGTTATGTGTTTTTATTTTAAAATAAGTTTTATTTTAATTGTTTCTTTTTTTTCTCTTTAAATCTCCAGAATGTTAAAACCTCCTCATCAAATTCAAATATAGTCCGGTTTCATTGAAATGACCTCTTTTCTAGTCTTTAAATAAAGTTCTTTAATAGATTTAATCTTATATCTGACATAATCTACTTTACAAAGCTTACAACATAAACTCATTAGAATGACATGAGGAATGAAGTTCCACTTAATTTAAAAGATTAAAATAAAAAAGGGAAAACAAAAAATAAAAATCAGTGCCACCGAGATGCAAAGGAAAGCTTGATACGGAAAGAAATATGTGATATGTCAGCAGAGACGAGAGTCATGACATCATTGGGTTTAACATTAATGGGAAACAATGTTATGGAAGCAGGGTGTGTTATGAGTTCTTACAGACATTATATTTGCACACTTGAGAAAGCAGAAAGAAGAAAATATTCCTATATATTTTCTTGTGTACTGCAAGCTGAACTATAACCCTTTGGCACTTTACTGATGTAAGGTCAGCACCTGGTTTAACGGGATAGTTCACCCAAAAATGGAAATTCTGTCATCAGTTACTCACCTTTATTCCGTTCCAAACCAGTAAGACCTTCGTTCATCTTAAGAACACAAATTAAGATATTTTTGATGAAATCCAAGAGTTTACTGACCCTGCATAGACAACAACGCAACTGAAACGTTCAAGGCCCAGAAAGGTAGTATGAACATCATTAAATTAGTCCAACGGTCTTCGACAAACATCCAGTCTTGGTACTCTCGTGAACGCACATAGAAGATTTTTGTTTTCTTTGCACACAAAAAGTATTTTCACAGCTTCATAATAAACTTAATATACATGGACTATTGTAACAATGTCCTTACTACCTTTCTGGCCCTTGAATGTGGTAGTTGCATTGCTGTTTATGCAGGGTCAGAAAGCCTTAAGGTCAAAAATACCTTAATTTGTGTTTTTCGAAGTCGACTTTGGAACGAAAAAAGGGTGAGTAATTAATGACTGAATTTTCATTTTTGGTTGAACTGTCTCTTTAAGTATAGTCCAGATTTGTGTGTAAATAATTTGTGGAAACTTCCCCAATATTACTTCAAAATCTAGTATAATTCCCCACAGGTTATAAAATGTGTGGTTTTTAAAATGGAAACAGTCTAATAAATAATGCTACATGTCTTTTAGTAAAAACGGGCAGTCATATTGGACCACGCAAAAATAATTTAAACAAGGACTGTCTGAGACATACTGTAACTTCAGTCCAGATCTAAGTGAATTACTCCATCCTTTTGCAATCTATCATCATAATGGACTTAAACTGCCTAAAATACGATTTATGCAGTCTTTCCGGACAATAAAGTATGGATTTTGGGAGGTTTTCATTTCACATTTGTCAAGATTAAAAAGATCCTTGGTGCAGCCTTGCAAGAAGACATAATACATAATAAAATATTCGCTTTTAAATGATCATTATCCTGGTTTGGCAGCTGTCTGAGTGTAACTCTGAGGTAAACACACAAAATTCACCTGTTAAGGTGCAGTCACATTTACCATAGCTTGACGCAATTTTGCGGGAGAGATCCAGTCATTTCAGTAGGAAGCGACTTGGCCTAAAAGTGACTTAATGTGCCATGCGAAAGTTTGGAAACCCCTTGCAGAATCTGTGAAAATGTGGATAATTTTAACCAAATAAGAGAGATCATACAAAATGCATGTTATTTTTTATTTAGTACTGTCCTGAGTGAAAACTTTTGAACAGGATGATGTCCAAATTTCTTATTTCATCAGAATATATATTTTTTCCATTTAGTACTGCCCTTCAGAAGCAACAGAAGATACTTGCATGTTTACCGGAAGACAAATTAAGTACAATTTACCTTAATCTTCAAATTCAAAAAGTTTTCACTCCCCGGCTCTTAATGCATCGTGTTTCCTTCTGGAGCATCAGTGAATGTTTAAACTTTTTTTAATAGTTGTGTTTGAGTCCTTCAAATGTCCTCAGTGTGAAAAGACGGATCTCAAAATCATACAGTCACAGCTGGAAAGGATTCAAATATGCAAAAGATGCTGGAAAACTGAAGAATCTACAGGAGCTGGAGGATTTTTCTGAAGAACAGTGCTCAGTTTAACTTTTCAGAACAAACAAGGGACTTATGAACAACCATCAAACCAAGGGTTTACAAACTTTTGTAGGGGGTTTATTTTAATAATTTCAGCTATTTTTTTTGTCTTGTGGACTACATGTAAACATCTTTTATGTAAAATTATCTTATTCAGGACAGTATTAAATAAAAAATAGCACGCTTTTTGTATGATCTTTCTTATTTAGTTTAAATTATTCACATTTTCACAGATTCTGCAATAGGTTCTCAAACTTTTGCATGGCACTGTACATGTGAGCTGTGCTTCGAACATCGCTACACTATTGATGATGGACCTCTTTTCGCCAAAATTTAGCTAATGTGACCTCACCTTTATGCAGATGTTCCTCAGTGATTAGATTACTGAGGTGAACAGCTAAGGCAAACATTTAGAAAACCATCCTATCTGGATGTAACTGAGTAGACTGTAACATTAAAAGTGCACTCAGTAATTTTTTGTTAACGTTGCATTGGCTGTCCTCTAGTTGTGAGGATGCAGCATCACACAAAGTTAACAGATGTCATGTCGAAATGTCTTAAGAAACAGCTTTTAGGCTCACTTTTCTTTCATCTTGTTATTCAAATTGTTTTTTGAGGGGAAAAATGCCTGAGTGCACCTTTAAATTTTTCAGATGGACCTCATGCTATGGTGTATGAAGACAGCCTGGAGTTCTGGGTTCATGGTTGAAGCAGTCATGAAAAAGAAGCATTCCACATGAAGACATCAGCAAACACAAGGTGCACAAGAGTTCCTATTTACAAATGCTCAGCAGTAATTCAAGTTTCCAGTTTATAAAAAAGAGACATATATTACCACAAATAAAGCATAATAACAGCATAAACATATTCACACGCAAATGATCCCATGTATATATTTATATGAATGTAAACATATGTACATATGCATACATATATAAATATATATTTCATTTACATAGATGTTTTTAAGTGTCGTTATGTACATTTCAAGGAGGCAGCAGTTCTTCCTCTTTCCTGTATTTTCATGGGGAATACATTTGAAGGCACACACAAACGCTTACGCACGCTCGCGCGCATACACACACACGTTAACTCAAACAAGTCCAGGCGTACGTTTCCACACACACATCTAATCGCTCACACAATAGCACTATCACCAGTCAGCATCCTCCTCTATATAGTAATCAGGGGTGGAAGTACCATCAAACAGGCCCGGATCCAAGGACTTGCGTTGAGATTTTCCCCGGGCAAACACTCGAGAAAGTGAGCCGAGACTCATCTTCTCCTTCTTCTTCTTACGCTTCTGGTCCTCGAGGTCCTCCATGGACTGAAGCAAGAACAAGAAAAGGCAGAAACAGAGACAGCGAGAGAGGAAGGAGAAGAGAGAATAGAAAAGTAATGGTGGACATATGGGGGCAGGTCAGTCATGTGGTTTCATCAGGAATTTCAGGAATAGCTGCCCTCTCTCATTAGCACCGCTTCAGGGGTCCACACACTCCAAACTGGGTTCATTTACATTCTCTCATGCTGCGTTGTGGCTACATACTACAGTTGTTCCAATCATATTTTGGGTTAGCTCAAGCTGTGCAAGACTGACACTGAAGTCATTATTTTTGTACACAAAAAGTATTCTCGCAGCTTCATAACATTATGATTTAACCACTGATGGACTCTTTTAATGATGTCCTTACTACCTTTCTGGGCCGTTTCAACATTTCATTTGTGTTACTATGTCTATGCAGGGTCGGTTTTTATCGAAAATATCCTAATTTGTGTTCTGAGGATTGACAAAGGTCTTACGGTTTTGAAACAACATGACTGTAAGTGATTAATGACCGAATTTTCATTTTGTGTGAACTGTCCCTTTCAAATATGTTATTGAAACGTCTTTCTATAGCTGCCCAGGGGCAAAATGCCACCAGTTCGTTTACTGGTCCTGGTTGGTTTAAGCCGGTCTTCCATCCTGAGCAGCTGAGGAGTACCTCAAACCACTCTAAAACCAGTTATCAGGCCAGTCTGGAAGACCAGTTAAGACCTCCAAACCAGCATAGGCGGTTTAAGATGTTTTATTTCTCTAATAATACATATGAAGATCCCATATTTACCATTATAAAATGAATAGTGGGTCCTTGATGATGATTAGTCATTACCAGGGTTGCCAGGTTTTCACAACAAAACCTGCCCAGTTGCTACTCAAAACAAACTGCGGCAAAAGTGTTAAAGTAACCCAATTCCATGGGAAAACTGCAGATTTGGCAACACTGGTCAATACAACTGACCAATCCACTGTGAGTTTAAGTTGTAATCTTAAAAACCTGGCTTTCAGCCATGACTGTACAGTACAGTACAGTAAAACTGCTTGTGCCTCATGATGTAAGATTTAGTATTAAAACATTCTGGTATAAAAACAATTTAAAAAATCTAAAATTAAAGCTATTAAAACTATTAAAGAAATAAAGCCGAAAAATAAAATATATAATAAAATATAAATATTGAATTAAAAATGTAAAATGTAAATGACCTGGCTGCTAACTGAAATTATTTTAAGCTGAAGTACTAAAATTAAAAAAGAAATAAAATGAAATTAAAGCTAAATAGATAACATACAGTTGGTCAGAAGTTTACATACAGCTTGCAGAATCTGTAAAATGTTAATTATTTTACCAAAATAAGAGGGATCACACAAAATGCATGTTATTTTTATGTAAGTACTGACCTGAATAAGATATTTCCCATAAAAAATGTTTACATATAGTTCAAAAGAGAATATAATATTTGAATTAAAAAAGGACATATTCAAAAGTTTACATACACTTGATTCTTAATACTGTGTTGTTACCTGAATGATCCACAGATGTGTGTTTTGTTTTTGTTTGTTTAGTGATAGTTGTTCATGAGTCCCTTGTTTGTCCTGAACAGTTAAACTTCCCACTGCTGTTCTTCAGAAAAGTTCTTCAGGTCCCACAGATTCTTTGGTTTTCAGCATTTTTGTATATTTGAACCCTTTCCAGCAATGACTGTATGATTTTGAGTTCCATCTTTTTTACACTAAGGACAACTGAGGGACTCATACGCAACTATTACAGAACTATTACAGTTCCAACGCTCACTTATGCTTCAGAAGGAAATATGATGCAATATTTAGTACTGCCCTTCAGAAGCTACAGAAGATACTTACATGTTTCCCAGAAGACAAAACAAGTTTAATTTACCCTGGTAAAAGTTTTCAACCCCCAGCTTTTAATGCATCCTTCTGAATGTTAATGTTTCCTTCTGGAGTATCAGTGAGTGTTTAAACCTTCTGTAATTGTTGCATATGAGTCCCTCAGTTGTCCTCAGTGTGAAAAAATGGATCTCAAAATCATACAGTCATTGTTGGAAAGAGTTTAAATACACGAAAAAAACAAAGAATTTGTAGGACCTGAAGGAGCTTAACTGTTCAGGACAAACAAGGAACCCATGAACAGCTATCACAAAAAATGCATTCAGGTGACAACACAATATTAAGAGTCAAGTGTATGTAAACTTTTGAACAGGGTAATTTTTATAAATTCAACTATTATATTCTCATGTGGACTATATGTAAATACATTTTATGTGAAATATCTACTAAATTAAAATAACATGCATTTTGTATGATCCCTCTTATTTTGGTAAAATAATTAACATTTTGCAGATTCTACAAGGTGTATGTAAACTTTTGACTTCCACTGTACATATAAAAAAAGAATAAAAATTACAAAAAGCACATATCAAAATGAATCATTTAAAATGAACACCTAAAATATATATGAAAGCTAATTGGAAATATATATATATACTATAATAGTATATAAATAATAGTTAATTAACATTGGCTTCTTGAAGCCAAATGTATAAAATGTATTCGGTTCAGTCTTGTGAAGCACAGCTAATTCTCACAGGTACAAATTGCATCTTTTGATTTATCTGCATTAACTACCATCAAGTCAAAACGGGCCCCTGAAGCCATGCTAATGAGCAGCGCAGGGACTAAATATTTGAGAAGAGTGAAGGTGGAGATAAAAACAAGTTGGGAAGGCTGATTACTTGGTCGGGGGTGCCAGGCAGCTCTTACATTGCAGAGGGAGTGAGTCCTGTGGCGGGGCGAGTTGATGTCGCTCGGGGTGGATGAGCGGTCACCGTCGGCAGCCGAGGCGTCGGAGATGATGGAGGGCTGGCGGGAGTGACAGGGGCTGATCCTCAAAGCAGCTGCGGTGGCAGAAGATGTGTGTGTGAGCGGGCAAAAAGAAGACATTTGGTGTATGTGAGCATGCTGTTGCATAGGCCTGTACCTTGCCTGTCCGCAGGGTGTGAATGGTACAGGGTCTGTTGACTCTGTCTGATTGCCGCAGTAAGGGGAAGGTCTGCTTGCATCACCCACTCCTGACTGCCGTTCACCACCGGCTCCGACGGCATCGCCAGCGAGTGACGCTTTGGCACGTCTTTAGTGAGGGTGGCTAGAGACTGCTTTGCCTGGGGTACAAAAACAACACAAATGCACCATATTTCAGGTATAATCACAAGAACCTTTATACAGTTGGCTCTAAGATTCTTAGGCTACAAGTTGAAATGCTTTCCATAAAATGCTGTTTTTTAGATGTAATAGAAGAGTTTTTAATTACAAATTATGATATGAGAGTAAAACGTATAATTTTAAAAATATTTTTATTTTAAATTTGTCAAAAAATCCTGAAAAAATATAGGAGTAATGCTGAAAACTGTCATCACTTTGCCATCACAGAATTAAATTTTAAAATATATTCAAATAGAAAACAGTTACTTAAAATTAATAATATTTCACAATATTAGTGTTATATATATATATATATATAGTTTACATTTACACTACAGTTACACCATCTCTCAGTATCTTGATGTTTAAGCTTATAAAACATCCAACTCCTCAGATCGCTTGGGGTGAAAGACAGCCGATTTCAAAATCTCAGTGGGAGTGAAATCATTAGTACGCTTGAGATAGCGCATGTATGTGTGTGTGTATTGGTGGGGCACACAGGCACAACAGATTAGGCAGAAGAAGTGAGTAATGATGCTATTACTGCACTGTTGACAGCCATGTGCCTCTTCATGGGGATTTTTGTGTGACTGCACGAGTCCATACGCCTGTTTACACATTATCCTGCCAATCTAGCTAAATGTAAAACTGCATAATGCAGTTGGGGTTCCATGATCCATCTATGGATCTTAACTCATGAATTTTGAGTCTGCTATATCTGCAGTCTAAACCACTGAGATGTAATTTGAGAGCTTCCTATGATAAGAGATGCAAACCGTCAACAGAGAATGAGTTAAGACTAGATAAGAGGTGTAAGTGTTTAAGGCATTGTGGGAAGTGAAAGTGTACATCTGTGAGAGACAGAGAGAGATAAAGAGAGATGCTATCTCACCATAGTGAGCTCTGCCTCCAGCTCTTTGATTCTGTTCTCCTTCATGTCGATCTGGGAGCGTAGGGTGCTGGCTTGTTCTGTGGCCTCTTTGGTCTGCCGGCGCAGGTCCCATTTTTCTCTCTCCAGCATGTCCTTCTCTTTAGCCAGAGCCTTTACCGCGTCCTCACTCTCCTGCAGGACACCACACGGTCAGCGTTGGCACATTATATATGTGTAATATGTGACAATAAACTGTCGATCGGTTTGTATGTGGATCATGATGTTTACCTATATCTTGCACATACAAACAAATGTATGCTATTAAAGTGAATTTATTGCTTATTGCTTAAAGGGATAGTTCACTCAAAAATGAAAATTCTGTCAATTACTCATTCTCATGTCGTTCCAAACCCGTAAGATCTTTGTTCATCTTCGGAACACAAATTAAGTAGGGCTGTCAAACGATTAATCGCATACAAAATAAAATTTTGAGTTTGCCTAAAATATGTGTGTGTACTGCATGTAATTATTATATATATATATAAGTATATAAGTAATCGTTTTACAGCGCTTTGTGCTCTGAAGATGAAGGTATTTCTGGTTTGGAATGACAGGGTGAGTAATTGATGACAGTATTTTCATTTTTGGGTGAACTATCCCTTTAAAGTTAACTGCTATAGAAAATACATTATTTAAAAGTAACTGGAATAGTACTATTATTATAAATAGTAATATTTGGAAACTATTAAAGCAATCATGTATGTCACTGATCCACATGCAGACATTTTTTGCAGTTTAAAAAATAAGTAAATAAATAAAAATGAAAACAAACAAACAAACATTAAAACTATAATGATATATAGTATCTTAGAGATAAATCATTTACATAAGTATTAAAAAAAAACAAACAAAATAATTAATAATCTGTAATCTCATAATTTTGCGTTATAAAAACACCAAAAAGAAACTGATCTTTAGTTGAAAAAAGCAACAAAAATAAATTTAAAAAATAAATAAAAAATAAATAAAAATAAATAAAAAAGCAAAGATATATAAGTAGTATCTATGAGCTGAGAAATACAACATTAAAATTTTATACACTTTAATTTAATATTTAATAATTTACTTAAAAATTATTTTAAAAATCCTACTCATGTCTGTGGTGTTACCACAATATAAAAACACCAAGAATTTGATGAAAAATACTTCAGTTCTTTGCTGGTCTTCTTCAATCAAAGATAAAATCATTACTTTTATCATTTTAATTAAGAGTGACACTCCTGACAAAAGATCATGTCAACCAGTGATAAATTAATTGTTCTTTGTAAATCTACAATTATCTAGCGTATCCCTGAACAAGAATAAAAATATTAAATAATTATCATGGCACTGTAGGTTTAATGTTGGACTGACAAAGTAGATTTTTAAAAGAATATGTCAGAAAACACATAAGTTGGTGGTGAATTTCATGCACAGGTAATGCACGTCACCTTTCTGTGCTGGTCATAGTTTCTAATGAAGTCTCGGAGCTGCTCTTCTCGGCTCTCCAGTGTGGTGTACAGCTGCTGCATCTGGTTCACAAGGTCAGCCTTTTCTGCCTTCAACCGTTTCCGATCACCCTTCATAGCTACACACAAACATACGCATTTATTCAGAAATGCAGTAATAAGATTCACTTTTAGCACATCTTATAAGTATAGAACTATCTAAGTGTTTCCTAGATAATAACATTCATATTTCCTCATTTGGACACAAATACAGGCTTTGTGCCCTTGAATGACACACGTCTGCGGTTTGCGCTCTGACCCCTATCTGTCAGATAAGAGCTGGAGATATACAAAGTGACGGGTTACCCTGTGTGTGAACAAAATAGTCTTAAACTTAAAATCCACTGTAGTGTTAGGCATTCTTTATTGTTGGATTCAATTCTTTTACTATTATCAGTAACATGTTGTAGTTAAAAATAGTGCAGTGCACTGCTCAAAACAGCCTCCAGGGGGCAGCATGCTCCACTATAAACATCCCACACTGGAAAAAAAGAGACCTTTGTGTTGTTTGTTCTAAAAAACATTAAACACAAACGCATTCAGTTTTAAAGATTTAATTAGAGAGGAACTGTGAGGCGTGACATCTCATAACAATTCAATATCTTTTAGTAACATTTCGTTTACAGCAACCTAAGCGTGCTCAGGTCTGCTCTCTCGCAGCTTGTAAAAAGTAAATCATTTATTTTACTTGAGGCAACTGTCGCTTTCCCCCTCAAACTGAAGGAGGCTCCTCATTCCACAGTCAAACCTGTTTTTCCACTATCACTGGAGAGCCGTTGACATGCACCCTGCCACCCATCACTTCGAACCCATCTCTCTTTTCTCCAAAAGGGCCAAAAAGAGCCAAATCCAGGTTTAGTTTGATGAAAACCATTCTTGACGCAGCCTGTCGTAGCCTGTCGTGTGTAGAATATTTTTAATGCCCTGGCAAGTTGTTTCCAATTCCTGTTTAGGTACTAGAGGTGTTACATTACAGCCTAAATGCCTAAGTGTCAAGTAACACAGTTGACCTACTGTAAAGTGTGTCAAATCTGAGTGCAGGGTGTTTGGCGTACAGTAGATCTCTTTTAAAATTGTTCAAGAACCAGTAGATAATGATTTGTATCAGATACTTTGCTCAACACTATCATATTTGAGACATGTACAGACTAAAATATGATGTAATGGTCTGCTGTAGATATTGACAGATGCTGTTCTGTTCATGTAACTTTAGCCTCGAGACACAGAAGAATTAACCGTTTGAATGACTGAAGTTATCAGTTTATCCATTTAAACACGTTGAATAAATGTAAGAATATCAATACATTAGATAATACAATATTAAACAGCACACACTTTTTAAGACATTTCACAAAAAGAAATTATTCTCTTCTTTCTCAAATTGTTCTCGAGAAAAACACAAGTTATCTAGATTACTAGGACGTCTAGGGTGTCATCTCAGTGTTTCCTTAAGTGATTCAGATCTCAATGTCTCAAACTGTGCTTAGTATTGTCATGATAGCAGAAGTCTGAGATTATAAGATTAAAATTTTAATATAAACTTCATTAGTAACATTTCCAACGAGTCAGATACACTACCAGTCAAAAGTTTTTGAACAGTAAGATTTTAAAAGTTTTTTAAAAGTCTCTTCTGCTCACCAAGCCTGCATTTATTTGATCCAAAGTACAGCAAAAATATTTTTACTATTTAAAATAATTCTTGTCTATTTGAATATATTTTAAAATGTAATTTATTCCTGTGATTTCAAAGCTGAAATTTTAGCTTCATTACTCCAGTCACATGATCCTTCAGAAATCATTCTAATATTCTGTTTTGCTGCTTAAAAGACATTTATTATTATTATTATTATGTTGAAAACAGCTTAGTAGAATTGTTTCCGGTTTCTTTGATGAATAAAAAGTTCAGAAGAACAGCCCCCAAAAAAGTATATACTAACTCCAAGCTTTTGAATGGTATAGTGTATAATGTACAAAAGCTTTTTATTTCAGATACATGCTGATCTATGGATCTTTCTAGTCATCAAAGAATCCTAAAAAATGTGTTTTGAATATTGATAATAATAATAATAAATGTTTCTTGGACAGCAAATCAACATATTAGTGTGATTTCTGAAGGATCATGTGACACTAAAGACTGGTGTAATGATGCAGAAAATGTAGCTTTGATCACAGGAATAAATTACATTTTAAAATATACTCAAATAGAAAACAGTTATTTTAAATAATGAAAATATTTTAATTTTTTACTCTTTTTTTTGCTGTACTTCGAATTAAATAAATGCAGGCTTGGTGAGCAGAAGAGACTTCTTTAAAAAAACATTACAAATCTTACTGTTCAAAAACTTTTGACTTTTGTGTATTTGTATTCATTTTATAACTCTTTATATTTACTGTATTTCAACAATCCTTGAAATCATTAGAATATGCTTAATAAAAACAGCATTGTAAATAAATAAGTTCTTTTGATCAACTGAACGCATCCTTGCTGAATAAATGTATGAATGTATTTTTAAAAAATTGTGCTGTCTTCAAACTTTTGTGCATAAACAATGGCAGTGCACATAAATGGATCACTTTACAATGAAAACAAAATAGTTGCTCTGACACTTTTATACGTCAGCAATTCAGTTTATCGCTGTCATAAACCACATTTCACAAACCACTCCCTTCACATCTCATCCTGAAAGCACCTCCAGCTCACACTGCAGGAACGTATTGATAAAACACGCATTTAAACGAATGACGTTATGTATCAAAACTCAACTCTATCTTCCAGCGCTTTCGTCCTCTGTTTATACTAGTCTCTCAAATATACTAAAAGAGCATTACACACCAGATAAACAGATAGCAGATAAGATAAGCTATACACATACACACACATTAAAGTCTCCGATGACAGGTAGAAAAGGCATCTATTATGTTTTCAACTGGAATACACGCCTCACACATACTTTAAAGTTCTCTTCTGACGACATTACTTTCATCTTTAAACTGTCTTTCATCCTCTTGACATACAACATCAGTAATACAGATTTATACTAGGCTTTACATGGATATATAAAAACTGTGTAATTTTATAAGCATACATATTATTATTAATAATAATCATCATCATTTATTAAAGGAGAACTCCAACACTTCCAGAACAACAATTTACAAATAATTCACTCACCCTCTTGTCATCTAAAATGTTAATGTTGTGTAAGCAGTAGATGTGTTAGGGAAGTAACACGTAACATTTTAATTATATTTTGCTAAATTGAATGAAATGACTCGAAAAAAGATTTGTTCATTTTGCTGAATGAGACTCAAAGGTCTGAGTCGGTAAAATGATCCGAACTTCCCATCACTACTACGAATCACGTGTAAGTTCATCATCTGTGTACTGAGTATGGCAAAAAACTCCATCTTATTTTCTCTTACAACTTGAGAGGAGGACATCGTTGTACCTTTTTGTCTGTAAACAGCGTTTACAAACTTACTTGCACTTTCTTAGTCTTTGCGCGTTCGCTTTGTAAACACTTGGGCTGTGGGTCCGCCTATGTTCCGCATGACCTTTCGACGTGATTCAATAGTATGTGGCATCGTGACGCACATCCCAGAGCCTGTGCTACACAAACATTTGTGCTTAAAAAGTATAAAAGAAATTATTTTCCAAAAAAAATGACCAATCGTTTTGTTAGATAAGACCTTTCTTCCTTGGCCGGGATTGTTTAGAGTCCTTTGAAGCTGCATTTAAACTGCATTTTGGAAGTTCAAAATCAGGGCAAAATAAAGACAGAAAGACATGAACATCTTGGATGACAAGGGGGTGAGTAAAGTATTTGTGAATTGTTGTTGTGGAAGTGGAGTTCTCCTTTAAAACTGAAAATGTAATTTCATGTCCCAGACACATTTTCTTGGTTAAACATTATTACACTATCAGAAAAAAAACTTCTATTTTATATTTTTACATTAACAATGTAATATTCTATTTAGTTAAAGCCAAGTATCTCATCAAGTTTTTGTGTTTTTAAGCATTTTATTTATTCCATATAGCACATTTATTCCAAAATAATAACTCAAGGCAGCAACAGTTTAAATAACATAATTTATTTGTGAATTTTGTTCAGCTATTCGTTTTAATAATTAACTTTTAACTGTTTTTGAGTTTATCGGATCATCGGTCATCAAAGTTCAGTAAATACTGGTCACAGACACAGATTTACTTTAAATTTCACCAAGCTTATTGCTCACTAAAATGTCCACAGATCATGTTTTCATTTTAAGTCTTATTTTGACTTAACAATAGTGTTCATTTTAACAGCAAATTTTGATTTAGTCTAAGTCATAGTTTTTTTGCCTAAAAGGCTGTTTACTTTTATTCATATTTTAGTCATCTGAATGTGTTTTAGTTTTAGTCTAGTTTTAGTCGAATAAATACCGTACGATTTTAGTCGACTAAATCTACAGTAGACTTATTTGGCTAAAATCTAATGATTCAAGCATTTCTCTAAAATTACCAAATTCATTATATAGGTTTGATTTTACGATTTTACGATCATGATAGTCACATATTTAACTGCGGTGACATGCAACATGCCTTTATATTAAAACGAAATGAAACCTGTTCTCATAAAGAAACAAGAACATAGCCTTCTTTTCAATGAAACACTAGTGGTTATATAGGCTAATTCTGCATTCTTTGTAACAACTTGTTTACAACATTCTTCATTCTTTCAAGTAGACATATTTATTTATATAAATAAATTTAGATTTGGAGATTGGATTTAGATTTAGATTGTATTTGGATGCAATGTACTGATACACATCTGATATTCTTCCAGCTGTTTATGTTCACATAAGACGTAACTGAGTGTGTTTACATGAATACTCATCAAAAATTCGACAACATTTTGTGTATTTCTCCATTAATGAGACGCGAGAGAATAGGCTACTCGTGTGCTGTGTGAGAGGAGCTGCTTCGGTGTCTGCGCTCATAAACCGGACCGAATTGAGTTTTCTGTTGCGTCGTCAAATTTATCCATATGTCTGCTCTTCTCTTACTCCCAGATATTGACATTTTTGAACGTTTTATGAGACGTGCAGCAAATGTATGCCAGCTTATGTCCCGCCAGAAAGATCAATAGGCTATGAAACAGTTAAAATTTACGCACCTAACCTCCTAACCATGCAGGAGAGTAGCTCTGAATGAATCTCTTTCTAAATCATCCCTCCCTAACATTTTTGTCTCGTTTTTATTAATTGGCGAAAATGTCAACTGATTTTCGTCATAGTTTTTGATCATTTTTTGGATATTTAGAGGTTATCATCTCATTTTTTTTGAGAAAAAATGTTGTCAAAAATTATTTGTCAACTAAATTAACAATACTTAAAGGGTTAGTTCACCCAAAATGTAAATTAGCCCATAATTTACTCACCCTCCAGGCATCCTAGGTGTATATGACTTCTTTCTTTTAGATAAATCCAAAGTTATTTTAAAAATCATCCTGGCATTTCCAAGCTTTAGATATTTTTTACAAGTGATTCTTATTCTCGTTTTAAATATGGATATTTTTCTTACAATGCATAGATTCACTACAGGAGGCCTTTATTCACTCCCTGGAGTCATGTAAGGCTTTTTATTATGGATGGATGCAGTTTATTGGACTTGTTTTGGACTGATGACGAGAAATGCCCACCCACATAATGATAAAGCTTGGAAATGGCAGGATGATTTTTAATATAACTCTGATTGGATTTGTCTGAAAAAAAGTCATATACACCTAGGATGCACCTAGTGAGTAAATTATAATTTACTAATTTTAATTTTAGGGTGAACTAATCCTTTAACAAAGCGGTTATGTCTAAGAGTGTGAGTTGTTACTTTTTAAAATTAGTTTTAAAAAGTAACAACATGAACAGCAGTACATAGTTTAATTAGATTGATTCGCAAACGTGGTAAGTGCATGCGTAAAAGAGGCGGGATTTATCGCATGAACCAATCACAGCCGATCATAACCAGTCATATCCAATCATATCAAGATGATTTTCCCTATTCATTCTCAATTACCTCCCACCAAACTCACTGCATGCTTTAGAGGGTGTGTTAAAACTCAATGGGCTTAGAGGAGGCGAGAGACAAGTGTAATTTATACACATTGTTTTATTTTTGTATGACCCTGATATCTATTTTTTTTAAACTAGTCAACCTCACTTATCGACTAGATGTAGTTGGACACCCACTGTGAGCATTCTCTATTACTGAAACAATGATTTTGGGTAGACTCGAGCAGTATTGATGTGTCTAGGGAGGTTGAAGCGCTTGAACAGCACACAGGGGGGGATTTCTCTGGTAATCCTGCAATATTGGCTTTGTGATTGGGGTTCAGACCTTGTAAGGCCTCCTTGGCACGTTCCAGCTCCTGCTCCTTCTCCCCCAGCTGCACCTTGAGCTCGGCGGCGGAGAGCGTGTCGGCCGAGCAGCCGCCGTGCGAGTCCTCCAGGTCTTTACTCAACATGTCCTTCATCTGCCTGAGGAGGTGCACCTCCTCCTGCAACTGAGCCACCTCCTCCCTCAGCAACACTACGAGAGAAATCCAGAGAGACGGAGATAAAGAAATCACTTAGTAACAAGTAGCTCTCAGCAAGTCCTCTGTTTTGATGCTACATATTATTTTTTTATTTTCCATGTGGCCAGCAGGCTGAGAGGAAACAGCATAATTATGACAAACAAAGAGTGGTTGTTAAGACACTTCATTTTTTATTTCTCACTCTTAAACAATGCTATCTTTCATCCCTTTTTAATCACAGAGAAGCAGATCACATAATAAAAAAGTGGCATTCGGATCTGGAGGGGGTGAGAGACAGTTTCTATGGCATTTTCAAGGCTCTTTCATAGAGTCAAGGGAGTTAGAGAACAGACACATTAGGAATGAGAGTGAAACCACAGCAACAAGAGCGGGACACAGGCCCACTTAAAGCAAAACAGCGGTAATTGGCAATATATCAACAAATACACAAGCAAAACTGTTAAGGCATTGAGAGACGGGAGGCTGAGAGGACAAAAATGTTCCAGAGCCTCTTTTAATGAGCGGAAGAGTGGTGCCTACTTTGCTTCGAATGAAAAAAAAAAGCAGCCCATATCTCAACCCCGCACAGAGAGCGCCTATAAACCAGAGCAAAGCTGATTGAAGGACTTTCAAAAGCTCATGTGGCGACTTTCTGTTGTCAACATTTCATTTCAAGTCCCGTCCCTCTAATGTGCCGGAAATTCACAGAACATCATCGAGTCGCGAAAGTAAGCCGAATTAGCCAAGCTGCCAGTCAGGTGCGCTCTGCCTTTTCTGATATACGCTCGGTAAGTGAATAAATTAAACTGAGGCCTTCGCTCAATGTACTCTGCATTACCAGGCAACAGCTGCAACATCAATCTTTTTCAAGCGAAACGAGGGAGCTTATCAAGTAATAGAATTCAATTAACTGTAAACTATAATGCACCCACGCTGCAGCCTGGACAATAAAGGCCCGGCTGGGATAAAATAAATCTACAGCACTTATAAAGAGCAATCAATACAATTAATGAGGTATTTTGCTTGAAGTGCAACATGGTAATGTGAAATACATCCCGCCAGACATTTAATTGTTTTGTACTTTTTGTAGTGTTTTTTGTTTGTTTTTATTGTTGAGTGGAGGTTGCAGTCCTGGGTGCATAAGACATTCTAAAAAAAATTTGAACAAAGTAGGAGTTCAGTATATATAAGAGTTCAGATGCAGAAGTGTCTAAATCCATGTGCCTTATTTCTTTAAAAATAGCATTTCTTTCTGGCTACTTTGTATACGTTTCTATGTAAGTACTGGTACTTCTGCTTGTGCTGAGGCAAGTATTTGATGGACGTATTGAATGTGTCAGGAGCATTCACTCAGTATCATTATCTCATTTTTGACCGAGATGGCTTTTAGCTGGTTTTGCATCTGAACTATATATAGATAGATAGATAGATAGATAGATAGATATAAAACAGTTTTTACAATATTGACATTTTATTGCCAATTAATTAATCAAATTAATTGCACATCAATTTTGAATGAGTAATTATCCTAAAAGAACATTTAAAGTCATTACTGTTGCAAAAAGTATTGAATTGACATTACAAAAATAGAGCTACTTTGATTGAACATATGATAATGAATAGGTATTACTGTTTTATGAAATATGGAATTATTTAAAAAATGTTTTTCTTATATATATATATATATATATATGTATAGACTCTCAGGTGCATTAAAACCATTAATAAGGCTGGACGATACCGCAAAAAATTAAAATCTTGATTTTATCAGAATGATTCTTGATTTTTTTTTTTTTTTACAATTTTTAACTAGTCAACTTAAAAATGTACCCACAACATGATTAAGTAACTTTTTCTTTATTAACCCTCTAGTTAAAGAAAATTCTATTCCACGCGCAGCACACATGAAGTAAATGTTAAACAAATCACTTGTTAAATATCTTTGAAGAAAAGATGCAGGAACTACAACTACATCTTGTACAAACGTGTCTTATTCATATTATATGTTAAGAAATAATACGAGAGAAAAGCTTTTAAAAAATTCTTAAAGGTTAAGGCAATTCAAGTTCAAAATGAATGAAGGTATAACACCAGTAGACTATTATTAACTATGAATGTTCTGTAAAAATAATGAACAGCAGCTTTCAGCCTGTCACCATGATGCAAACATGAAATATCAGACATACAGTAGTAGTTTTCACAGGTTTTTATTCAATTGTGCTGCTTTTCCATTTTTTTTGACTGTTGCCCTTGCATCTCTTGAGTGTCTCATGCATGAAATGATATTCTGAAAACGTGGCGCTCAAGTTAAAAGAAGTTCAACTCTCATCTTCTTGCATGGTTCTGCTATTCCATTTCCATGTTGCATCTTTGTCAGCACAAAGCGCATTCTGTGTGAACGGCGCCTAGCGATGTGAGTGTGTTACATGTGAGCAGTTAATATTGTGCGCCGACATGCGGTTGGATCATTTCTCTTTACTGTTATCACTGGCATATTGTCAAAGTGTCTAATTCTAACATTTGCTAATATTTCCATTTAAGAATCGCGATTAATCGCGAAAAATAAAATTGTGGCAAACCATCAAATTCGAATTAATCGAAAAAAATCACCCAGCCCTAACCATTAAGAAATTTAACATGTTATTATTTCCATAATCACACCCAGTTAATGTGTAAACTCAACAGCCCTTATATATTTCAATAGTGTGTATATATTTTAACTAATTTATGCCCATAAATTAGAATGCCCATTTTCCACAAGTTAGGATTAGGTATGATTCTTTAGGGTCTTCACCAAATGTCTGTAACGCTTTGGTTAAAATTCCTCAATGGTTATGTAAAACAACACCTTTCAAACAGCTCTGTTCACTGCAAGTTGTTTTGGTGCATGTCTCTTTAAATGCTAATCAGCCCCGAACACCCTGCCCCTCTCTTCTCCCCTCGCGTCCTCAGTGGCTCTGATGTCGGGACAAATGAAGACTCTCATGTTCACTTTTACATCCAATCATAAAACACCTGCATTGCTTATGAGACATTTTTGTCGTACAGCTGAGAGAAAAGCGGACAACTGGTTGAGGGTGGATCTATGCTAATATGGGATACTCTCGCAGCAGTCGTAGGCGGGGCTTGAGCAATATGACATCATACTGCTCAGAAAATCAAAATGGCTTGATGATTGAGACTGTTGAGTTTTTTTGATGATTAAAAAAAACGTAGTGAATGGATTTTTAGCATTGTAGGGTGATTGTGTCCGAACACTGCTAAGACACATTTATACACAAACACCATGTAAAAGTGAGTTTTGCATCCAGTGTTCCCTTTAATAGAGCAGTTAATTAATCAAAAATGTAATTATTTTGTGCCAGCTGATGCTGTGAGTGCAGTAACCATTGCTACCTCACCTCCACTTTAATGTGACATGAAAACACTCGATGAGAGCACTTCCAGATAAAGCTGACAATTAAATCACTTCAACCAGCTAACGTCGCAGTTCGATAGCGGATGTTTGAAAGCGATCCCGCTCTTAAGCTGTGAACGTGTGAGACAGCGAGGGGGCTGGCCGCGAGTGGAGATAGCACCAGGTGCTCGAGGCATTTCTTCAGCTTGCCGTTGACAAGGTGAACATCTGCAGCGCCACTGATAAGACAGAGACAGGGACAGCGCATTGGTCAATGTCTTCGCCCACTACCAGGGAGAGGCAAGCAACCGGGTTTCAACATGGCACAGGAAGCTCCTCTTCCTGGAAAGTGTCATCTTTCACACTGTCGCGGTGGAGACCAAAGCCACTTATTCATTTGTTTAACTCTGCGGAGACTTATTTGGGGCAGTGGGTCCAGCTGTTGTCCTGCTTTGAGCCCCAGCACATACACAGAGCTTTGGCTTACAACCAGTGTTTGTATGAGAACTATGTAGCTTCTGCGCTCCAGCAGCAGTTCTGCTGGTCTGTGCCAAACGCTTGGGCTGAGAATGCTAAGAGTATGAATCATAAAATTACACAGAGTGTGAGATCCTTCATGTTAAACCATAAATTTTGCAGCAAACACACACCAGCGCCAACCTCTGAAAATTCAAAAGTCATGGGATTAAAATAAAAGTTTTTCTTAACAACAAACCACATACTAGCCATTGACTGAATCAATGCTGATCTCTGACATGCTGAAATATACAAACAATTCAGTTCAGTTTTATTTATTCTTAGCGCTCCCAAGATACAAACACATCAGCAGACAACAACACTTTCTGAGGATATGAAAGATGTTCAAAAAGAAGGCAAAGGTTGCATTACCATTGTACAAATGCCAAAATGCAAAATCACTGTTTATTTACTATCGCTATCTGGGAAAACTGCACATTTTGAGCAGAAATGGCCATTTGCAAAGGGAACAAAACAAAACAATATTTAATAAACTACAATAATAAAAATAAATAATAATATAAAATAAATAAAAATACACATACACATTACTAGTGCTGTCAAATCGATTAATTGCATCCAAAATAAAATTTTGTTTACATAATATGTGTGTACTGTTTATATTTATATGTATACATACATACACACTCATAACTGTATATATTTAAGAATCTTTTATATATACATGTATATGTGAGTACATTACATATACATATACACTACCGTTCAAAAGTTTGGGGTCAGTACATTTTTATTGTTTCTTTCTTTTTTTTTTTTTTTTTAAGAAATTAATACTTTTATTCACCAAGGATGTATTAAGTTAATAATTAAAAGTTTATTAAAAGTTAATAATAAATAATTTACATTGTTATAAAATATTTATATTTTGAATAAACACTGTACTTTTTAAACTTGTTATTCATGAAAGAATCCTGAAAAAAAAAAAAAAAAAAAAAATCACAGGTTCCAAAAAATATTTGGCAGCACAACCGTTGATATTATCCAACATTGATCATTCTAATAATAAATCCGCATATTAGAATGATTTCTGAAGGATCATGTGACACTTAAGACTGGAGTAACAACTGATAAAAATTCAGCTTTTCATCACAGGAATAAATTCTATTTTAAAGTATGTTAAAATAAAAAACATTATTTTATATTGTAAAAACATTTTGCAATATTACTGTTTTTTTTTTCTATATTTTTAATCAAATAAATGCAGCCTTGATGAGCATAAGAGACTTCTTTAAAGACTATTACAAGTCTTACTGACCCCAAACTTTTGAACGGTAGTGTACATATACATATACATATACATATACACAGTACATACACATATGAAATGTAAACACTATTATTTTGGATCCGATTAATCACGATTAGTTGATTTGAAGACACTCTATTTACATATGAAAAATAGAAATGTTGGCTTGGCAACTAACTGAAATAAGTACATTCAGGTACTAAAACCACCATTTAAAACTGAAGTTACATAGATTTTGTGCTGATAAAATGTCAAAAGCTGTACAAAGATGTACAGCTCTGACATGGATGATAAAGAAAATTAGGAATATCTGACTGCTGAACTGATCAGTCAGAATCAAGTATTTCAGAGAGTTTTAGTGTAATCAAATAAAATAAAATAATTATCATTCCAAGCAGTATCCGCCGCCCAAGTGCCAGCCTTATAATTATTCTGCTTTAGTCAGAACCGAGTTGAAATACGAGTTCATAGTCTCTATTTGAAACGGCTGATGAGTCTTCACTCACTGGGTTGTGTGAAATCTCATCAGAACTTCATGAAAGAAGAAAGTGTCTTTGGGTCTCTATGCTGTAAGAACTGAGACTGACGCACACAAAAGCAATCAGGCCCTTAATTCCCCAAAATGCACTGTTCAATCGATTCGCACTGGCGTCATGTCTCCTTCTCACTTATCATCTCAAGAGCCAAACTAACCATGCGCTTCTGTGCTTCGCAGCCTCCGTGTGTGGATAAATCAAAGAAAAACGAAGCTGTCTAAGTCAAAAAATAGTTATGGATGAGTCTTTAAGTCACCTGTAAAGCTACGAAACTTAAAATTCTAGTTTTAAGCCTGTTATTCAAACTAGAATCAAGTAGGTCAACACGTGGCACCAAATACTTGGGTTTAACTTTCATTCCATTACACTCATAAAACAGGAAAATTATTTAATTTAATAGCCTAGTAAAATCTCTGTCACACTGATGGTGCTGTCTGGTGCCACATAAAACGATGACAGTAACAAGCTATATAAACTTTGCAGCGGTAGCAATATTTTCTACTGCATAGATTGTCTTTATCTGACAGCTTTTGGCCTGGGGATCTGCAGTTCTGTGATAAAGCATTTTGTAAAGGGCTGAACTCTAGAATGCATGTTTCAACTGATCTGCAGACAAGTTCTGATGTATAACCACCTCTATGAGACTCCCAAACAACCTGTACACACAACTGGCTCCTTAGGCAACTCTACAAAAATGTCCTCAAAAGGAGTTCATCACAGAAAATACAGCAGAAGAGGAATAACTAAGCATTATGTGTGGCAGGGAAATCAATCTTTGAGTTGGTTCTCCAAGAACAAAGTGCATCATGTTAGAGTATAATGAAGTTCTAGGGTCCCCAACAGACTTCTAACCCAGAGTAGACCACATAAGGTTGCAGGTGTCTCCGGCTCTGGCACACTTTCCAAATCTCAAGGGATGGCTGGATTTATGGAATGATCCAGATACTAAACAGCCGTTCTTCTTCATGCAATGCATTTTGCATGCAAAAAGCAAAAAAGAGCCACAGTTTGTGTCAAATACTGTGGATAACAAAAGTTTTGCTAATTAAATACAGAAACTTTTAAAGGAGAAGTCCACTTCCAGAACAACAATTTACAAATAATTTACTCACCCCCTTGTCATCCAAGATGTTCATGTCTTTCTGTCTTCAGTCATGAAGAAATAATTTTTTTTTCGAGGAAAACATTTCAGCATTTTTCTCCATATAATAGACTTCATTGGTGCCCCGATTTTAAACTTCCAAAATGCAGTTTAAATGCAGCTTCAAAGGGCTCTAAACGATCCCAGCCGAGGAAGAAGGGTCTTATCTAGTGAAACGATTATCTCACTATCTTCTTCGAAAAATAAAAATGTGTATACTTTTTAAGCACAAAAACTCGTGTAGCACAGGCTCTGGGATGCAAGTTCACGATGCTTCGAATTAGTGATGGGTCGGGTCGTTCTTGAACGATTCTTTCATTTTGAACGAATCTTTAATGTGACTCGGGAAGAACGAGTCGTCTCGGGGAGTGATTCGTTCAGTCGCGCATGCGCAACATCCTATTAGGTTCTGTACTGAAATTAGTTTCGAGTCCTCAGGTTTTTTTCGAGTTGTTCGTTCATCTTATGGGGCTGTCACGTGATGCTGATTTTGCTAAAATTAACAAAATGACTCGAAAAATGATTTGTTCATTTTGCTGAACGAGACTCAAAGGTCCGAGTCGGTAAAATGATCCGAACTTCTCATTACTACTACGAGTCACGTGTAGGTTCCTCGCCTGTGTACTCCGACTCAAAAAGGTAGAGTATGGCGAAAAACTCCATCTTATTTTCTCCTACAACTTCAGAATCGTCCGACATCGTTGTACCTTTGTGTTTGTAAACAGCGTTTGACTTACTTTCTTAGTCTTTGCACATTCGCTTTGTAAACACTGGGTCTTTAGTTCCGCGTGACCTTTCGAAGTAGTTCAATAGTACGTAGCGTCGTGGACGCGCATCCCAGAGCCTGTGCTACACAAGATTTTGTGCTTAAAAAGTATACAAATTTTTATTTTCTGAAAAAAAAAAATATGACGGATCGTTTCACTAGATAAGACCCTTCTTCCTCGGCTGAGGTTCGTTTAGAGCCCTTTGACGCTGCATTTAAACTACATTTTGGAAGTTTAAAATCGGAGCACCAATGAAGTCCATTATATGGAGAAAAATGCAGAAATTTTTTCCTCAAAAAACATAATTTCTTCACGATTGAAGATAGAAAGACATGAACATCTTGGATGACAAGGGGGTGAGTAAATTATTTGTGAATTGTTGTTCTGGAAGTGGACTTCTCCTTTAATTCCATGGATTAAACACAAACAACTAAGGATTAACTGTGACTGTAAATAATCTATTAATAAAAAAATTAAAACATTTCCTCTAGACATGGGCACAGTGTCTGTGTCATTTTCCCACAGTTTCCGATATGACCATCTAAAAGGTTCTAAATCTTTTTGGGAAATTTTTTGGGGAGAGTCTACGACCATGCAGCACCAGGGGATTTGACTGCGAGCTGCAGTGGTTTTAATCATTGATTAACATGAGCGAGCAGCATGCTGTGGAGAGTTCAAAAAACCTCTCGCTCTGCGCCTGTGTGAGTCAGAGAAGGTGAACCGATAAAACACAAAAGAGAATATCATTAAAGTGGATTATTCCGATTCCACACTATTCAATCTCGTTCTTAAGGCTCTCTTTGATTTCTGCTTTTTCCTTTGAGATATTGTGATCAATTCAAAGGAAAGTTTCATCACATACTTTCTTTTTCATCACTTATATTTTACATTTTATCCTTAGGAGCACAAGTTCACAGCAAATACCGAAGCTGTGTGGTACGCGTCCCACGCATGTATAAGAAGCAGTCCTCAGGGAGGTTTCTGTTGCAGTAAGTGTAGATCTTTTTAAGGAGATTACATGGTTTAAAACCAGTGGGAAATCTGGCTTTAGATGTTACAGGTCAGTCTGTAAGGTCTTTTGAATAGGGCTCTTGTTCGTCATCACGATTGTTAATAAAAATAAAAAAATTCACACAACAGTTCTTTCTGGTCCTCGAATCTGATTGGCTGAGAGGAGTGCGATATTCTAGTGATATCAGAACTCCAACCGTTCCACCATTTGTATCATTCCGCTTGCTGTATTTCTCACAGTGTCATGGCGGATGCCAAAATCCACTATAATTGTATAAATAATACTGTTTTTGTGTCATGGTTTTAAGCGTTTTTTTGGTACTTGTTTAGACTTCATATATGTGGTTTGGTCATAAAGATAATCTATTAATCTATTATTGTATTGCTTGGATGTTTTCTGAGATGTGAGCTCCAGGGCGTGAACAGTCGTTCAGTGCTCATGAACCCGCCAAAAGCAGCCTCACCTCGGCTAGATCATCTCGAAATGCTGGCTCTATAGTGGTTACATAATATATAACTCATTTTGGGTAAATCATTAGAGTCTTTGGTCTCATTAATCTATTATTAGTTCCAGAGCAAATAGTTCTGGCTAAGGGGAAAATCTCATCACGTTATATTTTATGTAAATGTAATGCTGTATATACTTTTGACTGAATTAGATAATGAATGAAATGAAGAGTTCATCTGCAGAGTGTGCTACGCACAGATTAGCGGTCTTCACAGCATACGTTCAATAGATCGCACATGCTATAAGCAGGGCAGCTATTGGCACGTATACGTCCCTGCAGACCAATAACTGGCTTTCTAGTGAGTCGTTTTAGTCAGATGATTATGGATATAATTCACAGGCAAAGAACGTGATTCTGTGGGCTGCTGCGGGAGACCACAGAGGTTGGTGCCTTGATGATAAGGGCCACTCTTCATCTGATGGATCATGCTGCTAATGCCTCTTAGGCTGAGAACCAAATTACAGAAGCACAAATCACGGCTCTCGTTTGTGGCTTGAGAGGAGAGCAGAGGTCGAGAGAGGCAGAGAGTGATACTCTTAGCCTGCTTTGATAGCAGTGAATCCAGCCACGCAGCCTCTCTGACCTCCTGTCAATCACAGAGCTGCTCTGCATGTAAAAACACAAAATGCATTTGAAAGGTTAATTTAATTAACATTTCGCATTATGCTAAGCAGCAGCTTTTGTTGTATTTTGGATGTTGGTATTCCCACTGGGCTTATTACCAAGCTTAAAGCTTAAATGAAATCAAAACAGACAATTCTTATTTTACTGTGGAACACTTTAGGACTTATTGTTAATGAATTACCCGTGCACATCATTTTATTTATTAATTTGTTTTTAATTTTTTTATTTTTTAAACTCATGTGCCCTCGTAATCTTTACTAAAAATAACTTCTCCTCCCTCTTGCAATCACATCTCGTCTTTTCTCTGATGACGTGTACACTGATGCGAGGTCGGGACAACCTGTCAATCACGAAATCGCAGCAACAGCAAATGACAACAATCAAACCATCCAATCAACTCCCGTTAGACAAAATAAAGTCCCGCCCTACATTTTTTCTTGTTTGGATATACATCACAATAGGAAAGAAAAGACTATCACAACTTTCATATCATGCCGACTTTAACCAGCAAGACTTCATTGTAGAAATCAACAGATCAATTTTGGTCTCAAGAAAATTGTATAAATGTGATAAAAATAATGTAAATTTTATATATTTTTTTCATATGATCAAAGTCTTATAATATCACCATTTCACGCAAATATTTATTTTTATAAAATTTCTTAATTTTATGTTTTTAGCAGAATTTTTCATTATTTTTAAACAAACAGAAACCTAAATCTTAATTTATCTCTTCATAAACTATTTATTTGCAGGTTTCATAATTTCATAAGCAAATGGCAGCAAAATAATTAATTAAAAATTGGTAAATTAACAAATATTTCATTATTTTTATTAATATATAAAAAAAGTTAATACAAACATAACATATTTTTAAATATAAATTTTGTTGTATTAATTAATGTTTGAACTAACATTCATTCATGCTTAAGTAAATTATGTTACAAAAGTGCTTAAAACAGTATTTAAAGTTACTTTATTACTGTTAAATCCATAATGGGTATTATTTGTATTGTTCTAGTGGTTGACTGATATTAGTTTTCTGACAGCTGATGCCAATATAAGGTATCTTATATTTAATTAATATTTAAGACATTTGAAATAATTTGAAAATGAATTAAAAATAAATGTGCAAAATAAACATAATTATACTCTACATGACAACTTACTATTACAGTATCGGCCAATGCCGATATTTGAAAAATGGCAAATATATGCAGTGGTATTGGCCTTGGTGATATACAGTGGCATGCGAAAGTTTGGGAACCCCTTGCAGAATCTTTGAAAATGTGAATAATTTTAACAAAATAAGAGAGATCATACAAAATGCATGTTATTTTTTATTTAGTACTGTCCTGAGTAAGATATTTACATTAAAAGATGTTTACATATAGTCCACAAGACAAAACAATTGCTGAAATTAATAAAATAAACCCCTTTTTTTGTTTTGTGATGGTTGATGAGTTCCTTGTTTGTTCTGAACAGTTAAACTAAACACTGTTCTTCATCCAGGTTTTGCAGATTCTTCAGTTTTCCAGTATCTTTTGCATATTTGAACCCTTCCCAGCAGTGACTGTATGATTTTGAGATCCATCTTTTCACACTGAGGAAAATTGAGGGACTCAAACACAACTATTAAAAAAGGTTCAAACATTCACTGATGCTCCAGAAGGAAACACAATGCTTTAAGAGCCAGGGGGTGAAAACTTTTGGAATTTGAGGTAAATTGTACTGAATTTGTCTTTCGGAAAACATGCAAGTATCTTCTGTTGCTTCCGAAGGGCAGTACTAATTGGAAAAAAAAGACATTTCAACAAAATAAGAAAAATTTGGATATCTTCATCTTGTTCAAAAGTTTCACACCCTGGCTCTTAATGCATCGTGTTTCCTTCACGATCAGTGAATGATTGAATCTTCTTTAATAGTTGTGTTTGAGTCCCTCATTTGTCCTCAGTGTGGAAAGATGGATCTCAAAATCATCACAGTCTCTGCTGGAAAGGGTTCAAATATGCAAAAGATGCTGGAAACAGTGCTTGGTTTAACTTTTCAGAACAAAACTCATTAACAACCATCACAAAACAAAAAAACAGTAGTAGATCATCCAGGTAACCACACACAGTATTAAGAACCAAGGGTTCCCAAACTTTGAAGGGGGTTTTTTGAATAATTTCAGCTATTTTTTTTGTCTTGTGGACTATATGTAAACACCTTTTATGTAAAATGTCTTACTCAGGACAGTACTAAATAAAAAATAACAAGCATTTTGTATGATCTCTCTTATTTTGTTAAAAGTATTCACATTTTCACAGATTCTGCAAGGGATTTCCAAACTTTACAATAATAACCATATTGATTATTGTCTGTTTTTTAGTTAACCCACATCTCCCAAAAGATCATGCTGGCTAACCAGTTCCACCAACTAACTTTTTCTGGTGAATAGCATGGCAGCAACACTAGCACTAGCCCTCACCTTTTACTTCATATTTACAACTAAAACACAACTACTCCTGAAAAGTTTCAGTTCAACTTTCAGTTGTTTCACACACTGTCCTCAGCATTAGTTTGTACATTTGTTCTTTTCAGGAACTTTGTTTTACAGCCCTTCTTGTGTTTCTGTCTCCCTACTTCTCATTTGTGAGTTGTTTTGAATAAGAGCATCTGCTAAATGAATAAATGTAAATGGAATTGTAAACAGTGAGCCAAGCCATAACCGCAAAACACAGTCTCTGAAGAAAAGCCTGTCAGAAACGCTAAATATCAGCTCGATTTGGACTTGGATTGGATTGTTACTTGGAACAACTGCCAAAAATGCTAAACGAGCCAGTTACTAATACATCAAGTGAAATGCATAATTCTAAAACAGTTTTATTAATCCGGATAAAATATTTGCGTACTTCAGCGTGACCCAAATATGCTGCCCCATATAGGCGAAGAAAATCAACCTCAGCATTTCTTTTAAGACCTACACAAGAGCTTATATCAAAAATAGCACCCACGTCAAATGACATTTCCAAATCAGAGCTGTGATATAAGTATTATTAAATGGTAGGAGGTATGGGCTGCTATACTACGATAAAGCTACTTGTGCCAGGACCGAAATACATGCATGAAAATGCATTACAAGTCTCACGCTATGCAGAGAGATTGCGGGTGACACTTGTGTGCCTTTTGTCGAGAAAATTGTGTGTAGCACACTTCTGAGATGGAGAGACGATTTCAAGCACATGCACTGTGTGGCATCTGTGCAGAATCTTATTAAATTTTGCATGTATGATGGCAAAAAGTGAGAAAACCTTCTGTGTGCGTGTTTCCAGTCCTCTGTGTAGGGATATCTGAGGGTAACAGCTGTGCTGAATTAATTGCTCTGCGTTTAAATTGCAAGCAAGTTCAGCCTGCCCATGCCAACTGGAGATAGTGGTAATTGATTCACACTTTCATTAAGGACAGATTAGGCCATGCCAGCGGATGGGCACCAAGTGCCTGGCCAAAACACACACACACACAGACACACAAACACTCAACATGATGTTCCCAAAAGACTCCTGTTAATCTATCAGCTTTGGAACACACTTTTAATAATTATAATAATAAGGAAGAGAAGAAATTGTTGAATAAAGTCGTTATTTTTGTTTTCTTTGCGCACAAAAAGTATTCTCGTAGCTTCATAACATTGCGGTTGAACCACTGATATCACATGGACTATTTTAATGATGTCCTTATGAACTTTCTGGGCCTTGAAGCTCTCGGATTTTATCAAAAATATCTTAATTTGTGTTCCGAAGATGAACAAAGGTCTTATGGGTTTGGAACGACATGAGGCTGAGTAAATAATGACAGAATTTAAATTTTGGGCGAACTATCTATTTAAATGAATTAAGTTATAGTTTCACACTTTTTACTGTATTTTTGATTAAATAAATGCAGCCTTGGTGAGCATAAGAGACTTCTTTCAAAACGTCTTAAAGGTCCACTTCCAAAACAAAAATTTGCGACCGCGTCGCTTCCGTTATGAGCGGGGCTGCCGCGCGTCTACATTTGAAATAACGAACTTGAGCGCACAAAAGACGTGATACGTGAATGGCCCCTAAATGCGGCTTCAAACGATCCCAAATGCGGTTGTAAATGATCCCGGCCGAGGAAGAAGGGTCTTATCTAGCGAAACGATTCGTTATTTTCATTAAAAGAATGCAATTTAAATACTTTTTAATCTCAAACGCTCATCTTGTCTTGCTCTGCGTATTCTGACTGAAGGGTATGTCGAAAAACTCCAATCATATTTTGTCCCTCAACTTAACCTCGCTAGATAAGACCCTTCTTCCTCGGCCAGGATCATTTACAACCGCATTTGGGATCGTTTGAAGCCGCATTTGAACTGCATTTTGAAAGTTCAAAATCGGGGAACCATATCAGTCCATTATATGGAGAAAAATGCTGAAATGTTTTCCTCAAAAAACATAATTTCTTTACGAATGAAGAAAGACATGAACATCTTGGATGACAAGGGGGTGAGTACATTATATGTGAATCTTTGTTTTGGAAGTGGACTTCTTTAATTATTTCATAACTCTAGTATTAGCGTTAGAGTTAGATTATTGCTATCTTTCGCAATACAAAATAGCATTTCAGGACATGTAAAAAAAAAAAAAAAAAAAAAATAAATTTTGTTGCAGCTTGGCGAATAAACAGCTTGTTCTGAACTTTCCGATCTCAGCAAGATATTATATATTTACATGTGACCGCACGCATTTACATGCCAATGACGCCTAATTTTGTTTGGAAACTTGGCCTGCCGACGACGGTGAAGTAATAAGGGCTTGAATTCAAATATTCCAAACTCTGTTACTTTGTTGTTTTTGTTCACCTCCCACTCAAGCATATGCTTTGCTCTGATACTGATATAAAACCACTTTGTTCTGTCATTTAGCTTGACAGCAGCAAATCCTCTGTTGGACAGTTGTCTGCACCATTTTCTTTCAGGACGTATCATTTGCTCTGTTACGTAACACAAATACTTAAGTGAAGTGTCTCACTTCAAAATCCCTTCAGACTTGGCTGGGGTGACGGAATGCAACATATTGTAGTAGCTGTCAGCGTGGGCGCTCCAGACAGGGTTTTGGCAGCATGAAACTTGTCCGTGAGCTGTAGTGTGAACTTGTAGTTTGTACTTTGGGGTGGGAGAGAAGGGCAGAGCTTGACAGAACCATCTGGCAGCAGGGGCTTCGAGGGTCAAACTCATTATCTTCATCTATTTGGAGCGTAACCACTGGCACTGAGTAGATCAGTGAGCCGCAGAGGTTATGCCAAACCCTGTTGGCGCCGGTGGCACAATATTCTCAAAATACCATTGGACTATCAGCGCACACACACTCACACCCTCGCAGGTGCACCTGTATGTCCACTTGTAAATAATGAAATAAACAGACACACAGATGCACTTGTGGGTAAAATGTAATGTGCAGATAAACCTCAACTCTAGTATCTAAAATGTAAATACAAAGAAAATAAACAAAAAAAGAAATATATATTGTGATTAAATCTTAAGAATTAGTCTAGCTTGTTTTCTATTTAGTGAATGATCATTGTAGCACACCTCGCATCCAATAAATTACGATAAGCTTTGTGCTTTGTTACTTTTGATATGAAACAAAGTCTTAGATTTCAAATTCTGTTCATTTGATTACAGTGTTCAAACAATAAATGTTGTTTTGGCTGTTTTGTTTATTGTGGAGTGACATTGCGGCTCAGTTTAAGAGAAGTGTCAGCGCGAGACACTACCAGTCAAAAGTTTTTGAACAGTAAGATTTTTAATGTTTTTTAAAGAAGTCTCTTCTGCTCACCAAGCCTACATTTATTTGATCCAAAGTAAAACTGTAAAATTGTGAAATATGTTTACTATTTAAAATAACTGTTTACTATTTGATTATATATATTAAAATTGTATTTATTCCTGTGATCAAAGCTACATTTTCAGCATCATTACTCCAGTCTTCAGTGTCACATGATCCTTTAGAAACCATTCTAATATGCTGATTTGCTGTTCAAGAAACATTTTTATTATTATTATCTATATTAAAAACAGCCAGTATTGGAGTCAGTATAAGAAATTATAGAAATTAATATTTTTATTTAGCATCCACTCCAAGGACTGATCAAAAATGAAAGACAAATGCTGTTCTTCTGAACTTTCTATTCATCAATGAAACCTGAAAAAATCTACTACTTGTTTTCAACATAATAATAAATGTTTTTGAGGAGCAAATCAGAATATTAGAATGATTTCTGAAGGATCATGTGACTAGAGTGTAATGATGCTAAAAATTCAGCTTTGAAATCACAGGAATAAATTACATTTTAAAATATAGACAAACAGAAAAATGTATTTTAAATATAAAATATAGTATAGTAAAAATATTTCTAAATTTTACTGTTTTTGCTGTGGATCAAATAAATGCAGGCTTGGTAAGCAGAAGAAAACTTATTTAAAAAAACATTACAAATCTTGCAATATAATGCAATATAAATCTCACCGTTAAGGCCCTACATAACACAAATACATGTATATATAATGAATATAATGAATATCACCAGCTATTTTTGCTAAGTTGTCCAGTCCTACCATAGATACAAAACCCACACACAAACACAACAACTGTGTATACCAGCACGACTGAAACTTAACAACAGACCAGCACCAATGTCCTTGTCTAATGTTAGCTGATCTCAAAGAGCAACGGTGGAAGTGTCCCGAGGCAAGGTTAAGGAAGAACACAATAACAACATTCAATCATTCAGTCCAAAACAATACTACCCTACCTTAAAAAACTTTCAAAGGCACAAGCTGCACTGTCATACCACTGAGATCAAACACTTCAATTCCAAAGAATCAAACAAGGAAGTGTGTTCACAATAAACCAAGCATTCAAAAGTACACAGCTGAGCAGCTTCAGATGAAAACTGCCTTCATCATACACCTCACACATGAATCACCTACATAATTATGCATAATAATGCATTCACAGTATGTGCACTGAGACAGTGTAACGTTAAGTAAACTACTGTACGCGTGATTCACATTCCTCCTGTTTTGCCTATGGCAACTATTAAAGTGCCTAAATATGATCCATAAGTTCCTGCTCGGTCTGTTGTTAGACTTTGAATAAGGAGTGTAAAGATCAGTCTCGCAGTGTTGATTTAGCGGGGTGTGGAGAAGACGCGGGGATTATTGCTAGCCACTATAGACGAACAAACACGGGCTGATTCAGGATCAGCTTTAATGGTTTCGTGAGTAAACCAATGAGAGGATTGTGAAGATTTTAAAATGTCACAGCCAACTGAAACAAGAGACTAACAAAAAGCTTCGGAAATGCTCATGAAATTAAGTATAAAAGGTATATATGAGATTTAAAGGGATAGTTCACCCAAAAATTCAAATTCTATCATTAATACTCACCCTCATGTTGTTCCAAACCCATGAGACCTTCACTCATCTAAGGAACATTCTAGAGATTTCTGATCTTGCATGTACAGCAACGCAACTGACACGTTTAAGGCCCAGAAAGGTAGTTAGGACATTGTTAAAATAGTCCATGTGCCAACCGTAATGTTATGAAGCTATAAGAATATTTGAAAAAAATGACTTTTTCCTCCACAAATAACGCAAAAATATCTTAATTTGTGTTCTGAAGGGTGAACAAAGGTCTTACAGGTTTGAAACGACATGAGGGTTAGTAATCAATGACAGAATTTGAATTTTTGGGTGAACTATCCCTTAAAAAAATGTTAAATTATATATATATGTTCTTTTAATTTCACCATTTACATGACTGTTACAACACAGTTCCCTAAAACATTTCACTCGATCACTCTAATCATTTTCATACATTCAAAGCAGATTATTGTGAAAGATTATTGGTCTGATAAAGGGATGTGCAAATATTGCTCACATAAACAGACAGCACGTTGCCTCTGTATGACCACAATCTTATATGATCTCATAAACAACATATGTGTCACTAATGTAATTACAGCTGATTACTGGGTTAGAGCTACACGTCACACATGGTAAATCATAGTATTACTCAAGATTACATGAAATTAAAGACAAGTACATGCTTTGTATGTGCTTGACTCATCAAATAATCTAAAAGTTGCTCATCCATTAAATACTAAAGGTTTTAACGGCAATATAGGATATAGGTCAGTTTATCCCAACCTTTTTAAACTTATTTGCCCTATCAGTAAATCCATTTTAATTTATATTACAACCTACTGGATTTAAAAAAAAAAAAAATGTAACCTTCTGATAGCCATAATATTTTTTATTAATCGCAATTTCTCTCTTATACAACAGGTTTAGCAAACGAAACTCAATGATACAGGTCACCCAATTTACAACACCTGCCGGCACACGTGAATTGTACAGATTTACATGCCTAGTCAGCTGGATATATGATTCAGAGGTTTGTTATGGCTGTGGTTTCCATCTTGAGCTCACGTACGCACAGAAACACTCACCTGGTCTGCCCTCCTCTCTTTCAGATCTCATGCCCCCCACAGTGCCGGCTCCGGCAGGCTCCACTGTCAGCACCGGTGCTTCTTCTCATAGCAAGAAAACTGAACTAAACATCACACAGGTACACAGTTCACTCCTACCGCTGCCTGCGTGCTCCTCCCTGACAGGTTACTAAGGAGGTGTTCCCAAGTGAGTATAAACAAGTTTGAGCCGCCTTCCTCTCTGAGTCCGTATACCTGTTCTGGGAGTTTCTCTTGTTCCCCACCCCCTCTACACCCTTCCTACCTGTTCTCGCTCTCTGTTACACACACACATACTCCTCCCGGCCTAATAGGCGCAGAGAGTTCAAAAGGAAAATGGCACTGCTTTTCCAAGCCGTGTTTGAACAGGCGCATTCATTGGACATGGGGAGGAGACAAATAGCATTTCTGATCAGGTGAGAGGGCAGGTGAGTCTCTCTACAGAGGCCCTGCAGCTCCATCTAATGGTGGAAACAAGACAGACAGACTGTTCTCTTAATGTTAAAGAAACAGTTCCCCAAAAATGAAAATTCTGTCATCATTTACTTGCTCAAACCCGTATTTATTTTTGCAGCGAACAACGAGAACTGTTTGTGCTGCTCTTTGTCATTTAATGGAAATTAATAAGGACTATAGCTGTCGAGCACCAAAAAAGATTTAAAAGAACTATAAAAGCAGTCCGTACGACTTGTATTTTGCTCTCTTTTTACACAAAACTATGATATAAAACTATGATACAAGTTTTATTATGCTTTTTTGTATTTGCATTTATTCACTTATTCAAAATGAGCTAAAAATGTATCTATTAGTGAACCTATTATTAATAAAACTGGCATAGAAGTAGTCCGTATGACTTGAATTTTGCTTCCCCCCCACAAAACTAAGATATAATATACAAGCAGTTTTATTATGCTTTTTTTAGTCATTTTGGTGTTATTCACTTATTCAAAATTAGCTAAAAATGTACCTATTAATGAACCTATTATTAATAAAACTGACATATAAGTAGTCTGTATGACTTGAAATGAGATTTTTCCCCCTCATAAATCTATGATATAATATACAAGTAGTTTTATTATGCTTTTTAGTAATTTTGGTGTTATTCGCTTATTCAAAATTAGCTAAAAATGTGCCTATTAATGAACCCATTGTTAATAAAACTGACATAGAAATAGTCCGTATGACTTGAATTTTGCTTCCCCCCCACACAACTATGATATAATATACAGTTAGTTTTATTATGCTTTTTTTTGTCATTTTTGTGTTATTCAAAATTAGCTAAAAATATATTTAATGAACCTATTATTAATAAAACTGACATATAAGTAGTCCATATGACTTGAATTTAGCTTTTTTCCCCAAAACTATTATAGTTTACAAGTAGTTTTATTATGTTTTTTCTTTTTGTCATTTTGGTGTTATTAACTTATTAAAAATTAGCTAACTTGTATCTATTAATGAACCTATTATTAATAAAACTGACATATAAGTAGTCTGTATGACTTAAATTTAGTTTTTTCCCCCACAAAACTATGATATACTATACAAGTAGTTTTATTATGCTTTTTTGTCATGTTGGTGTTATTTGCTTATTCAAAATTAGCTAAAAATGTACCTATTAATGAACCTATTGTTAATAAAACTGACATATAAATAGTCCGTATGACTTGAATTTTGCTAGTAGTTTTATTATCCTTTTTTTGTCATTTTGGTGTTATTCGCTTATTCAAAATGTTAATGAACCTATTATTAATAAAACTGACATAAGTAGTCCATATGACTTGAATTTTACTTTTTTCCCCCACAAAACTATGATATAGTATACAAGTAGTTTTATTATGCTTTTATCTCGGTTATTTTAGCATTATTTGGGTTTTCAAAATCAGCTAAATATTACAATTAACAAAAGTACAAGATAAGTAAAAACTACAAATTAAATCATACAGACTACTTTTGGGTACTTTTTTTATAATTTTCATTGTCATATAAAATTAGCTAAAAATGTATCTATTAATGAACTTACTATTAATAAAACTGCTATAAAAAGTGTTGATGAAAGTATTATGATTTGTGACCCTGGAACACAAAACCAGTCATAAGGGTCAATTTTTTTAAATTGAGATATATGCATCATCTGAAAATAAATAAGCTTTCCATTGATATATGGTTTGTTAGGATAGGACAATATTTGGCTGAGATACAGCTATTTGAAAATCTGGATATTTGTCTGGAAATTATATTTATTAATTTATTTAAAATGAGAGAAAAATGAGCCAAAACAATGAACAAACCTATTAATAGATTAAACTGATATGAGAACTACAAAATAATAAAAAAAACTATTTTTTTTTTTTTTTTTGTCATTTCAGTGCTATTTACTTTTATTGTGTAGAATGGAGCATTCAGGATATTCTGCTAAAGTTTATCTTTCATTGAAGAAAGAAACTAAAACTTAGAATGACTTGAGGGAGAGTAAAGGATGACTGAATTTCCAGTTTCGATTGATTTATTCCTTTAAGGCATGTCGACTATCACTGTGACTCTTATGAACCCCCTTATGAACTTGCTCTTTCTTGGACTATATCCACTTTTGTCCACCATCTTTCTCCCTCCACATCCCATAATTCTTTGCTGTAGACTCTGTGGGACGTATTGTCAGATAAAGGGCTGGATGAGTGTCCTCTTTCTCATGGATCTAATGGAGCCACCGGCAGATAGGGGCCAACTCTCTGTCACAGTGCACCGGCTTCAACCTACAGCGAGTGGCAGTCTCAAAAACAGCCAGGCAGGAGGACTCAAGGGCTCTCAGGGTCTTAACACTGACTCATCTCTCCTTTTATCACTCTCTCTTAAAGACCACGATGCTGGTGCTGAGTTCAGAGTGCCTGCTGGGAAAAAAATGACCAGTTCGTACACAAACAACTCAGTGTGATACTTTGAAGCATATGCTGTTTATGTAATGAATGAGTGACTGCCTTAACATCAGACAGGATGGGCCCAAGAGCTCTTGTGTGTTGATTAAATGTACATGTGTCCATCAGAGAAAGCTCAGCTGGAGAGTATTTGTTGAGTTGCTGTTTTCTGAGGGGTGCTGCACAAAAGTGAGCTTGTATGGGCACATGAGGCTGAAAGTAATGAATTTAGTACATTAAAGCATCTCTAATATGGCTGCCTGCTTCCTTTTATTTCTCAACTGCATAGATACAGTTGCCTGGCAAACCGAACGTTATCTTTCAAAACAATTTAAGGCTCGGCTGGGAATAATGAAGCACTGACAGCAAGCACAACATCAATAATGCTTTTCGCGCAGGGTGAAATGAACAACACAAGGGAATAGAATAGAAACAGAAAAAAGAGAGGGAATAAAAACAAAAATGAAAGAAAGAGAAAGGAAAAGGTAGAACAAAACGATCCTGTGACAGCACCATCTGAAAATACTGTGATATGCTGACATACCGTGGTACTGATGGTAAAATTCTGTTGAAAAGAGACATACACAAAATCTAAAACTAGACAAACACACATTCTAAAACGGCTGGGCAACAGGCAGCTTCGTCAGCCAGTTACCTCAAAATCACAAAATATGGACAGATTAACCAACTTGGCCAGCATATGGGTCTATCACTAAAAAGCATAGTACTACCAAGATACTTTCTGGTATTTCTGTTAGTTAGAACAGAACAAGGCAAAAATAATTGAATTGAACAGAACAAAAATCAAATCAGAATAGGATAAAATAGAATAAAAATGATATAAATTAAAACAAAACAGAATAGAAAGAATTGAGTAGAACAGAAATGATCAGAGAAGAATAAAACAATAGTAATGGAATAATGGAACTAAAAAAAAAGAACAAAAAACAAATCAGAACAGAACAGAACAGAATAGAATAGAATAGAATAGAATAGAATAAGACTAAAAGTAATTGAATTGAACAGAAAAGAACAGAAAAGAACAAAAATCAAATTAGAAATTAACAGAATAAAAGAACAAAAAACAGTACAAAACAGAATAGAAAGACCAGAGCAGAACAGAAATGAACAGAACAGAACAGAATGGAAAGAACAGGGAAGAACAGAAATCAACAGAACAGAATAAAACAATAATAATGGAATAATGGAAGAGAAATAACAAAAATCAAGTCAGAATAGAATAGAATAGAAATGAACAAGGCAAAAAGTAATTGAACTGAACAAAAAAGAAGAGAACAAAAATCAAATCAGAAATGAACAGAACAGAACAAAACAGAATAGAAAGAACAGAAATTAACAGAACAGAAATTAACAGAACAGAATAAAACAATAATAATGGAATAATGAAACAGAAAAGAACAAAAATCAAGTCAGAATAGAACAGAACAGAACAGAATAGAACAAGACTAAAAGTAATTGAACAGAAAAGAACAGAACAAAAATCAAATTAGAAATTAACAGAATAAAAGAACAAAAAACAGTACAAAACAGAAAGACCAGAGCAGAACAGAAATTAACAGAACTGAACAGAATAGAAAGAACCTGGCAGAACAGAAATCAACAAAGCAGAATAAAACAATAATAATGGAATAATGGAAGAAAAAAGAACAAAAGTCAACTCAGAATAGAATAGAATAGAAATGAGCAAGGCAAAAAGTAATTGAATTGAACAAAAAAGAACAGAACAAAAATCAAATTAGAAATTAACAGAACAGAACAAAACAGAATAGAAAGAAAAGAACAGAGCAGAAATTAACAGAACAGAACAAAACATAATAATAATGGAATAACTGGAAAAAAAAATCAAGTCAGAACTGGATTAAACAGATTAGAAAGGAATATAACAGAAACAAACAGGACAAAAATAATTGAATTGAACAGAAAAGAACAGAACAAAAATTAAATCAGAAAATAACAAAACAGAACATAAAGAGTAAACAGAGTAAAACAGAATAGAAATGAACAGATATAAACAAAATAGAAACAAATAGAGAAAAACAAAATAGAAAGGAACAGAACAAAACAGACATGAAAAGAGCAGAAAACACAACAGAAATGAACAGAGCAAAACAGAATAGAAAAGGAATGAACAAATAAACAAAAAAACTAAACAGAAATTAAAAGAACAAATCAACAAATTAAACAGAAATTAGCTGAACAGAACAAACACAACAAAACCACAGAAAGAAAAAAACAGAATAGAAATGAACACAGAACTGAACATGAACAAAAAAGAATACAAACTAAAAGAACAGAAAGAAACAGAACAGAAATGAGCAGCAGAACAGAACAACAAAACAGAAATAAATATAAAAGAGAGCATAATAGAGCAGAACAGACTGCACAAACTAAAACAAATTAGTATGCATATTAGTGTGTGTATACTAATATAAAGCACATGCTAACGCATTCTGCGGGTGCTGTCAATGCATTAGCGTGCAGTGTTCGCCATCAGCCTGAGTGAAGTCGAAAATCATTCCCTGTACTGGTTAAAATGAAGACCCTCTATCATCCAACGAGGGTAGTTTGGCTTCTTTGTGATGTTGGCTTTGATAAAGACATAAAGATTATGATTTAGGAGGACAGCACTCCGAGGAAACGCAATAGAGAATAACAGGCGTCATTATGTGTGGAAAATGGGATGTCTAGAATAAGACTTCGAGATTCTGTTCAATTCCCAGTTTGATCAATACACTTCATAATGACGCCTCCCCACAGCGGGTGACATTATACGAATCAGACAAAGCTTTTTTTGTTTTCTTGGAAGATGACTCTCTCGCAATTTGTAGAAGTGCATTTCTTTAGTCGCATACACTTTGCTCCAACACGTAAGTGGGGGAAAAAAGCTGAGAATCCACAGGACAATGGTTTTGTTTTATTTGCCTTTCAGCGCTGTGATAAATTACCCACGTTCACAGCCTGTGGAAAACGACTACTAAGCATTGTAACGTCGTGCTTTTGCATATTTGGAGATCTTACCTTTGTCAAGTGAAGAATCTGGAGTTCCAAAGTCCATCAAACTCGACATGCCCGTCTGGAAAGTGAGATCAGAAACCACTGCTTTCTGCCGGTGGTGGAGCGAAGGATCTGCAAGACAGAAACACAAAAGATTTGATCGTTACGCTTCTTCAAGCTTTTTCGTTTCATCAGGTCCAAGCTAACAGAGAGGTCTGACATTTTCGCCTTTGTAAGTGGTCGAGGGTGGCAAAGTGCAGGCCTCCTACGAAAAAAGGCGTGCGGAGAGTGTCGCTGCGTCTCTGGCTCGTGACTCACCGAGCATCTCGCAGCTATTACTGCTCATCTGTAATTAACTCTGAAACAGTGACACGCACCACGCAAAAACGCCACATCCACTGAATGGCTTTTAAAGACAAATAATCACCCTCTGTCCGCGGCCCACGCCGTAGTCGTAATCAATGTGCATTGAAAGTGACAGGTAGCAATTTCATGTACAGTGCAAGGAACAACACACTGAATCATGATTTTCCCTGGGATCTGAAAGGGGAGAGGAAATCTAACAATGTTCGTTTGATGAGGACGAGGGAGCGCTGAGATTTACAACCACCATCAATCATCTTCCTCCGCGCCAACGTAGTACGTTTCTCCAAAGCCATGAGGGATTTCCGTGTATCTGCGAAAACGGAACAAGGGCGGCGTACCGATCTTTCACCAGACTGTATCATAAATAAATGCCTCTTTTGTCATATCACGCACCTTGCACCACCTAACGCCGACATGGAGTGTCCCGGCATGTCACTTCCGTGAGGAATTGTGTGCATTGTGTGTCAATTACCATGAGCTTTGACAGGAGATATGAAATGGTACTTGTCATTTTCCACATCATTATGTCAGACAACGTTCATCCTTCGCCGTTCCCTTTAACAGATACCATCTCAGCACTGCTTGTTCTTTCTTCCTCTCCCTCCCGTGGCTCAGGCTTCACGGCCGGCTGCACACCTGAACTGATGCTGCTAATTGAAGTCTCTTCAAGTGCCCTTTTCTACTCTATCTCTGTGTCTGCTTCTGTTACCTGCTTACACTTACACAGCACCTACTGTGACTTATTCTGTTCTCGGACGTGTAACACTACTCTTGTTTACTCCCTTATGCCACAGTGCATTTTACTAGCTATAACAGGGCTCCTCAAACTTATTTTTCAGACTAAGGATACCAAGTGGTTAAGGGACAACACAGATAACATGCATAAAGTATTATATTAAAGAAGTTCACTTCCAGAACAAAAATTGACAGATAATCTACTCACCCCGTTGTCATCCAAGATGTTTATGTCTTTCTTTCTTTAGTTGTAAAGAAATTATGTTTCTTGAGGAAAACATTTCAGGAATGCAGCTTCAAATGGCTCTAAACGATCCCAGCCAAGGAAGAAGGGTCTTATCTAGTGAAACGACCAGTCATTTCAAAACAAATTGACAGTTTATATAGTTTTTAACCACAAACGCTCGTCTTGTTCAGGTCTTCGTAAACTGTTTTTTTAGAAAAACTCCCATCTCATCCTACATCATCGCAGAAGTACCAACCCAGTGTTTACAAAGTGAACATGCAAAGAAGATAAAACAGCGATGTTGGATGATTTTGAAGTTGGGGAAGAAAACAAGATGGTAGTTTTTCGACATAACCTTAAGTGTATTGACCCGGATTACACAGACTACACATGCGCATTGCAGAGACGAGACAAGACGAGCATTTGAAATTAAAAAGTATATAAATTATCAATTTGGTTCGCAAATGACTGATCATTTCGCTAGATAAGACCATTCTTCTTCGGCTGGGAACATTTAGAGCCATTTGAAGCTGCATTTAAACTGCATTTTGGAAGTTCAAACTTGTGGGCACCATTGAAGTCCACTATATGGAGAAAATTCCTGAAATGTTTTCCTCAAAAAACAATTTCTTTACGACTGAAGAAAGAAAGACATGAACATCTTGTATGACAAAGAGGTGAGGAAATTATCTGTAAATTTCTGTTCTGGAAGTGAACTTCTCCGTTAATGTTAAATTAAAAAATAAAGGAAAATTAGAGGGTTAGTTCACCCAAAAATTAGAATTCTGTCATTAATTGCTCACCCTCATGTCATTTCAAACCTGTAAGAGCTTTGTTCACCTTCAGAACACAAATTAAGATATTTTTGATGAAATCCAAGAGCTTTCTGACTTCATATAGACACCAGCGCAACTGACACGTTCAAGGCCCAGAAAGATAGTAAGGACATCGTTAAAATAGCCCTTGTGACATCAGTGGCTCAACCTTAATTTTATGAAGCTACAAAAAAGACCAAAAATAAAGACAATTTCTGCATCAGCAGCACCACATGCATTATGGTAATGTCATGAGCACACGCCGAAGAAGAAATTGTTGAATAAAGCCATTCATTTTGTTTTCTTTGTGCACAAGAAGAATTCTTGTAGCTTTATAAAAATTAAGGCCTTGAACATGTCAGTTGGGTTGCTGTCTGTGCAAGGTCAGAAAGCTCTTGGATTTTATCAAAAATATATTAATTTGTGTTCCAAAGATAAATGAAGATCATACGGGTTTGGAACGACATGAGTAATTAATGACAGACTATTAATTTTTTGGTGAACTATCCATTTAAGTAAAGAGAAAAACAAAACAGAATTGAAAAGAACAGAACAAAATAAAACCGAAATACCACAATAATATTTTAAAAGGTAGAAAATGAATAAATTAGACTTGAGAAGTCATGGATTCATTGTTCTAAAAATGTAGGAACCCCTGCAGCCAAGAGGGGTTCATAAAGAAATATGTTTTCAGCCCGACTTTAGTCAATAACATCCCTGTTGTGTCATGGTATCACTTTCAGGAATGGGTCAATGGTGATGAATGACTGAATTCACATTTCTGCTTTTTATGTCAGCCCAGTTTTACAAATGCTTTTGCTTACAAGGTATTGACTGAAAGCCTTCATTATTGTTTAAAAATGCCCTGTATCTAAGAGGGCCCTTCACAAATCCGTGCTCTGCTGGTTTACTAATGTCATGACAAAGCTAGTTGAAACATTTAATGCATATTAATGACATTGAAATAGGCAGTTTGTTGAAAAACTTCATTTACTGAAGTTACAAAATCAAATAATGGTATTTGTGCATGAGTTATCGCACATAATACGATGCAGCTGTAAAGTGCAGCACATTATTCAAGGCTTAATTCTTTTTGGTGCACAGAGGCTGTTAAATAAATAGAGAGAATGAACCAATCATTAACATAATAGCTAAATGTTTAAGTAGAAAGTAAAGACAAAACTGGGCAATGGTGCATTGAGAGATTTACTGACCCTGAATGTAATGCTCTTCTATTAGTATATAATACGTGTTTGTACTGAATGAACTGCTTTATGGAACTGAATTACTCGTGTTTGATCATCTTGATTAATATCACAATCTTTAGTTTAGAAAATTACTCCTGACTATAAAAAGGTCCCTGGACATAGAAACCGTCAAACATTTCTTTAAACCAAAGAGGGCTTGTAGGAGGTTGCACTCAAAGATATTTCTCTTTGGCATTGACCTATTAGCACAACCCAAAATGTCTCATTTCTTTCACATCATACAAAGCATGGCGTCCACCCTGATCAAAGTCTTTTCTATTTCCTCAGTTTTGCCTCAGGACTGACTCGTTTGGGGATTTTAAAGGACTGCTGATTTCATTTCTGAAATATTTCTATCGCTATACCAAATAAAAGCACTATTTAGAAAGAGGCTTTATAGAGTTCATTTTTCCCTTTTATACCACCGAAGTGCCATCCTCACGTTGCCTTTGGACAATTTAGAGAGTCATTATCATTAAACTTTCACACGTTCCAGACATTTCTGTATATCAAGACTGCTTACCCCAGCTATAATTCTGTTTGAATACACCATCATTAGGCTAAAAAATATATTTCTGCCCTTTGCTATCACATTAGTGCCACGAAAGCAGCCAAACATTACAATCATATCAGCTTAAGTGAAATAATACAGTCTGGAGTAGTCAGATGATCCTGTGGAGCAGTATGTTGGCCTCCACCGTACTAGATATAAACTTTATATCTCAGGGTCAAAGGTTATGAAAATAATGGAGAGATATCAAAAGGGTTTGCTGACACAATGGCTGTGCAGAAATGAATGCAAAAACAAAACAACATATGGCTAGAAGGCTTTGATATGATGTGTTGCGAGACTTGAATTAATGGTTGCTTAAAGGAGAAGTTCACTTCCAGAACAAAAATGTACAGATAATTTACTCTCCCCCTTGTCATCCAAGGTGTTTATGTCTTTCTTTCTTCAGTCGATAAGAAGTTATGTTTTTTTAGGAAAAAAATTCAGGAACGCTCTCCATTTAGTGTACTTCAATGGTGCCCCCAAGTTTGATCTTCAAAAATGCAGTTTAAATGCAGCTTCAAAGGGCCCTAAACGATCCCAGCCGAGGAAGAAGGTTCTTATCTAGCGAAACGATTGGTCATTTTCGAAACAAATTGACAATTTGTATACTTTTTAACCTTAAACACTCATCTTGTCTAGGTCTGCATGAACTGTTTTTTCCCAGGTCAATATGGCTAATACAGTTACGGTACTTCAAAATTGTCCTACATTGCTGCAGAAGTACCGACCCGGTGTTTAGAAAGTGAACATGCAAAGAACATCAAATGCCCTATACAAAAAAAGGTAAAACAGCGATGCGATTTTGATGTTGAAGAAGAAAACGAGACGGGAGTTTTTCGACCTACCCTAACTATCTTGACCTGGATTACACAGATTACGTATGCGCATCTCAGAGTTGAGACAAGTTCAGCATTTGAGGTTAAAAAGTATATAAATTGTCTATTTGTTTTAAAAATGACCGACCGCTTGTTTGAAGTTCAAACTTGGGGGCACCATTGAAGTCCACTATATGGAGAAAAATTCTGGAATGTTGTTCTCAAGAAACATAATTTCTTATCGACTGAAGAAAGAAAGACATGAAGATCTTAGATGACAAGGGGGTGAGTAAATTATCTGTAAATTTTTGTTCTGGAAGTGAACTTATCCTTTAAGGACCTAAGTCATTCTAACACTGCTGAAAAAAACAACATCTTAAACCAGTCTAAGCTTAATCAGGCTGGTTTATTGCCTGGTGTTGGGGAGGTTTTTGACATTTTTCAGCTAGTTGCCTAGCTAACTAGTGACCATATTGAAAGACCAGCTCAGGATGGTTTTTAAAAAATACATCTTAAACCAGCCTAAGCCAGTTTTCTGGTCCTAGCTTAGGCAGGCTGGTCTGTTTGTTGTTTTTAGAGGGGGTTTTGACACTTTTTATCTAGTTGCACAGCTAACCATGCTTACCAGCTTAGGCTGGTTTAAAAAAAAGCACTTTAAAGGGATAGTTCACCCAAAAAAATACAAATTATGTCATTAATTACTCACCCTCATGTCGTTCCAAACCTGTAAGGCCTTCAAGAGAGCTTTCTGACCCTGCATAGACAGCAGCACAATTACCACGTTCAAAGCCTAGAAAGGTAGTAAGGACAAACTGAATAAAGTTAATATTTTTGTTTTCTTTGAGAACAAAAAGCATTCTAGTAGCTTTATAAAATCAGTTGAACCACTGATGTCACATGGACTATTTTTATAATTTCATTACTACCTTTCTGTGCCTTAAACGTGTCAATTGCGTCGCTGTCTATGCAGGGTCAGATAGCTTTCATATTTCATCAAAATTATCTTAATTTGTGTTCTGAAGGTGAATGAAGGTCGTGTTTGGAATGAGTAATTAATGACCGAATGTTCATTTATCGCTTTAAACCAACCTAGGCTTTTCCACGGACATCTGTTGATGGACATTTTTCAGCATGTTTCTTTATTTCTTATTTAGCAGGAATGATATTCTGGTCCCTAGATATGGCTTGAGTCCCACTGTCAATATAAATCTATATGCAACTAACACACAATAATAGACAAACGCAGTCTGCTGGGAGCACTGCCATGAATACTGCTGACAAATAGCCTGGCCCCTGGCAGCTCACCTTTGTCTCTCTGGTGACGACCAAAACCCACATATACACACTACAGAGAGGTTGATTTTTCCTAGGTGGGCAGGAGGTCAACTTGGCCAGACATGGAGACAGCATATTGTCAATCAGTGTGTCTCTAGGCGCCCCAGCACTTCCTTATTAATGCAATACCTGTCAACACACATCACTCAAGACATCTTGACCAGTGACGTGCTGACATGGCTTAAAATACCTCTGTGGTGTGGGAGGGGCTTGTGCCTGATTATGTCACAGTCTGTGTCTGGCTGTGTGCTAGATATTTAAATGAACTTCAAGATAATTGTGAGCAAGAAGATGGATTTATTGTATAGGCCTAGTTTGTTTGGATAAAACTAAAGCTGCAATTATCCCGTTCCTCAGCTGTTTGCCGATGCTAAACTCCCTTTGCATTCCATTACAGATGTGATAGTCTTTGCTTCTCTGTTAAAGCCTCTAGTTAACGAGAAAACACAAAGCATTATTAATCATCGCTAAGGGTGAAAAGGACCATGAGAAAAGTCATAATAAAAGAACAAATATAAATACAGTTCTTGCCTAAAGGTGGGTCTAGATGCTATAATAACAAACAAAATAGCTGTATAATTTAAAAAATCTTCTGCTTTGATTTGTAGCAAAAGAAAATAAGCTAATGCAAATACTGTAAACCGGTTGATGGCTTAAAACTCACGTAAACTTTTATTGAAAGCAAAAATTAGCAATTGTTTCTAATTTTTATCCTCTTTACTACATTAAGTATTCACCACAGCATATCCGCACACTGGCGCTTATGAACATTTAATTTGGAGAAAGCCAATTAAATGTGCATTAGTGCCAATGTGGTTTCAGATTTATAAATGCTGAAGATGAAGTTTTCCACACTAAATAAATAAAAACATTTTGGGTTTTGCATTTCTGTCTGCATTCATACATTTAACTAAGAGGCTGAAATGGACTCCGTGAACCGTGTTGAAAATCCATCACATTTTTTTCAATTAACATTTCACCACCACCAGCGTAGATCCTTAAGGCTAGAGAAAATATCAGTGTTGTCAATATTACAAATCAATACTGTAAATCAAGTTTCCTGTTGAAATTATATCTAGGTCTCTGTTTCTGAGCTATACTTAATAATTAAAGCATTAAAATTTACGAATAAACGTCATGTCTCTCAGACGCAAACACGAACGAGTAGACCTCATCCAAATTCAGTGTGGAGGAATGCTGACAGTACAAAAAAAGCTTTTCTCACTTAGATGCATTACCCAGCAGTTACAGAGTATCATTAGCACGGCTATGCCGCAGATGGCATTGATGAATCGAAACAATCTTCTCTGTGATTAGGAGTTGTGGTAAAAGTGAGAAGGGTCAGGAAAACGTGTGGAAGGAGAAAAGCTTAAGGCAGCCTGAAAGCTGGGCCCTCCAATGGAGAGAGTTGTGTTTTTTTGGCATTAATGGAGTACAGGAGGATATTGTGTGGGTTCAGAAGCTTGAAAATCCTTCATGCTACTATTTTAGGGTCTTTATGTTTGGTCTGCAACAGTGAAATCCTTAAGGCTGGATTTAGGGAACAGAAACAAATTAATTTTACTAAGTGTAAATTTCAAGTTAATATTGCAAATCTAATTTTAGTGGGTGAATGGGTGTCACCTGCACATGATAAACTAACCCTTGGAGAAACAAAGTGAGCAAAAGTATTTTCGAGCAAAAGAAAAATTGCGTAGGTGAAAAATGCAGAAAAAATGTAAATCAAGTCTAACAAAGTGTCCCAAGAGGCTATGTAAAATAGTGTGACCATGCAAGTATTGAATTAAACACAGCAGCTCTACCAGGGCTACATTGGTTTGAGTGTGACACACAGACAAATATATATAAAACAATAAAAAAAGAAGAAGAAAGTAACAATATACACTGCAGTTTAAAAGTTTGGGGTTAGTAAGGCTTTTGACAACTTTTTTTAACGTCTCATGCTCACCAAGGCTGCATTTATTTGATCAAGTAATATTGTGAAACATTAGAATTTAACACATTAGTTTCTGTTTCAATGTATTTCAAAATACACTTTATTCTTGTGATGCAAAGCTTTATTTTCAAAAGCCATTTTTCCACTCTTCAGAGCCACATGATCCTTCAGAAATCATTTTAATATGCTGATCTGGTGCATTTCTTTTTGTTAAATGTTGAATGTAAAGTTCACAAGAACAGTATTTGAAATATAAATCTTTTGTAACATTATAAATGTCTTTAGTCACTTTTGATCAATTTAATCCGCCATTTTAGTATATCAGTATTAATTTATTTTATTGAATTACAGTTGAGGTTAAAAGTTTACATACACCTTGCAGAATCTGCGAAACAACTATCACACACACAACACACACACACACGTTTGTTTTTGTGAATTGTGGGGACTTTCCATAGACTTCTATAGATTTTATACTGAACAAACGATATTGTCTATCCCCTAACCCAACCCTAACCCTAAACCTACCCCTTACAGAAAACATGTTTGCATCGTTACACTTTCAGATAAACATCATTTACTATTTGTAATAATTCTTAACATTGTGGGGACCGCAGGCCGGTTTCCACAATGTCAGAAATTTCAGGTTTTACTATCCTTGTGGGGACATTTGGTCCCCACAATGTAGCAAGAACAAGTACACACACACACACACAGCTATGGATCATTCAGGCAAGAACACAGTATTAGGAATCAAGTGTATGTAAACTTTTGAACAGGATCATTCTTATAAATTCAGCTTTTTTTTCCTCTTGTGGACTATATGTAAACATATTTTATGTTAAATATCTTATTCAGGTCAGTACTAAATAAAAAATAACATGCATTTTGTATGAAATAAGATCCCTCTTATTATTTCGCAGATTCTGCAAGGTGTATGTAAACTTTTGACCTCTACTGTAATTTTAACCTTCGGTATTATAGTAATGTGGTACAACTGACTCATGAGATTTTTTCCTTTAAGAATATTTGGCATGACTGTACCTAATATATCCAAAATAATCTACACTGATCACGAAGCTTGTGAATTGGAATCAAATCGTGAAATTTGTGTCAAAACTCATCGCTAATATGTTGGGACCACAAAACATTTAGGGCCCCATACATAAATACTACTTCTGCACCAGTCTACTTCCTGTCTGGTTTGTGACTGACTGGAATGCCATTTATATGAGATATGTGCCCGTCTGGGCCCGTGTTCAGTGTCCTGATGGGTGCAAGTGATCAAAAGCTCAAGCCCTGTCTCTGCCATCTCTCTCAACCCTCAGAAATTCAGCCTGAGTTTTGTCCCAGCGGACAGGATGTTGCCAGCGGCTGGAAAAATGTTGTTTATTAATCGGTATTTATAGTCACGGACAACAGAGGAAATCAATAGGCGCTGCATTCACTGCACATTAAGCCTGAGACGATGCTTCAAGGGCTGTGTGATTGACTGCCACTGCGTGTATGTGATACTGTCAGCTCCGCAACAATCGACTGCCCAGAGCAGAGGCTTTCCGCAGACACACTCTCCGCCTCATCGGAAACCTGCCACTTCCGTCATAGACTGCGGAGGGAATCAGTAACATACATTCATCCACCAACAAAGTTTTACTAATGAACACTAGGTTCACCAATGAGAGCTCCAACCAGTTAACACTCTACAGTAGCAAACAAGTGTTTGAAATGACAATGTGAGGAACTGTCATGCCGATAAATGGGAACACTAACAGGAATTGTCAGCAGGGATGAAACATGATTTGCCAGTTTCTTTAATGACAGCTGAGATTAGGATTCGGGTAAGGAATCGGTTCTGGATCAGCGTGAAAGGCCAGTGTCTGTTTTCAGATCATTAAACAGAGACATGATGCGATGCACATAAGGGGCAGATGGAATACAAAGGTCAGCAATTAAGCAGCATGAAACAGGCACAGACAGAGGAAGCAGGGGGTGGGAAGAATCCCAAAAGCGATAAGCAGAAAAAGATTACTGCATATCAGAGCTGTTTACATATGCACTGTGCAGTAATCATATATATAGTTTTTAACTGCTGGTCAAGGATTAGATTCCTCTTCCTAAATCCAAGCCTGACTGTGGTAAACATTACTAGTAAAGGTCACTGTACACTGAAGTCCGAAATTTTTGTATGTGTTTTTCCGTCATGCACAGAAACCTTGCACACTGAGTCCGATGCGTATTAATTCATCCGTTCGGAAAAAATTAGTAAAACAATACACAATGAAACTTTAAAGCAGTGAGGATGATTTTGTTGTGCACTCTCTTCTTAAAAGAGAAAAACAAAGGACATATTGGGTCCATCCAATTATAAGATATAAAGAGGAAGGAGAGAATGCTTTTTGTGCACACCTCCTTAAGAAGCTGAAGGATTATCCCGGGTGATTCATAGTTTACTTTAGGATGTCAGTAAACTTTGATGCTTTGCTAACGTTACTGGAGCCACATATTATAAGAAGACCACTAATTTCTGTGAACTCAGTTTGTGCTGCGAGACGAAGCGGATGAAACTTGTCAGACGCAATTCTGGATTTTGGTGTTTGCTTGTACGGTGGCTCTGATCTGTCAAAACACCTTGCTACGGATGTGAAAAACACACAAAAACGGATGCAAGTTTAGGACCGACCTTTAGAATGGAAAAAGATCAGTAGCTGCAGACAGAGTCATCCGTTAGCATTTGCTACATGTACGTTAAGAGAAAATGTCAAACAAATAGAATTCTGAAAGAAAAGTCAATAGTTATTCTTAGAATTAATTTGGTTATGGCCAAAATAAAAATAAAATGAAAATTCGATGCCATTAATAAAAACAATATACCATTTATTTCTAATAAAACATCAATTAGAAACATAAAATAGAATAATAATTCATTCATTAATGTCTGGGCAAAAAATGTTTCAGCAATAATTAGTGTGATGTTACAGCCCAAATTAAAAATCCATTCTATTAAAATTAATTAATTAATTTCTATGAATAAATAAATAAATTTCTGGGCAAAATGGTAAGTCAATAATTAGTGTTATGTTAAAACAAAGACTACAATTCTATTGTACTAAAATAAATAAATAAATAAATAATTTGTGGACAAAAATGGTAAATCAATAATTAGTGTGACTTTTAGTGTGACCAAAATTAAAATTCCATTTTACTAAACTAAACTAAACTAAATCTCTAGGCAAAAATGTTAATTTAATTCTAAATAAATAAAAAAATAAATAACTGGACAAAAATGGTAAGTCAATAATTAGTGTGATGTCATAGCCAAAACTAAAATTCCATTCTATTGAAATAAATACATAAATAAAAATTCTGGACAAAAATGGTAAATCAATAATTAGTGTGATTTTATAGCCAAAATTAAAAGTCCATTCTACTAAACTAAACTAAACTAAACTAAACTAGAATAAATGTCTGGGCAAAAATGTTAATTTAATTCTAAATAAATAAACAATAAATTAAATTAGTGTGATGTTATAGCCAAAACTAAAATTCCATTCTATTGAAATACATAAATAAATAAATAAATAAATTTCTGGGAAAAATGGTCAATAAAAAAGTCAATAATTAGTGTGATGTTAAAGCAAAGACTAAAAATCTATTCTACTAAAATAAATAAATAGATAGATCGATAGATAGATAAATAAATTTGTGTACAAAAATGGTAAATCAATAATTAGTGTGACTTTTAGTGTGACCAAAATTAAAATTACATTTTATTAAACTATACTAAACTAAACTAAACTAAACTAAACTAAACATCTGGGCAAAAATGTTAATTTAATTCTAAATAAATAAATAAATAAGTGATGTTATATCCACAACAAACTAAAATGTCATTCTATTAAAATAAATAAAACAATAATAAATTAATTAATAATTAGTGTGATGTCATAGCCAAAACTAAAACTCCATTTTATTAAAATAAATAAATAAATAAATAAAATTCCGGACAAAAATGGTGTGATGTTATAGCCAAAATTAAAATTCAATTATAAAGAAATAAATACATTTCTGGGCAAAAATGGCAAGTCAATAATTAGTGTCATGTTATAGCCAAAATTAAAATTCCATTCTATTAAAATAAATGAATGAATGAATGAATGAATAATCCATTTAAAAAACACACTAAAATGTGCAACATCAGGAGTATTTTTAAGTTAAGGTAATGTAAATGTAAAAACAGGCAGATATTATCATCAACATTTAAATGTGTAATATCGACTGAAACTGAAGTAGCTAAAATCAGCTCAAAACCAATTTGTTGCTGATCTATCAAGACTACACAAACTAAACTAAGCTAAAAGACATCCAAATCATACAGATCAATGAATACTAGCTTGCATGTATATCCCTCTTGAACCTAATAAAAAGGCACTTTTCACTGGATTCCATCTCTAAAGTTTGATTATGGTGTGTGATGGCATGTTCAAGTGTAGCATTTTTCCTTTGAGGAGCTTAAATAAATACCAATATGCCATACTGGTTATGATTGCAGCTTTTGTAAATAACACAAAATGCATGGCTCTAGATGCCAAGATATCTATTCTAAGACTGTTATTAAAAAAATCTCCATGGTATGAAAGGGACTCACCTCCACTTCCTAGACATTAGCTTCGCTCTGCACTCCGTCCATCCTCTACCTATATCAGACTCACACTAATACGAAAGTCTCGGAAACTCATTACTCACTCCTATTCTTTTGTGTAGGTGATGATGGATCAGTCAAATAAAGTGTATTAAAGAAGCATTATAATGATAATGAACTGATAGCGCACTATCAAAGGTGACAAAGTATCACTAAACCAAGTGCACAATCTATTTGAATGACAATGGCTGTCAAAAGACAATGCTGCCGGCGATGATTCAAAGAGCCACTTTGCCGCAGAAGGCCATTGCAGTTCTTTTCATGACTGGTGTGGGAAAAATGCTTTGTAGGCAGTTTAGAGATTTCCAAAGTAGTCAATGGCGCTCTGAAATACTTGGGGCCTGGGTGAATCATCGTAATATCTGATAAATAGTTGCCTTCATGAGTTTAAGCAAATTGAATTTCTTGCAACAACTGCCTCGTGGCAAATACACAATAATGATATAGTACTACTCTATCAGTCAAGTGGGTTCAGTAGGCCGGATTTTATGCGGAGAGCTCAGCGATTGATTTTTCTCATACGTACATAGGGTTTAAATAGTAAACTTAGTCTTACAGTCTTTTTCAAGAGAATACCTCTCATTCCTGATGAATAGAATAAAGAGCAAACAGACAATTCCATGCGGAATGTTCAGAGTGACGAGGCGTGTCAGAATAATACGAGGAACAAATCTCTTTGAACACGGGATCTGTTCATGTGAGGTCAGCTGTGACGATAAATATTTCAATAGACTGCTTTCTGTAATATCCGCTGGAAACACTGAAACATGAGTCTTTTATAAGCAGCGGGAGACAGAGAGCTAGTCGAAGACAACACAAGACACCGGTATTCCTTCAGAGTTTTTCTTGATACTCCTGTTGAGTACAGTTTTGAAAATTACCTGTCACATTTCTACCTCCACCTCACCATTCCTCACTGCTCTATTGAGTTCCTCAATGAACTGAGGCTGACAAGAAAACAAAAGAAAGTATAGGTAAAATCCAGATTATTAAACTGGTCTGAGATCAATCAAAGTTTTTGAACAGTAAGATTTTTTGTTTTTTAAAGAAGTCTCTTCTGCTCACCAAGCCTTCTTTTATTTGATCCGAAGTACAGCAAAATTTTGAAATATTTGTACCATTTAACTTTTCTATTTGAATATACTGTGACGAGTCGGCTGCCTCCCTCTACTTATCAGCATCTCCCCGTCCCTTAATCGCGGCCGTTCACCAGGCTCCCGACTGGAGTGGGCGTACGAGAGAGGAGGGGTGCCGAAACAGCCAGTTCTGGCGGCGTGTGATGAGGCACACCTGAAGTAAGTGAAGCCTCATCACCGCCGCGGTTGAAATGCTGAGCGTGTCTCTCCTCGGGAGACTGGTCTCTACCCTGTGCATGCACGCTGGTGTCCTCATGGGTCCAAGAAGGGAACATTGAGGGGATAGAGTGCCGTCAGAAGCAACGAGCTGCCGGACCCATGGTCCGGACAAGTACCACACCCGTTAGACTGCTGGCGGGCGAGAATGCCAGGCCGTTGAATCCCCCAGAACTGCCGTGAGCCAAGGAGGATGTAGCCGCTGAAGGAAGCCGTCACCCCTAGGGCCGCGGACCAGAGACGGGAGCGCGTTCGGCTGCCGGACTCCGCCTCTTACCTGGACCCATTCCTTTCGAACACTGCCCCTCCTTCACGGAACCCCCAGCACGACGAGGACGCCAGATCCTCTGTTTATTTTGGTCACTTTATGTACCCTTTTTGGACACTTTTGTTTATATTATGTTTAATAAAAGCCTCTCCGAGGCCTGATGTCATGCCCACTGTGTCTGTCATGTGCTCATCCTACCACAGTATTTTAAAATTTTATTTATTCTTGTGATTTCAAAGGTAAATTTTCAGAATCATTACTCCAGTCACATGATTCTTCAGAAATCATTCTAATATTCTGATTTTCTGCTCAAAAAAACTTTATTATGTTTATATTATTATGTTGAAAACCACTAAGTAGAATTTTTTTTTTTAGGTTTCTTTGATGAATATAAAGTTCAGAAGTATAGCATTTATCTGAAATAAAAATCAGCAAAGAAATAAAACTGTTTTAAATATTGATAATTATAATAATAAATGTTTCTTGAACAGCAAATCAGCATAATAGAATGATTTCTGAAGGGTCATGTGACACTGAAGACTGGAGTAATGATGCTGAAAATTTAGCTTTGATCACAGGAATAAATTACATTTTAAAATATATTCAACTAGAAAACATTTATTTTAAATAATAAATATATTTCAAAATTTTACTGTTTTTTCTGTACTTTGGACCAAATAAATGCAGGCTTGGTGAGCAGAAGAGACTTCTTTAAAAAACTTTTGACTGGTAGTGTATATTTTCTACAAATGTCTAACAGATCCTCTGCAGATCACGGATTATCCCACAATGTGAACAGGAAAACCGGTAATGTCTTAATCAAAAACATACTAAGCAGTAAGGTCAGTAAAGCACTCTGATGAGACTTTTGATTTAGAAAAGTGTCTACAGTACAGTCCATAATGAAAGGGATTGTGGGTTGTGGAGGTAGAGATGATGTAACCTAACTTCACCCAAAAAAATATATCTATATCTATCACACAGAGATGCCAAGTGTAAAGATCAGTAACACATAGAAATAAGAAATTATAGTCCACTGGAGAAAGCGAATAAAGCCTGAGGTAAACTAAAATGGTGCTCTTTGAAGTAATGTTTGCACATAAGAATTTTTTTTTTAAAGCAACAGCTATGATGTGTTGCAGGTTCCTAAGGATGAATTTATCTAGTTAAGTGCTTCTCGGGCCTTTACGGTCCAATACATGGTGCAGGGTAGTTTTCCTGCAGATCTGAATGATTGCTTACTCAGAAGGGATTGACTGGGTGCGCAGGGCAATCTAAATGTTACAGAGGGCTTAGCTGGATACTAATGATCCAAGCTGCTCTTTAAGGGTCAGAAACTCACACAGGGGATCTTGAGGAAAGGTCACAGGGATTTGACATTTCAATTCCACCTGCCACTGAAGGATACACCGGCAAGTTGTAGAACTAGGCGTCAAAACAAATATGGGATTCACACTATACAGCTAGCCGCAAGATCTGGGACATAATCTTATGAATTGAGTTTGATTTCTCAAGTGCACTTTGACATTCAGAACAGCTCGACCAAGTGTTTTCCACCACCAAAACATGTTCAACTTCATTGTTGCTACAGATGTCAAAGATCAGCAGTTTTCATAAGGCCACAGTCAGGGGTGTTCAATAACTCAAAGACGCCGGGAGTCTAAATTTCATTCACAGCAATGGTTCGATTAATCAAGGTCCAAAAATAACACAGACTTTGAAGAGTCAATATGTTGTATTGCTAAGAAATTAAATAAGTAAATTTCAAACAAATTAATTTAAAATGTTCCGGTTAGCCACCAATGATTAATCATAAATAGTCAAAATAGTCTCAGAGATGGCTTATTTGTCTATTTTTTAACTTTCCAAAGAAGCTTTATCAAGAATCATGTATCATACAAGCAGTTAAACAAACAAAAATAAATGGCTCTATAAAGGATGACATTAAACATAAATTCATGTGAAGAAACAACTTGCTAAATTTTAATGAATAATTAATTAATGATAAATGATTCCTAGCCCAGTGGAACCAATCATGGGTCTAGATCTGGACTGCTAGTTTGCTAATTGGTGACCTCTGTCCTCTGTGTTTAATTGAGCAAAACAGGCCTTTCTGCATCTGTCGACAAAATTTTATGCAGTAGGTATCAGGTGGCGGTGACTGAGAGTGATTTATTAATGTTATTCAGGACGAGCTTCTCTCTTTGAGAAAAAAGAAAAGTGCCTACTCTGCCCTTTGGGTATCCAAAGCTTACAGCTGTCAGTATGTGCATTAGCGGCGAGGGAATGACTGGCATCTCAGTAATGAAATGTGAGATAGCTAACATCTGATGAATCGCCTTACTCTTCCCATTTGGTTGCTTCTTGCTTTGCATTTCATTATTATTCCTAAATAGACTGTCTTCTCATCTTCTTTTGCACTGATGCTCAAAGATTTATCTCACTGTGCGCTCGAGATGCATCTTTGTAAGTCACTATCCCTGTGAGGACGGCCTTTTACATTCAAATCGTTTACACTCAAAGCCAAACCGAATCCACGTTCACAGAATGTCAAGTGCAGTAAATGTAGGCAATTATCAGTGTTACGCTCCACTGTCCAATGATTACAGTTTGTAAGTCTTACATAAACACAAAATACAGCAAGGACAGCAGAAATGCAGATACATGAAAGGCGCTGTGCCTTAATCTGCTTTGATTGACAACTTTGTTGTACACATTTTTAATTACATTTCAGTCACTCAATGGAAAGTTTGAGGTTGAGTGAAATACAGAGGTTGCAAAACAATGTGCAACTTCTCATTAACCCAACAATGGAGCCTATAATGTCCTTCCTATATTCATTATTAAGAGTGCCATGAAATCACTTGAAACTACTAAATGAGCGTGAAATCCAACTTACTATTTATCACAGTACTGTAGCTCAAAGAGTAGAGCATGGCACTAGCAATGACAAGGTCATGGGTTTGGTTCCCAGGGAATGCGTTAAATGCATTATGCATTTGATAAATCGTTTTTTTTTTTTTTATAAAAACAGGGTTAGTTCAAGTAAGAATTCTGTCATTAATTACTCACCCTCATGTCGTTCCAAACCCATAAGACCTTCGTTCATCTTCCGAACACAAATTAAGATATTTTTGATAAATTCCAAGAGCTTTCTGACCTTGCACAGACAGCAACACAGCAGACACGATCAAGGCTCAGAAAGGTAGTAAGGACATTGTTAAAATAGCCCATGTGACATCAGTGGTTCAACCATAATTTTATAAAGCTATGAGAATACTTTTGTGTGCAAAGAAAACAAAAATAATGACTTTATTCAACAATTTCTCCTCTTCTGTGTCAGTCTTTGATGCGCATTCATTAAAGAAGTTCACTTCCAGAACAAAAATTTAGAGATGATTTACCAACCCCCTTGTCATCCAAGATGTTCATGTCTTTCTCTCTTCAGTTGTAAAGAAATCGTTTTTTGAGTAAAACATTTCAGGATTTCTCTCCATAAAGTGGACTTCTATGGTGCCCCCGAGTTTGAACTTCCACAGTGCAGTTTCAGACTATTTTTTACCTGCTCGTCTTGTCTAGCTCTGCGTAAACTCTGTGTATTCCGGTTCATGACGGTTAGGGAACGTCTAAAAACTCCCAATCTCATTTTCATTTATTTCACTTCAAAGTCATCCCACATTGCAGTTTTGTAAAGGGCATTTGATCTTCTTTGCATGTTTTGAAGTTGAAGGAGAAAATGAGATGGGAGTTTTTTGAACTGTGTTGAACCGGAATACACAGAGTCCACGCAGAGCTAGACAAGATGAGCATTTGAGGTTAAAACGTATGTAAGTTGTACATTTTTTTTAGAAAATAACCTTTTTGCTAGATAAGACCCTTCTTCCTGGCCCTTTGAAGCTGCATTTAAACTGCATTTTGGATTTTCAAACTCGGGGGCACCATAGAAGTCCACTATATGGAGAGAAATCCTGAAATGTTTTCCTCAAAAAACAATTTCTTTACAACTGAAAAAAGAAAGACATGAACATCTTGGATGACAAGGGGGTGAGTAAATTACTTGTAAATTTTTGTTCTAGAAGTGAACTTCTCCTTTATAGTACCACAACACATGCGTGTGGTGCTGCTGAAGCAGGAGTCGACATTTTAACCCAATCTCATGGCAATTTGTACAAATTCATATGAGCTCACTCATACAATTTTTGCTAAATCATATGTATTTTACAAGTTCCCCAATTTGTATGAATTCATACGGATAACATAGCCCTAACCTGTTCCTAAACCTACCTGTCATTTGAGTTTAGACAAATCATACAAAATTGTATGAGCGTGGTCGTATGAATTTGTACGAATTAGCGACCTGTTAAAATACGTACAAATTGGTAGTGAGACACCGTTGGGTATTCTAACGTAGAACTCTCTCTTAGTTCATCGTCTGTATATTCTGGTTCAAATAAGTAAGGTTGGACAAAAAATTGCAAGTCATCCTCTCTGTTGAAATCTTCAGATATGTTTACGAAGACTCTTTTATGCACAGTGTGTTTGTAAACAGATGTAGCGCATCCAGGTTCTACGTCAGAACAGGCACTGTTGTACTCTCGTGAACACATGTCAAAGACTGACACAGAAGAGAAGAAATTGTTGAATAAAGTTTGTATCTTTATAAAATTGAGATTGAACCACTTATATAACATGGACTATTTTATCGATGTCCTTACTACCTTGCTTGGCCTTGAATGTGGTATTTGCGGTGATGTGTACAATCTTAAAAATAAGGTGCTTCACAATGCCATAGAAGAACCTTTTTGGTCTAAATGGATCCATAAAGAACCTTTAACGTCTAAAGAACCTTTCTGTTACACAAAAGGTTCTTTGCGGTGAAAGAAGGTTCTTCAGATTATAAAAAGGTAAGAAAGAGATGGTTCTTTGAAGAACCTTTGACTGAATGTTTTTTTGTGGAACCAAAACTAGTTCTTCTATGGCATCGCTGTGAAGAACCTTTTAAGCACCTTTATTTTTAAGAGTGTATGCAGCGTCAGAAAGCTCTCGGATTTCATCAGAAATATCTTAATTTGTGTTCCGAAGATGAACGAAGGTCTTACGAGTTTGGAATGAGTGTGAGTAATTATTGACAAAGTTTTCATTTTTGGCTGAACTATCCCTAATGTAAATGGACTAAAGAGGGTCCAAACATTTTGTAAACACTAACACTGGTGCAGGGTTTTAAAACAAGCGTTCATGGGAGAATGGTTGTGATCAGATCATCAGAGACAAATCTTAATACCAGGTTTAAGCAGGGCCAGAGACGTTCATCTGATAGAGACTTCCAATCACAGCTGTACCAAGCCCTCATCTCCTTGACTTTGGGAGCTTTGCTGAGCACGCCGATGAGATAAGGTTGGATTTACACCAAAGATTAAAGCTACAAAATCTGTCTGAAAGAAATCCAACACACACAATGGCACAACAGGCAGCTCTTCAAACACATACACGCAACCAGTGCAGAGGCACTTTAAAATAAGTAGTTGAGACCTCTATAACAGGTTCAAAAATAATTGATGGGAACAGAAAAGAGGGAAATGAACCCTTGCTCAACCAGATGCTTTTTAATATTCTCGTGGAGTGAAGGGACATTTGGAGAATGGCAGATGCTTACGTGACCTGTCTCCCTCAGGTCCGTGCATCAGATTAGTTTCCTTGTCACACATACTGGCCTATCACCAGCTCCGCCACAGACTAACAGTCCAGCTGACCGGGTGGTAAGGGACCCAGGCTTCACCATGACGGGTCCCCGATGGCTTTACTCAATGGTCTGTGAGCCCGAGCAAGCTGTCAATTAAGGATGTGCATTTTGGTCATTTGTATGTATATATTCCAATTGGCAAAGGAATTCTGCACTATTTACTTTCTGGATCCTGTCAAGACAAAGTTTGAATGCTGCCTTGACAGCCTTATTTGAAGTTTTGAAAGTTTAACAGAGAGAGAAAATAAAAGATATATAGTACAATCAGACAGACAGATAGAAACTAAAAACTTCACCTTGTTTAAAAAAAGTCACATAATCAATCATTTTTGAGTAAGTGAAATTTGCTGGCTGAATATGCCAACACAGACATTTGCAATAACAGTGCTAAAATTTGCTTCTAAAGCAATATATCTTTCTACAAAAGCAGTGACGCTTCATTAGAAACCGTGGTAATGATATTTCAAACTGCCTGAAAATCTTCTAGAATATGGAATGCACTGTATCTTCTCCATACATCAATCCCCAGAGAATGAAGGCTGAAATCAACCAAAGCAAGGCTTAAAACAATAGTATGAAAAATTAACGCACAGCTGGGAGGACACAGCAGCTCTCTCGAGAGACGTCTGATTCACTACATTTGAATTATTGATCAGAGCTCCTGCTGACAGCTGTACATATGAGAAAAGCCTCACAGGTTGAAGAAGCGTTAGTGACTTATCTACTCAGGTTTACGTAGCACTACTGATCCATGACTTGAACAGGCTAGCTTTCTGAATTATGCATTAAACGTGGTCTGTCCTTTGCTATGATATATTGGGAGGGGTAAAAGTGATGACAAGAAAACATATTTATATACCTCTATTCACAACAAAGCCTGTCTGCAAAGATAAATAAGTGTAAAATAAACAGCTCATTCGTGCTATATACTTAAGTTGTACTTCTACATGTTGTTTTGTCACATAATAGGACCAATCAGATGCTAGGCACGAACCTGCGTGCCTGCTAAAATGCCAGTGCTAATGTCAGCACTGTTTTTTTTTTGTTGTTAGGAAGGCATTGTTACTTTTAAGTGCCCAACCTTTTATTCAACCCTCAGTGTGGCCTTACAAAAGCGGGAAATGTTTAAAACCACATTCAGTTTGTACTCTTTTAAAGAAATTATTTACACAAAAATGAAAAATTTGCTGGAAATGTATAAGAATGATGATGTATAAGTGAAAGTAAATAACTGAGAGAAAAACGGATGCATGCCTGTATATCAGATGCGTGCAGCTCTTGAAGGGACAGTAGACTAATTGCTTTAAACATGCTGTCGCTTGTCATTAAAGGGATAGTTTATCCAAAAATTATAATCCTGTCATTATTTTTTCACATGTTGTCTCAAACCTGTATTAATTTCTTTTTTGTGCTAAACAAAAAAATTAAAGAATGTGGGTAACCAAACAGTACCTGGTCCCCATTAAATTTAATAATAGAAATGATCAAATAGATAACGTTCAACAGAAAAAAAGACGGACAGACAGATGACACAATTTTCCTTTTTGGATGAACTATTCTTTTAATGTTAATAAAACAACAAAACACAAAGAGAAAAATTACTCACTGCTCTTAATACTTTAATACAGTTGCTTTAATAAGATTCAGTGTACAATTGATGTATATAGCATGTAAGTATATAGTGTTTCGCTTTTTACATTAGTTAATTCAATTTCTTGAATACACTCTTAAAAATAAAGCACTCTTTGTTTTATTTGCATTATGTTTATTTGTAATGTGTATCTTTGTTCTTATTTTTTAAAGGGATGCTATTTATGCTTTTTCACTTTTTGAATTTTAGCCAGTGTGTGGTGTGTATCTTTGGGCATAAAAAAGATCTATAAAGTTACAAATCTCAAAGTCCACTCCAAATGGAGATATTTCGTTTTTAAAAAATGTCTTTCCAAGAACTACAACTACAACGGCTCCTTTGGACTACAGCATTTGTTTTCCGCATGCAATGATGTCACAGTGCGGTCCATTAGAATATCATTACATTAAATCCTGCCTACAGAAATTCGAATTGTTGGGGGGAGGGTAGGGACGAGGTGAGGGATTAGCCAAACTTTAGCGATGCTGCGCAGAGAGCCATTTCAACGAGCCGCAGTGTGCCGGGTATAAATACAAGCACTGACTGAAGTGGCTGCTTCAGTGCAGTAACACGCCACAGCAACGATCTACTCCAGTTGCCGTGTCGGAGCCATAACGTGCCACAGGCATGTGCAGTGTGTGGTAAGAGATTTATTCATCATACAGTGTAGATAGCTTCACTTATAACATGAGTGTTTTTTTTAAAATGCATAAACGTGCACTAGAAAAGGCTAGGCTGATCAGTGATGATGTTTTTTGATAATGTTAGGCTGCTTTTGGCCTTATGCTGGAGCTGGTTTCGGGCAATAAAACAGGGTATGTAAAATAATTAAATAAATTAGCACGATAATATCATGTATCTGCAATCTCGCAGGCAGAGGATGGGACTCAACAGTACCATACCATATTATTTACTCACCCTCCATACATCCTAGGTGTATATGACTTCCTTCTTTCAGATGAATGCAATCGGAGCGTCCATCCATAATAAAAGAGTGCCTCACACGGCTCCCGGGGGTCTACTGTAGCGAATCGATGCATTTTTGTAAGAAAAATATCCATATTTAAAACGTAAGATTCACTATTAATCTAGCTTGCGCTAACTGTTTTGACAAGGGGCGTGGCAGTACTGAAACACCATCTAAGCTGTTCACCAATCGCAACGCACTGGGACAGCTAACCAATCATAACACATTTCCTTTTTTCCGAAGGCGAGCCTTCATTAAACCCGGAACTAATCGAGCTATTTGTGCCAGGCTGGGGAGAAAGGTATTGTAACAATGTAAATTATGTGAAAAATAATGCGTTTTTCGAATCACCAAGCATGAGAACATGTTCTAGTACCCCCCCTAAAACAAAATCAAGATTTTCATCTTTGCTCACTTTGGCCTAAATATCTGCCTCTTTTTTGTTATCGTGAAAGGCTTTGTTTTTAAAAAAGCGAAATTAGTTTGGCTGTACTGCAAAATAGTAAAACCAGTATGACAAAGAATCATGATAAAATCGTGAATCGTGATATTTCTGAATATATATATATATATATATATATATATATATATGCCTTTATTTGGATAGGACAGTGTAGATGGACAAGAAGCAAAGTGGGAGAGAAAGAAGGGGGTGGGATCAGGAAAGGTCCACGAGACAGGATTCAAACTCGGGTCGCCTGCAGCACAATGACGCTATATGTCGACATGCTAACCACAAGGCTATTGGAGCTGACGTGATATGATATTTTTGCCATATCGCCCACCCCTATGTATAAGATTGTATTGAAGACTAAAGACTTCTTGTAGCTTCATAAAATTAAGGTTGAACCACTCATGTCACATGGACTATTTTAACCATGTCCTTACTGCCTTTCTGGGCCTTGAAAGTGGTAGTTGCACTGTTGTCTATGCAGGGTCAGAAACCTCTCCGATCTTAATTTGTGTTCTGAAGATGAGTCTTACAGGTTTGAAGCGACATGAGGGTAAGCAATTAATGACAGAATTTCTATTTTTGGGTGAGCTGACCCAGTACACTTGCACTCACAAACTGAATCTATTTAACTAGCATGATCAACAGAAAGACGTCACTATCTTCCTCCGGTGTCTCATTAGAAAGCGTGCTGATGGCATCGGGGGTACGAGCGGAAGCGTTGGCTTCGGGCCCTGTGTTGATATTCGTCTGTCAGGATGGGGTCTCTCCAACTCCTCCTCCTCTTTTCAAGTTAATGGAGTGCTTTGATGACATTAGGCATTTCCTCCGGCTGCAACATGCGTAGGGGGAAATGAAAGTAACATATTGGCCCCTGATCGATATCTGGATGGGAGACGTGGGGGGAATACAGCAGCGGTATATCGAGACTGCGTCACTGCTGCGGCTCGAGGAGGTGATGAGAGTGTGTTCAGGGTGAAGCGATCAAAGTGCCGATCAATGCAGTCGAGACCCTGGAAAGATTCCTAATGAACGAATCACGCTCACAAAGGTCTTTCAGCATTTAGACCTGGATCTCCAAAGCAATTCCTATGCTAATTGACTCGAGGGATATTATAATAGCGCATGTAAACAAATAATTACAGCTGAGATAGACAGATCATATATGAAGCTATTAATATCTCTGAGAGGCTGTCACAGTTTATATTATTAGTGTCGCTCCATATTAAGTCTTAAGGCTTTTTTGAGTGTCAGCTATGTGATGATTTTGTTGAGCATCAGTGAGAACTGCAAATTAATTTATGGAGGATAATTAATTCAAACATTTTATGCTACCCAACGCGTTTCATCCAGTATCGCAGACATGTCACAATATTCAGAGTGACAAGGTAAAAAAAAAATTGAAGAACCTTTTTTTCCCCAAAAGTCAGCCTTTTTCTTGTGACTAAAAAAGGAGCGCAAACAAATAACTCACACAGATGCTTATACCAATCTGTCTGCCACAAAACAAGCCAGCAGCGATACATAAATTTACAGCAGGAAGGAAACTATACCACGACAAACTTGCTTATGAATCAGAACTACTGGCAGACTCTAAGGGATATTGGCCATTGGGATATTGCTTTCATTTATTTTTGCAAGGCTACGGACAAATTTTTTCACTGTGATGTGTGTGGTATTACATGACTTTGCAATTTCAGCAACATAGTAGAAAATAAATTTCCTAATCAGTGTTTTTGTCTTTTTTCAGTAAAAACATCTAAACATCCTTTGAGGGATAGTTCACTCATAAAATTAATAATCTATCATCATTTACTCACCCTCATGCTGTTCCAAACTTCTATTAATTACTTTCTTCTGCAGAACACAAAACATTTTCAAATTTTTGTTGTTGTTGGTTTGGACCCCACTGATGTCCATTATACAGACAAAATTTACATATTTTTACTGAAAAACATGATTAACGTGCCCCTATTATGCCATTTTTACTGTTTTGGAAGTCTACAATAGGTTTACACAGTGCCGATCCTAGACTACAGGGGATCCTATGCAAAACTGTGGGAGGGAGGGTGGGGGTGGTGGTATTAATGAAAGAATGAAGTGCATTTGTCCGTGGTTCACGCCATCTCAAATCGCACTCACGGAAAGCGCTTGAGAAACAGCTGTCTCTTCCGTGGCTCGGTACGCTTTCAACTTGTTTTTTTAGTCTCGAGCAAGAGACTGTATGACATTCATGTTACATGATTTGACTGATTTTTATGTAGAAAGCACAACAGCGTACCGCATTAAAAGAAATGAGCATTCATGTTTTGATAACCGCTGACCCACTACAAAAACAAAACTAAAAATAAATCATCTTTGAGAGCAAGGGGGCCCCCTGGTGTTTTCTGGAGGCCCTACGCACCTTGCGTATTTTGCGTATAGGAAGGATCGGCTCTGAGGCTCTGAGTTTACATGCATGCAAGGCAAACAACGCTTTTGTTTTCTCAAAATATGCGTTTAATACAACCTGGTCTCATGACGAAAATGTACCTGAGGGAACTTTTTCGCGAAGTGCGAAATACGTACCAATAAGTACATATCACTGTAGTTTCCAACAGAAATGTCCACTGAGTGGCGCTTAAAGAGGTTTGTTTTTTCTTCAGAACCGATGAACGTACATAAGGTATATTTTTGTATGTGACGTTGGTTTTGTACGTCACCACAGTTCTGACTTGAAATTTCCACTGAGTGGTGCTATAACTCTAACGCTCTGTGACATTTTAAAATAACGTACCATCTGCACTACACTTAAACCTAATCGATAGTTTGAACAAAAGTGAATGTGATGTAAAAACGCAATCGCAAGCATACCATTTTAGCTTGTTTTTCGGTTTCTCAGCTTTCAGCTCGTTCATCGTTTTTCACGGGATTCGCACCCAAGAATTACTGAGTTACCGAGCAATCTTGTTACGTCTTAAAAGCGAAATATATGGAGCTGTAATCATAACTGTGTACGAAAACAATTACAAGTGCTCGCTGTTTCCTAGTGTTCCTTTCTGTTGGAAACTGTAGTGATATGTACTTATCGGTACGTATTTCGCATCTTGCGAAAAAGCTCCCACAGGTACGTTTTCGTCATGAGATCAGGTAAACTTAATATCATCTTATTTTCCAATGATTCGTTCAAAGCAGTTCTAAGATTTTGTCTCTTTAAACCCCTCCTTTCCAAGAGCCTACTCTGCTCTGACTGGTCAGATGGCCCAGTCTGTTGTGATTGGTTTACCGTGTACAGCTCATATCAGAAATCATACGCCCATTGCTGTTGTTCCATATTTTCATGCTCGATTAAAAATATAAACATCTATTATTTCTCATACTTACAGGTTGCGATTCACTGGAGTCAGCTGGTTCAGACAAACTGGGTACTGAGCCATCAAGAACAAGCATTTTGTGTATCCCACATTGAACTCCCCCCGAGATTAGAGAAGGAGTTGTCAGTAAAATGACGTGTTTGAGGGTGGGGTCAAGTTGTTTGTGGCCAGCCAACGCCAACATTGTGCAAATGTGTTACCCCGTAATGTGTACTAGATGTTTACTCTTCAGAGTCAGTTCTTTCTTTTGGGAGACAATAATTTTGCTTATTGTGCACTTTTGGCTTTGCAACTTTACAGATAATTTGCATTCACATACAGCTATGCTACACACTGCGCAAAAGGCAATATTCAGTAGTTGTTTTTTTTTCAGGAAAATACAAATATAGATGTGAAACCAATGATAAAAACAGCCATGGGAAACCAAGTGGCACATATGTCAGGCATACAAAATAGTTCTCACAGAATCCACTCCCACTGTTCTGATGAAGCCTGTAATTAACGGCCTGCTATGTGGTGACGTTAATTAGCATCAAAGTTACAAAGCCTATGAAGTTTGCACCGACAGGGCCTTTGGCCTCTGCTTATGCATCAGACAGGTAGGAGGACCAGCTGTCACTAAAAGAGAAACTGAATTATTCTTAGCTAATGGCAGCCTTTCCACACATTTGAGAGTTTTAGAGACTAATATGCATGTTCAAGGCAATTAAAACAGAGGATGTTCTCTTTCATGTGCAAAAACTCTACAAGCATCGGCAAAAATGTGGTTACCCGAATGTCGTTTGGCTAATTTAAGACTAAATCACAAGGTCACGTTTGAGAATATAAAAAAGTTGAGAGAAAATGAGTGTGAGGAGTGCTAAATTCCAGGAACACTCTGTGACCACTTTGACCCCAGATCAGGACACAGAGCAGACAGGCTATTCATCTTTTTCACACGCACACAGTCTGAGCAATTAGGGGTTCGTCTATGACTGGCTTTCTGACCCCAACTGCGGCATGATTATAATAAATTGCTCAATTAACGCTAGCCTTGCAGTATAAACAATTTGCTGATCCGAGTTGATGTTTGATTCGGATTTCCAACTCGTGGTAACGAGTTGCCGGGCTTATCTGCCCCTCGGACAAAAGTCTAATTTGTGCCCTGATTCCACGGACAGGGGCTAGAAAAATCGGAGCAATTACAATGACAAATGAGCATCTCATTAGCCTGAAGACTGAGACCGGCTATCAGTATAGGTGTCTTTATAGAAGTTTAAAGGTTTGTTCCAAATGGATGCCTTTATAAGCAAACCAACTATTTCAATAATGCATGGCCACACTTCTCAGAGCATATATGCTTACGATTCCTAAACATCTTTGAGACTTGACCTCTATGTGATTAATGTTAAGTACAGACAATAGCCGACTGGCTTAGTGGTTGACAGCGTGATTGATCTGTTCTCATTACTAGCTGTAGAAGAGGAAGAGCTTACTGTGTGTCAGCATCTACGTCTATGTCCTAGCAAATAGACACTTCTTACCTACTTCTGTTTTTCTTCCTCTCCCTTCATTCACAATCTTCCTCATTTTCTACACAGAAAATTGATTTTTAATGACAATGTTTACACTATCCATAATTCTGTGAAGGGGCTTACCAATTAGAAGTTACTGTTGCCATGGAAATGTGAAATTATATAAAATTACACACACCAACACTAGAAGGTAAAGTTACAGCAGAAATGCACATCTCTCTCGCTTCCCCTGAGCCCACTGAGATTTAACAGTCCCCTTAAAGCATGCAGTGTATTTGGTGGGGGGTAATTGAGAACGAATGAATAAGAGGAGGCAATGCCTCCATCGTGATATGATTGGATAAGACTGGTTATGTTTGACTGTGATTGGTTCATGTGTTAAATACCACCTCTAGTGTTTGGGCATGTTCGCGCATCAATCTTAACGAACAATATAATGGCGTTAATGCCAAAACCAATTTTAAAAAGTAACCACTTCGTTACATCAAAATAAGACTTACAATGGTATGAAAACATGATTTGTGTTTATAGTGTGCTTGGTAAAATTTAAAGTAAATCTCTGTGTCTGTGACCAATATTTACCAAACTTTAATGACTGATGATACAAAAAATTTAAAAATACACTTGATTCTTAATACTGTGTTGTTACCTGAATGATCCACAGCTGTTTTTCTTTTTGTTTGTTTGGTGATAGTTGTTCATGAGTCCCTTGTTTGTCATGAACAGTTAAACTGTTCGCTGTTCTTCAAAAATGTCCTTCAGGTCCCACCGATTGTCTGGTTTTTCAGCATTTTTGTGTATTTGAACCCTTTCCAACAATGACTGTATGATTTTGAGATCCATCTTTTCACACTGAGGACAACTGAGATACTCAAATGCAACTATTACAGAAAGTTCAAACACTCACTGATGCTTCAGAAGGAAAAAAGATGCGTTAAGAGCCGGGGGTGTAAACTTTTGAACAGAATGAGGACGTGTGCATTTTTCTTATTTTGCCTAAATATCATATATATATATATATATTTTTTTTTAATTTAGTACTGCCCTTCAGAAGCTACAGAAGATACTGACATGTTTAAATAAGTTAAATTTACCCTGATCTTCAAGTTCAAAAGTTTTCACCCCTCGGCTCTTAATGCATCATTTTTCCTTCTGGAGCATCAGTGACAATTTAAACCTTATGTAATAGTTATATATGAGTGCCTCAGTTGTCCTCAATGTGAAAAGATGGATCTTGAAAACATACAGTCATTGTTGGATGCCTACATAACAATATACAAAAATGCTGAAAAACCAAAGAATTCGTGGGACCTGAAGGATTTTCTGAAGAACAGCAGACAGTTTAACTGTTCAGGACAAACAGGGACTCATGAACAACTATCACTAAAAAAAATAGCTGTGGATCATTCAGGTAACAACACAGTATTAAGAATCAAGTGTATGTAAACTTTTGAACAGTCATTTTTATACATTCAACTATTATTTTCTCAGTAGACTATATGTAAACGTCTTTTATGTGAAATATCTCATTCAGGTCAGTACTAAATAAAAAAATAACATGCATTTTGTATGATCCCTCTTATTTTGGTAAAATAATTAACATTTTGCATATTCTGCAAGGTGTATGTAAACTTGACTTCAGCTGTATCTTTATGGGGAGAATTAATAAGAAAGATACTTCCGTAACTAAAGCTGTGTAAAAAAGTAGGTGTTCTGCACTCTATTCTACCTGATTTTACACTTCCTCCTCATGAAACTCCGGTCAGGCTCTAATTATCAAGCTCTTTGGGTGACGACTAGGATTTCCTTAGAAGCAGGAACTCTGGAAGCATCTCCAGTGATGTGGGCGGCATTGTACTGGGTACTTGGTAAATAGAAAGACAGTGAGACTGCAGGCAGTGAAATGGGTTAGCATGGATCAATGTCAGGTTCACCAGAGCCAACAAAGTGATGTGATTCACCATAATGGAAAAGAGAACGATGCTACCAATGCTGCCACTGTGTGACATACCACCACATGAGTCACTCTGAATGAGGAAAATTAAAGTAGAAGATTGCTGAGGAGTAGATGAAGCTTACTATGAAGAACCGTTGGAAATCTTGTCAGTTCTTGGCACGGGGGACAAATGAACCACTACAGGATTTAATTAAAATAGAAAACACATTAAAAGAAAACACGCTGGGTTCAATAAAGAGAAGTGATTCAGGAAAGAATCATTCTTTTGAGTCAAATCTTTGGAATAATTCACTTGATTCTGACTCAAGTTCAATTCTAATGTGGTTGCAAAGGTTAACATCTAACTTGAAATTATAAGTGTAAAAGGACTTAAATTTAAGCTCATCACCTAAAAGCATTCTGTGAATTTTTCATTTTCATTTGGGTGAACTAATCCTTTAACAAAAGCCCAGATCTATGAATATTTGCTCAGAGAAATTCACTAAAACCTTGCTCTTGTAAATAATTAAAATGAAAATCACTCACACTCTTACGATGCAGGTGAAATGAGGCAAGCTTTGCTACACTATGTATTTAGGGCAGAAGAGTATCTAAAACACGTCAGGATGTCCCCGATGGGAAGTTCGAGAGGCGTTCCAACACACGCTGTCCTCCTGAGCGGTGTTTAATTAACAACCCAGGAATCCTAATTATGGAGACCTCAGCATTGATTTTATTTAAGCAAGATTTAACCAAAAACAGCCTCAAGAGACGTTCAGAGCAGCTGGCGAGGCTCAAATGGAAGACCAATTTCTTTGCAAGTGGCCGAAAATACCTCTCATTAAAGGCTTATAATCAATGTGCCCTCTAAAACACATCATCAAAAACACGCTCGCTCTATGTCCACAATGCATTATGTAAATAGTTTCCCAAAAGGTCACATCCAAATTTGGTAGTAGTAAGTCAGACAACTTTTCTCACCAAACTTTTTTTTTTAAACTGTATCTATATCAAGTGTAAAATTAAATGTCATTCCAATTCAAACAAAACCTTTGGAAAGCTGTTAAGATGAGTTAAGCGACCTATTATGTGTCTCCAATAAAAGGAACGTTTAACAGTTGTAGCCTTAGCATAGCTTTAAGAAACTTCACATGGTCTTTCCATTGTTTAACAGTCAAAATATGTCCATTAAGCTACCATACATTTCTCAAATTGATATCAAAAGAAAACAGAAATTATTAGCCCCATTTAGGAAAGAATTAGCACGTCAACATGGCCGTGGGATGGACGAGATAAACTAGCAGGGTGCAGGCATGCAGAAAGAACCGAGAGGAATGAGTCTGATGTCATAACACGCCTTGAAGATAAATATTTTTTTATAATATAACATATCCACATGAGGGACTGCGTTGTGTCTAACGGCACTTTACTCGCTCAGAGAATACCGTCTTAGTTGCTAAGCAACGGTTACATAAAAAACACAAGCTTAAATCTGAATCCCCTTCGCACATGAAAGGGTCTGGGGATAAAGTGGGGGAGTATTCCACAGTTTTTTTTTAAAAAGATAGAGTGGAGATGAAGACAATTCATTATGGGTGGGAGAAACTGACATAATTACACTGCTTGCGAAGCCTCACAGTACCGATAGTCCTCAAACCTTCATTTTTCCTCCTCCTTATCCACAAATGTATGCAATTAATTCAGCCTGAACTGCTTAACATACAGTAGAATCCATTAAAACTTTGTTTTGCAAATAATTTCAAGTGTAGCCAAGTCTCAGATGTGCTATTTTGCGTTTTTGAAAACTTTATCAACTTCTCATTTACATTAACAAATTTTCCTAAAAAAAAAACTGTGTACTTAACGGGACAGTTCAGCCAGTAATGAAAATTACCCCATGATTTACTCACCCTCAAGCCATCCTAGGTGTATACAACTTTCTTCTTTCAGATGAATACAATTTAAGTTTAATTTAAAAATGTCCTGGCTCTTCCAAGCTTTATAATGGCAGTGAATGGGTGTTGAGATTTTTTTTTTTCTTTTCCTAACTTTATTTTGATTTTCTCCAACTCAGCTGGTTACACCATACAATTACAGATCAATAATAACTGAAGAATAGTAGAATGATTGATGACTGACACACACTGCCCTCCAAAAGTTTGGAAACGCGCTAGAAAAGTGGGGTTTTGGACAATAGTGGCATGAATCCTTTTTAATTTGTGATAATTTTGCACTGATAAGGGACAACACAAACTATGTAAACATATTTTATTACATAAACAGTTTATACATAGAAAAAACTTTAAAAAATATCTACCATTAGCAGCTATTACAGCTCTGCATAATCTGGGCCTAAATTCATTGTATTCTAAACTGAATTGGCAATCAATTGTTGAAGCTATTAAGGTATGCTGACCCAAAAATCTTTTAAAAACTTGGGCCAAGTTTAAACCAGTAACCAGGCATCACAGCTGGCAAAGGGGCATGTCCGACTTTGACATGTATATATTGCCATTATTATGTGATCAAAATGAAAATTATTGTTGCTGGTCTTCAATGATAATGTCAAGTTACTTTAATGTATTTGCTGATATCGTCCAAAATCACACTTTGCCAGGGGTGTTTCTTTTGGACTTTTGGAGGGCAGTGTCTATGTACTTATTTCTACATATACAATAAACAACAACTCTGAAACAGGGAAAAAAGGGGTGTTGAGATTTTGAAGCAAAATCTCTAGCTTCCACTAACTGTCGCACATGTTTACAAGACAGTGATGTTCCAGTGGATGACGTAGGATGTAGGACATAGGCGTAGGCCTTTATTTACCCCCCAAAGCCATATGGAGTACTTTTTATGAAGGATTTAGGCACTTTTTTGGACTTCAAAATCTCAACACCCATTCACTGCCATTATAAAGCTTGAAAGAGCCAGGACATTTTTTTAATATAACTCTAATTGTATTTGTCTGAAAGAAGAAAGTCGTATTCACCTAGGACGGCTTGAGGGTGAGTAAATCATGGGGTAATTTTCATTTTTGGGTATCCCTTTAAACTTTGTTTATGAGCAAATAAAGCCCATTTATTTAAAGATTCCCACATGTTTTCAGTGGTAAAGATTATGTCACCATATCAGACACACTTTTATAGGGTTTTACACTGAACATCTCAAGTATTTAAAGGTCAGACGTCACTACATAGCACATTTCTAGTGTAAAAGACTTCAGCAGTATGCAAAGGTTGGCAATTAGTGCAACATTTTAATCACTGTTAATCATCTGAATTACTTTTACTTATTGTTAATCACACATAATGAATTAAACTCTTCAACCCGGCATACATATAAGCCTCCTTGTTTTGTTTGCAACAAAAAGTATTTTGTGATTTCTGCAGTTTCCTAGAATAAGCATGAATAAATCATGTAAATTATCGCCTCATTGTTTACTATTTTTACTGTCTGCATTTTAGTTGTCATGTTTGTTGTATTTCTTTGAGATACATGTCTTGTGGTGATAAAAAAAGCGTGCATTTTTTGCCTTCGTGATGAAATTTTAGGTGTCACTGTTTTTTCTTAGGTGTGGAATGTAAAAAGCTATGCATGATGGGTTGAAAAGCCTGATGCAATATTTGATGGGTGTATACAGTATACGTAATATCGTCTTGCTATTCTTTACAAATCCACATAATAAACTATTACTTGCAGTAACACGTCCTATTTTTTTACTAAGTATTATTCTGAGAGAAAATGCAGTTCAGACTAAAACAACATGTGGCACTGTGTGACCCAATGGTAAGCCAGTTTACTTGTCCAATGAGAGATGGACTCTGCACAGTTCATTTGGAGCACTGGCTTCACATTTAGTCACATAGTCACATGTGTGACAATGCTGTGTGACAATGAGGAAGGAATACTGCAATAAAATAAAATAAAATAAAATAAAATAAAATAAAATAAAATAAAATAAAATAAAATAAAATAAAATAAAATAAAATAAAATAAAATAAAATAAAATAAAATAAAATAAAATAAAATAAAATAAAATAAAAAATATTGGATTTGGACATATCAAAGGTTTCCTTTTGGCTTCTCTTTTAGCTCATAACTAAATAAAAAGGCTGAGTGACAATAAGGAAAGATTACTGCAATTGCAAAAATAAAATAAAAAGATACAAAAAAATACAAAAATGAAATATATATGAAATATTATATATATAATAAAGTAAAAAAAAATAAATAAAATTTTAAAAGTAACAAAAATAAATACAAAAACAAAATATAAAAAAAATAAATAAAATATTAAAAATACAACTAAACAAAAAAGGCTATGTGACAATGATGAAGGATTACTGCAATCTAAAAATCTAATTAAAAATATACAAAAATAAAATAAAATAAAATAAAATAAAATAAAATAAACATCTTCCTTTTAAAATAAAATAAAATATACCTAAGGAAGGATTACTGCAAATTCAAAAATCTAATTAAAAATATACAAAAATAAAATAAACATCTTGCTTGTAAAATAAAATAAACAAAACATTAAAACATAAAATAATCTTGCTCATTTTGACATATATCAAATGTTTCCATCTAGCTCATAACAAAAATAAAAAGGCTGTGTGACAGTGAGAATTACTGCGATTGCAAAAATCAAATAAAAATATACAAAAACAAATACAAAAATGAAATATATATATAAAATATTATATATAAAATAAAAAACTAAATTAAAAAAAAAAAAATAAATAAATAAATACAAAAACAAAATATAGAAAAATAAATAAAATACTAAAAATACAACTAAATAAAAAAGGCTGTGACAATGGGAAGGATTACTGCAATTTCAAAAATCTAATTTAAAATAAAATAAAATAAAATAAAATAAAATATAAAAGGTTTACTTTTGGCATCTCAGTTAGCTCATAACTAAAGAATGGCTGTGTGACAATGAATTACTGCAAATGCAAGTAAATAAATAAACAAATAAATAAAACAAAACATTAAAAAATAAAAAAATCTTGCTCATTTTGACATATATCAAATGTTTCCATTTAGCTCATAACAAAAATAAAAAATGGCTGTGTGACAACAAGGATTACTGCAATTGCAAAAATTAAATAAAAATATATAAAAATAAATAAAATACAAAAAAATTAAAATACTAAATAAAATAAATTGTTTCGACACTTCTAACATTTCCAACCCCTGTGCTACTTTAATTTAACAATGAAGCTGACATCCCACACGATTCTGTCTTTTCACCAGCCCTAGCATGTGAGAACCGCTGGTGTCAGATGCCCTGATTCTGCTGAGCTCAGTTTGAAATGATGTCCTGAAACCTAAAATCACTGAGAGCACAACTGAAGAGGTAAAAATGTCCAGTCTTCTACTAACCACAGCACAGTCTCTAACATACAGAACAGATCCTGCAGCAGCTAAAACATTAATCGCAGACAAATTCCACAGCAGTATGTGGGACGATGCACATCTGGTGGACAAAAGCCAGCGGATTATAGTCTCTACTTCCTGCTAATGCTAACATTCTTCGCTGTTCTTAAAGGACTGTCTGAACTACGGGAGCATGTTAACACAGTTTACCTTGTGTTAAATCCTCCTCATCCATGTCCCAGGAGACACAGCCAGGCCAGCGCATGCTGTCTTCCATCCAGAACCAGGGAGACGGCAAATTCGCCCTCTCCATCCCAATGTAACTTTACCTAACTAAGGCTGCCGGTCGTTGTGGCACTTTGAGAAATCTCCTCCATCTTATTGACCCATCCAGTGCTACTCCAGCGGCTGGTGCAGCCCTCCCCATCCCCCTTTACTCACTGTAACACTTTCTCGCCCTGCCCAGGAAGTGGGCTGCTCAGCAGATGGTTTGTCTCTCTCTCACTATCTTTGTCTTTCTGAACCCTCCCATTATACTTTAATCACAACCACTTACTGTGCAGCAATGTCACAAATATGTGATATATATGCAAGTAATAGCTTTGAAATACCATAGCTAAAGCGTGACCGATCTAATACTAGCCTTGACAGGATGGCTTTGATATCTCGATTAGAGAAAACAGCATCCACGAGAACACCACATCCAAACATCTCAGCAATTAGTGGTCTCAGTGACGAAGCTGAAATATTTGTGTGGGGTCACATGTGTTTTTATGGATTACTATGCAGCTGCGTGAACGTAAGGGTTAGTTCACACAAAAATGACAGTTACCCCATGATTTGCTCAACCTCAGGCCATCGTAGATGTATATGACTTTCTTCTTTTAGATGAATTTTATAGAGTTTTATATTTTACATTAAAATCATCCTGGCTCTTGCAAACTTTATAATGCCAGTAAATGGGTGTTGAGATTTTGAAGTCCAATAAATTGCATCCATGCATCATACAAAGTACTCCACATGGCTCTAGGGGGTTAATAAAGGCTTTCTAAAGTGATTTGATGCATTTGTGTAAAAAAAAATCATATTTTAAACTTTATAAGCCATAATCTGACGTTCCAGTGGATGACGTATGCGAACGCAGTGATGAACGTGGAAGCGCAGAGAAGAAAGCAAAGCAAAACAAAACACCAGTCACAAATTAGAAGTACAAAACGAGGATTTGTAAAGAAAAATATCAGAGTTTTTCGATATAAACCAAGAGGAGATCAAGGGTTCTTGTGAGACTAGCATATTTTCACTGGAACTTATGCTACGCCTACGTCATCCACTTTAACACCACTTTTTCACGGACACGCGTGTGACAATTAGCGGAAGCTAGAGATTATGGTTTATAAAGTTTTAAATATGGATACTTTTCTTAAAATTTCTTATTAAGCCCCCAGTGCCGTGTGGAGTACTTTTTATGATGGATGGATGCAGTTTTTTGCGCTTCAAAATCTCAACACCCATTTACTGCCATTATAAAGACTGGAAGAGACAGGACATTTTTTAATATAACTCCAATTGTATTCGTTTGAAAGAATAATGTCATATACACCTAGGATGGCTTGAGGGTGAGTAAATCATTTTCATTTTTGGGTGAACTTTAAGAATGCCTTCCCTCCTGGTATAGATTAGATTTCTAGGGTAATTAGGATAGTTACATTTAATCCGTTAGCACAGGCTTTAATAAAATGTGAATAATGTGGAAAAACTCAAGAGTAAGCCAAAGTACCACAGAAGCTGAAGCAAAGGTGTAAATGAAAAAAGCTGAGAAAAGAGTTTTTGTCACTGCACTAAAGCACACAATAATTTATAATTTATAATAAAAATAATTAATAATACATTTATACTGCATTTCTATTCTGAATTCATGAAAAATTAAATAAATTTGATTTAATGTTGCCTAACATTTTTTTTTTGTTTCCATACATATAATAAAACCTTAATTTGAAGATTAATGAAGGATTAATAATAGGAATGTAACAATATCAAAATATCACGATACAATAATATCGCAATATAAAGTCCACAATACAATATTTAGTGTGATATTTAAAAAAAAAAAAGACAAATGAATAATTGTAAAAAATTACATTTTGTAATAATTTAATCTAATGCATTTCGAGAGTTCAAAACTAAGAGCTCCAACCCATGTTCTTAACTAAGAAAACTTACGCCAGTGATTTGACTCATACCTGAGCTTTAAAGGGGATTCAGCCCTCTCTTTAGTTGTGATATGCTGTCTCAGTCTAAATAACTTTCACACTGGTGTTTTAGGAAGCCAAACAAATAAGTAATAGCCATATATTGCACTGCAAACTAAATAAAAATAAATATTTCATAGGTATAATATTTTTGCTTAACACTACAGTAGGAAAATACAAAATTACAAAACTTCTTTCCTAATTTCTACACTTGATAGAGATATTTTGAATTTGGACTGCAGTACCCATTTCAACCACTAGCTGTCAGCAAGTCATACAGAACTTCATATTTATTTTCTAGACAATAAAATATTTTAGACTTTATTAACTCACATGACTTTTCCAGATCTAGAAATTACACTAAGTCGTTTTAATTTATTTTACATCATGTTGAGCCCCCTTTGAAAGTTTGCTGAAATGAAAAGTTACAATTTTCTAGGCTGATATGGCTAGGAACTATTCCGGCGTAATAATCAAAGAACTTTGCTGCCGTACCATGGGTGCAACAGGCGCAATGATATTACGCAGCGCCTGAAAGTGACCGGCACTAAGTTTGCGTAGATGCAGATTTGCAGCCGGCAAAGTTGACGGCTGCACAATATCATTGCGCCTCCTGCACCCATGCTATGGCAGCAAAGTTCCTTGATTATTACGCCAGAATGAAAGTATAGTTCCTAGCCATATCGACCTAGAAAATCACAACTTTTCATTTTCCGTCAGTAGACGATGTAACTACAGAAGAGTCAAGTTTTAAATAGGAAAAATATTGTCATTATATGTGACCAAGGATCACAAAACCAGTCATAAGGGCCAATTTTTCAAAATTGAGATTTATACATCACCTGAAAGCTGAATAAATAAGCTTTTTCATTAATGTATAGTTTGTTAAGATAGGACAATATTTAGTTGAGATACAACTATTTGGACTTGGAAAAAAAATGGAATCTAAGGGTGCAAAAAAATCTAAATATTGAGAAAACTGCCTTTAAAGTTGTCCAATTAAAGTTCTTAACAATGCATATTACTAATCAAAAATTAAGTTTTCATATATTTACAGTAGGAATTTTACATAATATCTTCATGGAACATGATCTTAATATCCTAATGATTTTTGCCATAAAAGAAAAATCAATAATTTTGACCCATACAATGTATTTTTGGCTATTGCTACAAATATACCCCAGTGACTTAAGACTGGGTTTGTGGTCCAGGGTCACATATATGGTCATTTTTGAGCAAGATGCTAACGGTCTAATGTGATTCAATGATCTATGCTAAGCTATGCTAAAACTGCTACTGCTAGACCCGGAGATCGGCTGAATGGATTCGAAAACGGTAAAACTCAACTGTTTAACTCTAGGGGAGTTGGAAAATTAGCCTATTTTCAAAAAAGTGGAGTGTTCCTTTAACGGATGACCTTAAGTAGGCTATTGCATAAATTTGTCTGTTTTTTTTTTTTATCAGAAAGTGCCTTTATGTATGGTTATGGATAAATTAAGTGCTTGCAGAAGACGCATTTGCTAGGAATAGCACTGAGCTGACCACAGAGGACGGTCAATAGTGCCTGTCACAATGTCAGCAATATTATTTGGGACTGTCAATCATTATTCGCTGAGACGGATAACATTTTATGCTAGCCTGCACTAAATGCTAGCTCAGCTGTGTGTGTTCATAAAAATGTACTATAAGTTTCAGTGACAGAATAAGAGAGCAAAGAGAGGTGTAAAAGAAGGGAGAGACTAAGAAATTCAAGGACACACATAAAACTCTCAGTCTGGCACAGTGTGTCCATGTCATTCCACTGCAGTAGGGCTTAATTGAGTCCAGATGGGCTTCTCCTCACTTGGGTCACTGAGACGATGTCAAATCAAGCAGTAAAATTTCCAGTAATCCTCCCCAGCCTTTGGCCTTCAGTGTTTGCCTTTAGCCTCTGGCCTTCCACGCACCGGACCTGTCCTTAGACAACCAGTACTGCAGCTTCACCTGTCAGGAGCAGCCCCAGGGCTCCAGGGCATACGGAGCCTGTGAGGGAGGTGGGACTAATGGGTATTTTCAGACACAGAAATCCACAATGGAACTGTCTGGTCAGCAGTCAGAGCTGCAGCTCATTTCACATGTGAAGAGGGCATTTCTGTTAGTTCTAGCTGCTTGTGAGGCACGTGTGTAGCTGTCTATTACGTGTTTGATATTAAAAGTTTGTGTGTGTGTGTTTAGAATGCAAAAGAGACAATTAGAGCGAGTGAAAGATCAAGTGTTTCAGTGATGCTTTAACTATAATAACTAAGTCCAGAAAGTTAGCAAACTTCATCTCAAGCTCATGGAGAATACAACTCAAGTGCGAGAACAATAAGAAAGCAATTAACTGTCCCTGCGAACACCTGCCACCTGGCTCTTCATTCTAATACATCATGATGGAGAATCCCCCGTCAGTCTGCTGCTTCAAAGCAATTAAAGTCTAACAGCGTATTACCACGACGGGCTCTGACAATTAAAGTCTTCTCTCCACCCAATTCATCATGTGCGAAGCATGTGTGCTGGATGTTTTCAGGATGATCCTGACACACTCTATCCATTCATAAAGTTTTCCTTTCCAGGGCACACAGGCGGAAATCTGCTTACAAGACAAGCTTTTGGAAATCATTCGCAAGCTTAAATGACTTAGCATTTCATTCATAACAAAATACAGTACAGTGTTTCGTATTACACCTTACACAGTGGAAAAAGGCAGCCAAAAAATCAATATAAACAACCATTCTGCTGCGTTAACTAAATTTTTGCAAACCATAATAAACTCACTTAAAGGGATAGTTCACCCAAAAATGCAAATTCTGTCATTAATTACTCACCCTCATGTCATTTCAAACCCTCTTTGGAACACAAATTAGGATATTTTTGATGAAATCCGAACTTTCTGACCCTCTTAATTGTAATGTTATAAAACAAGAATACTTTTTGTGCGCACAGAAAACAAAAATAACTACTTCGTTCAACAATTTCTTCTCTTCTGTGTCAGTCTTCAACATGTTCAGGAGAGTATAATGATGTATGCGTGTGGTGCTGCTGACATGAGAAGAAACTGTTGAATAAAGTTGTTTTCTTTTACACAAAAATTATTCTAGTAGCATCATACAATTAAGGTTGAACAACAGATGTCACATTGACTATTTTAACGATTTCCTTACTACCTTTCTGGGCCTTGAACGTGTCAGTTGTGTTGCTGTCTACGCAGCGTCAGAAAGCTCTCGGATTTAATCAAAAATATCTTAATTTGTGTTCTGATGAACAAAGGTGTTACGGGTTTGGAACAACATGAGGGTGAGCAATTAATGACAGAATTTTAATTTTATCCCTTTAATGTTGAATGAGACATGTGACTGTCCAGTGAAACTGATAATTACCTTCCTGGATATTCTTGGCCTTCACATCCGCTCTTTCCTGTTCTGACAATACCATATACCTGCTTCCCTCAGTGTGGCCAAAAAGGAAGATGGCCCACAGCCAAGAATATTTTCCCATCAAACAGAACAAATACCATCTGTGGCTCGAAATAACTCGGTTGGCCTCTTAAAGGCGAAAATGGAAATAAAGAAACCACTGAGCCAAAAAAAATAAAAAATACAACAGAAGGAATTAACAGATTTAAACAAGACCTGTAATTACACATTTGTGCTGATAAATTGCGAATTCATTTTCCAAAAGCCCCCTGTTGTTCAATCCTGGATTCTTTTCAATGTGTACTAACTCACAGCCATCATCAGCAGCCTGCCAATTTGCTTTCATCAGCCAGTAACACAGAGATTCCATGAACAGTAATTCTGTTCCTCACGGGGCTTGTAACTAAGGCCCATAGTGACAGAATCCAAAGAACAAGAGTGCACAACAGTGTTGCTTAGTAATTTTAAAATAGACATTTGTAGAGAACCTATAGATCGTCTTTCTCATACTGTGTAAATACAGCACTACAGGGTTAAAGGAGACACGAAAAATGAGACAAGACCCTCTATAAATTTCCTCTTGCACTTCTAAAGGAGAGCGGAGGCTGGCTAAAAATATGCAGTGAAATCCCACTGCAGTGGTGGAGGAAGACTGTCTTGTCTTACCTCTTCCTAACCTAAACACAACCATATTGGGAGTGAGAAGTCTTGCAATCTGTTATATATCGCGGCTGTAAAAGCCACTTTAAATGTATATACTGTATGCGTTTGCATAATCAACATGTTAGCATGAAAACTAATGGCTTGCTATTATAAAGTCACACTGGTGACTAATCATATAATCAAATACGTATACACTATAAATATTTCTTTAAAGGCAGAGTTCACCAAAAAATGAAAACTCTGTCATTGTTTACTCACCCCCATGTCATTCCAAACCCATGTGCTGTTATTTTTCCATGGAATATCAAAAATAGATTTTTTTAAATAAATCATTATGTAGCTCTAGCCATGCAACAGCAGTTGTACTGAGAGAAAAGTTAGTCTGTTCAGCTAAAGTAAAATAATAATACAACTGTGAAAAACAGAAAATAAAAAAGATTTTTATGACCCCAAATCTAACTAAATTAAAATACAAAAATGTCCACAGCACAAAAATGCCATTATAGCAATAACACTTGATTGTGCTGCTACACTTAATGTAGGGCCCTTTGATTTCCGTAATGCGGAAAATGTGGACGGAATTGTGGAATCCAGTCAAAAAGGAATGTATAACACGGAATGTCATGAAATTTGCCAAATTTTGGATGAATAAATCAAAAGTAGGTCAGAACACTTAAAGTGGTCATCGGATGCCACAAGTTGATATGATTCTTTAGGGTCTTAATGAAAAGTCTACAATATACATTGGTTAAAAATTCTCAATGGCAGTGTAAAGCAACACCCTTTTTACCTTGTCAAAATGAGCTCTGCAAAAATCAACCCATTCTGATGGATTGCTCCTTTAAATGCAAATGAGCTCTGTTCGCTCCACCCCTCTCTTCTCTCTGTGGAGTGACGAGCCTGTTTACTTTAGCCGCATTTAGGCGTGTTTAGCTGCTAAACTTGCTAACTAGCACCTTATTAGGAAAGGTGATTGCAGAGATTCATAAAAAAACTCATACTAACTTCTGCTGTAGGTGAAGCTGGATCACGAATGAATTGCGTGAACATAGACGCGTTTATGTACATCGGGAGGCGCATTCCCTTTACAAACAAACGTTATCCACTGCATCTTCAGCGGCTCAGATGTCAGGAGTAAATGACGACCACTATGTTCATTATTACATCCAGCAATACAACACCTCAAATGCTCAATCGGAGATATTCTTGTCTAACTTACTTCCTTGCTCCAGCATCGAAACAATGGAGGTCGGACTGTGACAGCTAATCTGAAGGGAAGACGCTCATGTCAATCAACTATTGTGGGAGTGGCCTCTGTCGGAGTGACGCCACAGCAACAGGCATCTGAGAATGGCTCGATTTGAAAAAGGGGATATTATTTTTACAGATTAATTAAAAACCACTGCATGGATTTTTATCATTATAGAGTAGATGTGTACATACACTGCCAACACACATTAATGTTCAAACAACATGTAAAGGTTAACATTGTATCCGATAAGCTCTTCAAAACACGATATGGACTAGTGTCTGTCAATATTAAGCTGCAAAAATACTATTTAAATGTGCATCCTGCATGTTCTGCGTGTTTCTGTGTCAATGAATGGCACAGACATTCTCGCTCATTGTGTTTTCAGCCTCTGCCGCCTCAATATATGAGTACACAAACACATAAACAATCTCTAGAACTGCTCAGTATAACAGCTCTTTCGTCGACTAAAATAGTTTGAAACAAAGTCACATCTAAGCTGCTGCACATCTCCATTCAAACACAGCATTGTTTTATTTATGAATAAACGTGGCTTTTTAAAAGGAATCTAGTGAGTCAATGATTCAATTACCTATTCAGAAAGATAGTCAGTTGCTTCATTCTTGAATGAATCAGCCATTCGAACAAATCAAATGAATGAATGATTCAGTGATAAAAATTTGTGACTTGCCACCACCTACTGGCAGTTTTAGTATCTTTTCAGTCATTTAAATTATTTAATATTTCTATATTCAAAATTTTATAATTAAAACATTCATATCAACATGAATTTATGAATTTAATTGCAGTCATGCCACCTCTGAGCTTCATAGAATGTCTGAAAATACACCTACAAGCCACTTTTGTGTTCTTCTATGCCACCTCTGTAGTACAAAGTAATTTTGCTAATACTGATTTCATTAGATCGGTAACTTATTCTTCCTATTCTACTTGTTTTTATTCTATTGTTTTAATTAGAATTTTTAAAAAGCTTATAATTGTTATATGATATTATATATATATATATATATATATATATATATATATTTAAATTTGACATAAGAGATGACAGCCTACTTTTAATAAAGTTAAAAAAAAAAATGCCATTACAAAGGTAAAAACAAAATTCCCCTGTAAATCACTTTAAATAGTCAAACATCACCTAATAATGGAAAGGGTAATTTTTGATTAGATTTTTAAATTATTGATTAGAAGGTGCTCCTAAAAATAAAAGTAAGCAAACAGAACCCATCAAAATAAATGTTTGGTTTAACTTGAATAAACTGTGAAAGAAATATATCACTTAAATGTAACGATAGTGCTACTAAAATCATTAAAACATTATTTTTAAGAAATATTTACCAGAAGAAAATATTTACCAGAATTTATTTCCCAGAAAAATGTAGATACCACAGTGTTTCTGAAATAAATAAATAAATAAATAATAGTAAATTATTATTATTATTTATATAAAAATCAATGAATTAAGATATTATTTTGATTATTTAAATTTAAGGAAACCATTAAATTTACAAATTTGGAATTCACAAAATTAATGGAACACTGTAAATAAAACTGAATTTGAGAAAGAAAAAAACATTTCATATGACCATAAAATGTAATTTTTTAAAAACATTTAAAAAATTGCTGTTCATTTGTGCAAGTTTCTTGATTTCAATTCATTGACGTTTTTAGTTTAGCCATTAAAACAAAGTCTAACAAAACTAAAACAGAAAAAAATAAATTTGTGGGATAAAATGAAATGGATTTCATAGGGCCCTATTAATACCATTAGACATTTTAGACATCAGACAATCTAATCCATAATGCATACACAAGTAAATGACATTTTTCATTTTTTGAGTGAACTATTTCTTTAAGCTGGATCATGCTGGATGTTAAAATAACTCTCTAATCAAGGACTGCAATAACCAATAAGCCCAGCAACAAATTCAGCAGAGCAAGAGAAGCATTACAGATTGAAAAGAGCATTTATGAAATGAAACAGGACACAGTAACTGGCAATTACAATCTGTTTAGTGTCCAGATGGTGGTTGTTTTCTTTTATCTATACTGCCAATATGGAAAGCAGCATAAACCTGTGTTTCCCCATCTGGACCAAGGCGGTGAATTAAGGCGAACCTGCAGGATGTGGTGATTGGACTGATCAACTGGAAAAGGTCAAGCAGAAGGTTTGTAAAGCAGCCATATTTGCTGGCTGGAAAGCGCCATCCAGCTTAGAGCTCTGAGCTGGCAGTGATTTAACGCTGAAGTCTGTACAGCGACTTAGTATTCATGAAGGTTTGAGTCAGGGTTTGCAGATTGACACGAGGGCTGAGTTTGTTTCCATTGTGGCCTGAAATAAAGAGGCACGCGCCTGCCCCGCCAGCTACCTGGTGGGCACTGTTGAAAAAGACAACTGTGAGAGGTGCCACACTCCATTTCACACTCGTTTCAAAGGTGTGAAGTCCCCTGCTTTTCACCTGCGAGTGTGCGAGCAATGCTTTTACCTGTCAGCGGGCTCTGTACATCAGTGTATTGTGTATTTACAGCTTATACAGAGTCAAGAGCAGCGTCAATCCTTTCAATGAAAGAACCACAAACAGACAGTGCATGCACGCAACAAGTTTCACCCCAAATTGTAGCACTATACTATTTGTTTACAAGTAAAAACACTATTAGCTCAAGGCAAAAAGTCAGTCCTTAGTGATCCTGCAAAATTCTAGCTAGCTATTGTATTTCTAAAGTGTTCTACATCAGTGACCTAAATGCTAATTTTATACTATATTGTCCTAATGATGGTTATATTTAATAAGATTAAGGTAGTACTGCAATTAAATGGGAGCTTATGCAAACAGAATATTGTGATTATGCTAATACAATTATGCTCATAATTACAGTAACCATAACTGCAGTCAAATACATGAGGTACTGCAGTTTTAATGGAAGTATACAGATATGTACACCACTCTTTAAAAATTAGAGGTCAGTATGATTTTTAAAGGTATAGTTCACCCAAAAATGAATATTCTGTCATTAATTGCTCACCCTCATGTCATTCCAAACCTGTAAGACTTTCATCTTTGGAATGCAAATTAAGATATTTTTGATGAAATCCAAGACCTTTCTGACCTTGCATAGACAACACACAACTACTACGTTCAGGGCCCAAAAAGCTAGTAAGGACATCATTAAAACAGTCCATGTGACATCAGTGGCTCAACCGTCATTTTATGAAGCTACGAGAATACTTTTTGTGCACGATGAAGAAGAAATTGTCAAATGAAGCTGCTATTTTTGTTATATTTGTGCACAAAAAGTATTCTCGTAGCTTCATAAAATTAAGGTTGAATTAAGGATGTCACATGGACTTTTTTAACAATATCCTCACTACCTTTCTGGGCCTTGAACATGAACATGAAAGCTCTTGGATTTAATCAAAAATATCTTAATTCGCGTTCCAAAGATGATCAAAGGTCTTACAGGATGACATGAGGGTGAGTAATTAATGACAGAATTTAAATTTTGGGGTGAACTATTCCTGTTTTTATAAACTTTTAAAATTTCTTAAACTCACTAAAGCTGCATTTAAAAAAAAAAAAAAAAAAAAAAACAGTACAGTAAAAACTGCAATATTGGGCGGAAAAAGCCACCATATTTCTAGAAAGTTAAGCAAACAGAGTCTGTACTTTTACATTACATTAATAAGTGCATTTCCATTACCCTTCAAATTGCACAGATTAAAATTGCTAATTGAAAATACGCCTAATGGAAATTTCGCAAAACTGTAATGGAAATTTTTGTGCATTTTCAGCTCACTTGGCATACGTAAAAGTCACATGATCATTCTTTAATGTACTTTAACCTTTTACAAGAGAAAAAAAAAAACGTTTAAGTCACATAACATCGGTTAATGGAAATGGCGTGATTTCACTATAGTTTTTTATCGACATTTATAAAATATCTCAAAAGTTTTGTGCAAATCTGTAATAGAAACTCACCTATAGACATCATGAAATTATTAATGATCAGAAACACTAAAATGGGGATATTTTACAGCAGCAACAAACATGCATAATGCATTTGAATTAGGGCTGTCAGTTAAAGCGTTAAATAATTAGTTATGAAAAACAATGTGATTAAAATATTTTAACTCAGTTAACGCACTGGTCCCGCCTCCAGACCTGTAGGTCATCTTATTTTTCATATAGCTGACCGTTGACAAATAAGATGCAAGGCAACAACAAAAAAAATGCAGTTATGCCCTATAATTCAAGATGTTAGTGCAAAAAAATGCCACTGTGTGTTATTTATATATATCATATATCACACTATATCATACAGGGAGCATGATCTTTTTTGTTTTTGATTTTTTGTTTCGTTCCGATCTATCATGAGCTTAAATGTGATTTTATACAACAGTTCAATAAAAAGAAAAGAAGTTGATATTGTGTTATATTTTAAATGCAATATTATGTGTTTTTGCTTAATTTTGCAGAGAACATATTACCTTTGAAGCCATAGCAGAATTGTTGCACGTCTCCGAGCAACACAGCGGTGTTTAGTTTCTGAACGCATCCGCGTTTTGAAGGAATCTTGTGAACCAATTTAAAAGCCCATACATAAAGAGAGCCATTTACTTCATTCCTGAATGAATCAGCTGTTTAAACCAGGGGTCACCAAACTTGTTCCTGGAAGTTTCAAGTATACCTAGTAAGACCTTGATTAGCTGGTTCAGGTGTGTTTGATGAGGGTTGGAGCTAAACTCTGCAGGGACACCGGCCCTCTAGGACCGGGTCTGGTGACCCCTGGTTTAAACGAATCAAAGAATAAATGAATGACTCATAAAGACATTTACCGCCACCTGCTGGCAGATTTAGTTTCTTATTTAGAGTATCATTTTATTAAAAAAAGAAGAAGAAAAATAATTTAAATCGAAAATTGTGCTGGTACTTGGGGTACAAGTAAACAACAGCAAAATGTCTGTGAAATTACTGTTTCTGAGTGAAGGGGAAGCAGCACATAAAAAGGATTAAAGAGGTTTGCCTATGTGCATGTACATAGCCATTGACTCCACTACCACTACATTCAAGGCCAGCCAGTAATGTTTCCAGTTCGGTGCGCAGTCACTATACAGTTCACTACATCACTACATCATCGTCTTTCCCTGCCTCGAGTCACCAGTACAGCACATAAGCAGGAATAATGGTGGAAATAATGCCTTCTTTTCTCTACTGCAGTTGGTCTTTTAAGGTAAATACAACCATTTCTTTCCCACTCAAATTGCTCTTCACATTGCAGTGTTCGTGTGACAGACGGTTTTATTTCCGAAATGTTTGTTTACTTGTTCAGAAATGTCATTTTCATGCACTGTAATGAACCGCACATTTGAAAGACTACCTTGTGTGGTTCTTTAGCTCTGAGCTAAAAGTAACTGATCATTCTTTACTCCTACCGCAAAAGGTAATTCTTCATCCTCACATTCTGCTGAAGTACAAGCTTTCCAGACTCATCAACCACCAGCTAAAGTTGGACGCCTACTTGAGCAGGGATCTTGAGGTGGAGCAAAAAAAGAAAGAGTTGGGTTTCGGACAACATCCCACAGCAGAATCCACAGCTGACAGACTAGTCGTGGTTAATTATGAAGCTCATGGAAAAACATTTCGAACGAAAGCCAGTCAAAATGGTGAATGAATGAATTTCATTGTTTGCTTTCCAAGAATAGAGGAGAAGGATCTCACCACTCTGCCATTTCTGAAGACCCACAGTATATGGTGAGGAAAGCCAATTTATTAAGTCTAGATGGTGAAGGAAAATGAAATGGTTGGCTCAGAAGAAGGAACTGCTATCTAGAGGGCAGGCTTAACTTTGGCTGGAGATTAAGGCAGAGTAATTTACCAAGGGCAGAAATGGCAACATGCGAACAAGACCTTCATTACAGGGTTGAAATTTGAAAGCGGTGAGCACAAGAGCGCTAAACCTAAAATGAAGTTCAGAGATGTCTTTTTACGACTGTCAATGCCAGAAGGTCTCATCATATAGCATATGGTAAGCATGCGGTAGCCTGGAGAACATTAATACTAGCAATTATCTAATCAAGATGTCCGCTGAAACAAGGTGAAAATGAACAGTAGCGCATGATAATGCGATAAAACCAAAAACAGGGCTGGTTTTAATATCTTACTCAAGCTATTTATTTTTCGCTAGTTATCATGCAGTGCCTGAGAGCAATGGAAATTATGTGACAGCTGATCAAACTGAGGACCCTGATTTCAACATAATCTTCCTCTGAGAGACAGACACTATTTGCCGTGATCATCACAAATACGCTTGGAGCATCTTCTGAAAACAAATTAGATCTGTAAAATGTCCGTCACATTTCATATTGAGTGTATTTTTACCCCACTAATCAGGGGGAAATGTTTCACTTCTTGGAGAACCATTTCACACACAGGAATATTGTTTTAATTAGCAGTTATACAAAGTTTGTAGGGGTGGGAATCTTTCGGTACCTCACGATTCGATTCAAATTGATTCTTGTGGTCATGAGTCGATTTTAAAATCAATTTTTTTGATCACAATTCACAATTTTTCATACATTTTTTGTGCACACTGGAGTGTGTTTTACTGTATTTTAATACAAAAACACACCAGTCTATAGTATGGGTAGTCCTGACTCAAGAAATCAGTGTTTCCTATTAAGTATTAACTTCCTAATAAACCTAAAATACTTTACGCTTCCCATTAGGGATGTGTCCGAATGCAATCACACCATGTTCAGGAAAGAAATTACATGTACTACGAAACCACTAAATACGAGATCCCTGTTGAAAAAAACAGCATATGCTGGTAGGTATGTTTTGATGCTGGGATGCTGGTTAGATATGTTTTGATGCTGGTTTAAGCTGGTCTTTAGCTGGTTTATGCTGGTCCTTTACTGGTTTATGCTGGTCCTTTGCTGGTTTATGCTGGTCATGTTGCTGGTCAAGGACCAGCATAAACCAGCAAAGGACCAGCATAGACCAGCAAAGTGAAATATATATTATGTACTCTAATTTAACAGGCTACCGCTAGCGCGGCTATCCATGTCCCTTTAGTGGCTCCGTAGAACGCCTTGTTCGTTTTCCGTCCCTTTCCGAATACTTCCCATAATAACGAAAGATCAGTAAGTAATACAATATTTTCCCAAACACTTTCCCTCGCTGAAAATGGGGCAGGATGTATTTGTTTTTCCTCCTCCATTGCTGTTGCTGTTTTGTTTCGACATCATTATAGTTTTATTGTTATATGAACTAGAAAATCGATTTTTTAAAATTTGTGAATCGATGCGAATTGCTAGAAGACTGAATCGCGATTCAAATGTGAATACATTTTCCCCCATTCCTAAAGGTTTGGCGGGTTATCATATTCGCTTTCAGGTAAATGTTGCTCACTAAGAAGCAACTTTTGTGGTCACACGAGCAAAGCTGACTGATTCCAAATCGCTTTCTTCTGCAGATCCCACGCAAGCTGCAAAACTGCCATTGAGATGAATGGGAATGCTAATGGATAGCTCTCTCCAGGTATTACAGAGCTGCTTGGTTGACTCTCACACTTTGTGTCGAGCAAATGAACTAGCTCTGCACACCAGTTTTTCATTTCAATCTGTCAAAGCCCGTCTCAGAATGCATACATACTGCAAGAGGAAGGTCTCTGCTCGCAGCTAAAGCAATGGGGCGTTTTAATGGGATGAGCTGGGACTTTTCAAATGAGTGCTCAAGCATTCTTCAACTTCCCTGCAAAAGTTACAGTCATTTGAAGTCTGGACCTGAGCAAGATTTGGTTGATTGAAGGTGAAAACTGAAATGGGAGATTGATTCTCAAACTCGGATCATTATCTCCACCTCCTATATGAGAAAAGAGAAAGGAAGTGGTGAGGGAAAAAAAGCATTCAGTATTTATGTGCGAGTATACAGCCAAACGGTGCTCTGGTGGAACTAGAAACCTTGTGCTACTTCCTGTTCATTTCAAGAAGAAGCAATAACATTCCTTCTCACGAGTAGTTCTTGGTCAATCCTGGCCAGATGTTTCAACATCACTGTTAATGGCTTAAAGGTGACGTCAGACCACATTCACCCGATGAAGGAGAGCATATCAGTCTGTCTGCAGCAGTTAATCTTGACAGAGAAATTACTGATTAAAGTCAGCATGAAATAGAAAATCTATTATCCAAATGCATCTTATTGTGAATGACTCATCCATACTTTTTTTTGACCTTATAATGTTTACTCAACATGTCAGCTTGAATTGACTTTTCTCAGCTGGCGTCTGCCGAAATAATTTTGTCACTTAAACCCTGTCCCTTTTTCAGTTCCAAGCAACTGTAAACTCACATCCAATCTCCATCTAAATAACAACCAATGGATTGAACCAATTCTTTTTTTTAATAATCTGTTTTACTCAGATGTACATCACAATATGGAAAAATAATCTTTTTGCTACTTTCATTACACGTGACTTTAAAGGGACCCTCGGTTATAAAGACACGTATGGCTTAATATAATGTTAATGATGTCTCTTACTGCAATATGCAGAAGAAAACCCATGAAAATCCACATTATCTTATACACATATTGGATTATGGAGGTGCCATTATTTCGATGACGTGAAATAGCTGTGTTTAGTGAGCTATTGCTGCTACCTGTTGCTATTTTTTACCTCAACACAACTCAGAAAATAAAATACTGATTTGATGCTTTTTGTTGTAATTTTCAGTTGAAAGGCAACAGTGAAGTGATGTTAGTATTCAGTGCTTTTCTTAGTGATAAGAAGAGGAGAAAAGAATGGGAAGATGCCTGTGGATGAATAAAACTTCCTAAAGACCCACATCTTTGTTCTCTCCACTTTAGCCCTGATGCCTTTGAGACTTTTAGTAAACCACAGCTACTAAAAAAACTTCCAAAGGCAGAGACAAGAAACGCTAGATGCCATCCTGGCAGGATGTAAATATACTAACGCTTGTCATGACGCCACAACCACTAATGGAGTTTCTCAGCGCAGATTTCACTCGATATCCAGGGGGATTTAGACTCCTTGTGGTGGAAATCGATGGTACGGCATTTAGTTTAAGCCTGTGCTTATACCCATCACCACCTGTTGCTCTTCAGTAGCTGTGGTCATCGTATTAGGAATTTATTTTGTGAAACTGTGTTGTGGGAAAAATAGCAACAGGTAGCTCCAGTAGCTCTCAGAGTGCAATCTTTTCAAACCATAATGGTCGATAGTCTAAAATATGTATAAAACAATGTAGATCTTTTAAATATCGTAAATCTTTCATGGATTTTCTACTACATATTTCAGTAAGAGACATTATTTATGTTACATTAAGCCATAAAAGTCTTAATACCTGGGGTTCCCTTTAAAATGTTTGCTAGCTAAAGGTTTTTTAGAGGCTGTAACATTTACTAAAAATGTGCATACTGATGATAATTAAACAATTTTTTGTTAAACCTTAGTGTTAACGAAAACATGATGAGAAAAATCCAGCAAGATATTAATCCAGTAAGATTTTTGAAAATAAAAAAAATCTAGAAAGAATATTACATCTATTACATCTTAGTTATGCACTAAATTATATAAATGCACCAGTGAAATGAGGGTCCTTAGCGCAAACTAATGATATTCATAACGTTAAACTGCTTGACACAAGCTGATTGGTTCATGTTGCATATGCAGCCAATAAGCTTTCTGCTACATTTAAATGCCTGGTTAGCATTCACTAGAGCATTTTGCAGCGTGCTTTTAGAGTTCCTCTGAAACCCTCCACCTCCCCAGCTCCACTTGTATAGATCTGCTATGGGTTATTATGGACGGTACTGGCAGCAGCAAGTTCCTGTACTTGCTTTGCAGCAGCAGAAATAATCTACAACAACAGCAATAACCAACAGCAGCAGTAATTCAACAGTGTAGCAGATCTATTCCGTCAAGACCAAATACATTAACACTGTCATATCCATTACCATGCTAAAATCTTCCAAGAGTTGTCATGATAGAACTTGTTATGTGCTTGTAAGAACATCAGTAAAAAATAATGTATAAATGTTTGAGTGTTTAAAATTAAATTGCAATTTTAAAATTAGATTAAATGATAGGAATGGACAGGACATGACCAAGTATTGGCTACAATTAAAAAGAATACAGTTGTCAAATGACCAAAACTGACTCAGACTAGTCAACAACAGTTTTAACCCTCTATCATCTCTTCATCACTCCCACCTGCGCACATGAGCAGCATTCCCCCTTCACAGTCTCCAGTCCCTAGTGGGAAATCCCACTTCCAGCTCTCCTTCTGATTCCCTCCAGATGTACATCAGGATGGATGAGACATCCAACGTATCCGTCCGAAGCGGGCACAGGAAGCACTATTTCTCTTGCCAGTAGATAGAACGAAACCTATAGTGGCTAACATATGGTCTTCATAAACCTCAGGTTCCCACAAAGCGATATAAACGACTTGAAGGATGCATAATGTCTCATTTCCTGAGCCCCAGCCCTGTAACTACGGTCTGCTGAGAAAATATGTGGCGTGTCACAGCTTATTGTGTTATGATGAGAGGGCCTAGCGAGGGAGGCTGAGAGACAGACAGCGCGCAGTGGGCTGTGAAGAAAAGGAACCGGGGAAGGAGGAAAGAGAAGAGATGAGGAGAGGAGAAGGGAAGAGCCTGCAGCCAGTGCGGCACTGGAGCATGAAACAGGGCCCTGCGCTCTGCCTTGCCAATCATTCACTCTTTAGATAAAGAATTATGCCTCTCACAGGACACCCGTGGCTGAGAGATGACCAAACTGAAGAATAAACCGAGGGACAGGTCACATCAAGGCAAAGAGAGAATTTGTGAAGTGGCATTTGCCACCTCCTCCTCCTCTCTCTCCGTATATTTAAGTGCTATCTTGTCTTTGCTATATAGACAGAAAATATGACACCATTCGGGCCAAGTAAAAATCATAATTTCTTTAGCAGCGCATACTTTCGGTTTCACTTTGGCCACTGCCGTGAAGCGTCCACCACGAGGGAGTAAATTTGTGGCCATTTTACTCAGCTGCATTTGACCAGCATAGAGGACAGGCCATCTGCTGCCAAGTCCGGCAGCGATGTTGTCACCTGCTGCAGAGATGGGCAGTCTCCCAAGGAAGGGTGGAGAGCCTTGAGATGATTGACAGAGCTGTCTGTATTAACACCTGCTGCTATCTGCTCCAACATGAAAGTCAGGAAAATCTATACAGACTATCAGAACATACACGTATTTGCAGAGGGTTACCAACAGAGGACGCATTAACTGGATATATTCATCATTTAAAGGTGAAGTGACACATTTATTGCAAGTTAATTTGCAAAGACAGCTCTATGTAAGTCATTTGTAGCCTGATTTCCTGCAAAGTGTAAATAGTGATCTGTTTAAAGGGTTAGTTCACCCAAAAATGAAAATTCTGTCATTAGTTACTTACCCTCATGTCAGTCCAAAGCCATAAGACCTTCATTCATCTTCAGAACACAAATTAAGCTGTTTTTTACTTAAATCCAAGAGCTTTCTCACCCTGCATAGACAGTAACGCAAGTACCATGTTCAAGGCCTAGAAAGGTAGTAAGGACATTGATAAAAAGTCCATGTGCATCAAACTTAATTTTCTGAAGCTCAGAGAAGACTTTTTTGTGGGCAAAGAAAACAAAAATAACGAATTTGGCATTGTTTAATGACCAGCGGAAGGCTGCCCAGGAAAACCCGTTCGAGAACAATCATTATTTTTTAATCTCATAAGATGATAATGCCACAGAATTTGCACATTTTATCTTTAACAAATTTTCAAGGCACTGACAAATAAATAAAAATGCTGCCAATCACTTTGACCGATAAAAATTCAATTTTAGCTATGTAAAAGTATTAATAAAACAAAACGAAATTAATAAAATATAAATGAGTTTTTAAAAATTATAAAAGTAAAACGCAAGGTTTGAAATTCAACAATTTCGAATAAAAATAAAAGATGGAATTCTTTAGACATCTGCTGTTTCAAATTAAATGTTTCTTTTGATTGATTTAATATGAAAACTTTTAAAGTTTTTTAGCCTTTAGTTTTTTAACTTTTTTAAGTTTTTTAGCCTATAATTTTGCTAAGTCGGCCATACAGGCCAGTTTTGACATTAAAGGAGAAGTCCACTTTCTTTCTGTCTTTCTTTCTTCAGTTGTAAAAAATTTTGTTTTTTGAGGAAAACATTTCAGGATTTTTCTTCATATAATGGACTGATATGGTGCACCGAGTTTGAGCTTCCAAAATGCAGTTTAAATGCGGCTTCAAACGATCCCAAATGCGGTTGTAAACAATCACAGCTGAGGAAGAAGGGTCTTATTTAGCGAAACGATCGGTTATTTTCATTAAAAAATACAATTGAAATACTTTTTAATCTCTAGCGCTCGTCTTGTCTTACTCTCCCTGAACTCTGTGTATTCTGGTTCAGGACAGTTAGGGTATGTCGAAAAAAATCATCCTACATCACTGCAGAAGTTCTGACCCAGTCGTTGCAAAGTGAACATGCAAAGAAGATCAAACACCCTTAACAAAAAAGGTAAAACAGCGATATAGGATGATTTTGAAGTTGAGGAAGGAAATTCGGTCGGAGTTTTTGACATACCCTAACTGTCTTGAGCTAGAGTACACAGAGTTCAGGGATAGTAAGACAAGACAAGACGAGCATTTGACATTAAAAAATATATAAATTGTATTATTTTTATGAAAATAACCGATCGTTTCGTTAGATGAAACCCTTCTTCCTCGGCGGGGATTGTTTACAACCGCATTTGGGATCGTTTGAAGCCGCATTTAAACTGCATTTTGGAAGTTAAAACTCGGGGCACCCTAGCAGTCCATTACATGGAACAAAATCCTGAAATGTTTTCCTCAAAAAATACTATTTCTTTATGACTGAAGAAAGAAAGACATGAACATCTTGGATGACAAGGGGGTGAGTACATCTGTAAATTGTTGTTCTGGAAGTGGACTTCTCCTTTACTAATGTACCCTACATATCTCACTTGGTGAAGTTAATGCCTTAGGTCTTCTTAATAATTTAAAGTTTTGTTTAAGATAATTAAAGCAACAGTTTTTAAAATAACGAAAGAATATGTAAAAGTATGGTATTTGGGGTAAAAAGCACCCCTGCTGTTGGGGCTAAAAGGCACGATAATTATCATGATAATTGAAGGCTGACTTTTCCATTTGTTGACATGACTCAGATGGTTAATATCATATATTATGTTGGGTGTCCATCTTAAAAATAATCACCATCTTTAGAATGAAACCATCACATTTAAAAACATGTTATTAATCATATCATATAATAAAATACCATTTAAATGTAAATCTATATTAAATAAATTATGGGATGTCCTTCGATGCTTTCAGAATCTTTACATTTTAAAATGATTTTGTTTCTGTATTTTAAAATATATGTTTTATATTAACATATTTTAACAGTATATTTATTGAACAAAAAATAATTATTTTATTTATCAAAATAAGCAGAAAATAGTACAAACTTTGCTAAAGTGATTGTTTTGAACAAGTATTAACTTTGACATTATACATTATTTGAGCTAAAGTATTTGTATCAATACTGTGTGCCTTTTACCCCATGCTGGTGAGCCTTTGACCCGTGTGTGGGGTAAAAGCCCCCCCTTGCCACCTCATACATTTATGAGATTTTTTAACAAAATAAATGACTTGTATGATTTATCTTCACACAAAATCTGTTGCTCCATAAATGTTCAGTAAAAACGTATGTATTTTTCTGCAATCATACACTTTGGGCGCAGTGAAAAGCACATTTTTTCTTAGGGGGAGGATTTAGCCCCATTGTACCCTAACCTTTAACCAATTTTAAAGGCACTAATGAATACTTGAACATGTTGCCCAAATAAAAATAAGTTTTTAGAAAAAAAAAAATTATATATATATATATATATAAAGTAAAATAAAATGGTATTAAAAAGAATAGTTAAATTACTTACTAAGGTAAGAGAGAATGTGAGAATTTCAACAGTGGCTATTTCAGGACTCTGACATTAAGCATTCTAAAAGCTAATCTGCATAAACAAATGGTATGGCATACTTCTATACAACTATCAGAGAAATTCAGACCAAGTATTACGGGTAAAAATAGAGCAAGTTTTACAGCCCTGTCTGTCACAGTGACAAATAATGATTAATTGCAGCACAACCCCTGGTTTCCGGCAATTGCTCATAAAAGGTTTATATATTCATAAAGACTACTCCTAAAATGTTCCTGCGAGATTTAACCCTTTTTCAGTCTTGGTGACAGCCTTTCAAAACAATGGATTGAACAGGAGTGAACACCTACCAGTGACAAGCGAAAAAGCTGTATGTTTAAATTGCCTTGAACTGCTAAGGTTAATCAAGGTCGCATCCCATAAGGAATGGTTTATTCTAGACCAATTTAACCACTGAAATGGGCAATTAGTAATTCCAGGAATGGTTTTGCTTCTGGGAGAAGTATGTGTAGATCGGGGAGATATTTGGGGGAGTGATCTATAACTACTCCTCTGAAAAGGCAAACTGAATCTTCCTTCCCGAAATGTGCCTAAACTCACGGCTGGTAATAGAGTCTCCAGAGAAAAATGTGTGTGTGCTCTTTCTGGGTTATTTGCCCATCCCCTGCGGTGAGGGCCTGCCTTGAGGCTATTGTTTGGACATAGTTCACCTCACGCTGCATTGGTCACAGACAGGGCGTGGTTCAGGGAGGCCACGCTTGCGGCTTGGAGACGGGAGGGGAAGGAAAAGACGGGAGGGGTGAGAGAAACAGAGAGGGGGCTCTCTGAACGCTTTCCCCACTCTCTGGGAGCTGACAGGAAAACTGGGAGATCCCAAGGGGGGGAATAAGGAGAAAGAGATACTCCCTTTTCTTTGAAAACAAAGCTGTACTAATCCGTCTCAAGTGCACTGGTGCAGCTAACCAGAGCGAACATCACACTAGTATTACCTCCTTTCCATGGAAATGGTGCTGATGCCAGGAGATCGGCGGTGCTCAGAACCACCCCTCATTTTTCAGGTGACTAGAGAGCCAAAAGTAGAACTAAAGGTGATTCACACAGAACGACACTAGACGTACATTCTTAAAGACATACGCTAAAATGTGAAAACAGACATTAGTGTAGAAGCAGCCCAGAACCATCTTTTTAGAGGTGGAAACATGCAGAACAACCAACAAGAGAAGTCTGAGAAGAAAACTATGGGAAAAAGACACATCCCTAGGTTCCAAACACCCAGCAAGAATTGCTTAACCTCTCCAACAAATCCTCAAAAATTCATCCACGTTTCAGACAAAATAAAATCCCACAAAATCAGCGAGGCGCAACACCTCCCAAAGGCTGATTTAAAAGCAATTTAAAACATCACCTCCGTCTGCGGGCGCTTTATTGAGTTCACTCCGTCGCATTTCTCTCTGCTTATCACTTTCTCAGGGTCGTGGGGGGTTTAACATGCTGGCTTGCGCGAGTCCCACTAGTGTTGGCATAAATCACAAGGGCACTGCAAAGCCATAAGCTCCACCGCAGGCTCCTTAACACCCTGCCTACTGCCTCCAGCTACTGCCGCTGATGCTAGCAACAGCCTCGTCTAATTTTACTCATAATGGCTTGTCATGATTTTATCAGTTTAAATTTAGTATTAGCAAGTAGCATTTGGTTTGGCCTTTTATTGCTTTTACAGATAAGACAGACTGGTTGACATGTTCAGATCTACTCACAACTTGTTTGGGCTAGTTGAAAGGGGTCATCGGATGCAAAACTCACTTTTATATGTTGTTTGAACATAAATGTGTGTCAGCAGTGTGTGTACACAACCACCCTTTTATTTTTGTAATCTTTATAAGGAATATCCCCTTTTTCAAATTAAGCCATTCTCAGCTCCCGCTCCCACAATAGTTGATTGACATGACCCTCTTACCTTAGACCCGGCCTGACCGCCATTGTGTCAACTCTGGTGCAAGGAAAGACAACAATGTCTCTAATTGAGTGACTGAGGTGTTCTGTTGTTGGATGTAATAATGATCATAGCAGTTATCACTTACTCCCGACATCTGAGCCGCTGAGGATGCAGAGGATAAACGTTACTTTCATTTTAGAAGGAAATGCGCAAATCATTCGTGATACAGCTTCACCTACAGCAGAAGTGAGTATAAGGGTTTTTATGCATCTTTGCAAGTCGCCTTTCTTAATAATGTCCTAGTTTCGCGGTTAAACAGACTGGGTTGTCACCCCACAGTAGAGAGGGCATCATTAGCATTTAAAGGAACATGCAATAGAACACCTCGCTCTGAACAGGGCTGATTTTGACAAGGTAAAAAAGGTGTTTTTCACTACCACTGAGAAATGATAACCAAAGTATGTTATAAACTTCTCATTAAGACCCTAAAGAATCATACCAGCTTGTGGAAAATAGGCATTCGATGACCCCTTTAAGTGAAGATAACCTAAAACCTAAAACCTAGCATAAAGTTTAGTCAAAAACTTGCCTAGGATTTATATATATGTATATATTCATCACTGAGAATGAATGGGGGAAAGTCATGTGAAAGAAAGCAATGTCTTTATCGCGATATGATTGGATATAACTGATTTTGTTCGGCTGTGATTGGTTCATGAAATAAAGCCCACCTCTTGCGTTCATGCGTGTTCTGCATTCACAAATTTGTCTGAATGGACAATATAATGGCGTTAATAGGAAAACTAATTTTACAAAGTAAGCAAACTACTTACACACTTAGATATAACCACTTTGTTACATCAAAATAAGACTTAAAATGGCATGAAAACATGATCTGTGGGAGCATTTAGTGAGTAATCAGCTTGGTGAAATTTAAAGTAAGTGTGTCTGTGACCAATATTTGGACTGATGATTTGAAAAAAAAACTGAAATAGTTTAAGTTAACTATTAGAGGAATAGCTAAACATAATTTCACAAAGAAATTATATTTTTTTAAAATTTTTGCTGCCTTGAGTTTAGATGCTTAAAACACTAACTTGATGAGATTCATACTTGGCTTTAATGAAGAGAATATTGATTACAATATTCTGATAGTGTAATGTTTTTTTTAAACAAGAACATTTGACTGGGACATGAATTTCCGTTGTATTTAAAAAAAAAAGTTTTTGTGTGTGTATGTAAATCTCAGATTATATAGCCTATAGAGGCTCAAAATGAAATTTCTATCTGTCCAAAAGCACCAAATAAATAAAGTGCCAGTGAATACGACTGATTAAGACCACATTGTGGATTTGTTTGGCTTGAGTTGACTTGATGATCTTGTTTACTGCTTGTTCTGGTCCATGGACCATCAGACTTCACAGCCACAGCTGCCAACGAGGCATGCAGCTTCTCATGCCAGAAGTAATGCCAGGGGCCCATTTGCACTATTACCGTCTGTCAGTCACAGAGAAATGGCCCATCGATTTGCTAGTAAGTTTTCTCCTCTGCAAACACATCAACCTTAACCCCATCTCCCCCACTCTTCATCTCACCTACTCTTTTTTAAAGTGTCTCTTACACTGTTTACTCTGCCTCAAAGGTTCACCATGGTTGCATTTGCGATATGTTCGTTTTAGACTTATACCGACACCTAACTGTTTAAGAAGCCTGCAAATGTAGGACAGGAGTAGTATGGACCACTTTTATGATACTTTTACATCCTTTCACCACCTCCCATCATCATGCTACGTGTGATTCTGTTCATTTAGCCTGATACGACATTGAGATCGCACCTTTCAAGCATTACTTCATCTGGATGGTGACTTGGCCAATTTGCAACCTCAGATTTTCCATCAGGGAGTCAAGAGCGTGCAATTGTCATTGCATTAGACTTTTTCTCATTTGTCATGTAAGTGCTCGTCTCTAGGGATGCAGAGGCACGTTGCCATCTCTGACAGTGTGAGATGTAAGTGAAAGAGCTCTGCTAGACCTACTTTTCATTTTCACACTTTTCGCATTCAATCGCTTGCATTTAGCGGCGGAATCTGTTTGATCTCACCAAGCATGAAAATGAACTTTGTAGAGTGATACCTCACTTTTTCATGTAGATTTGACATCTAAGCACCAACCAGTTGGAATTGTGAATAATGTATTTATGCTTTAGCAGTATTGATTTTTAGAGAGCTGTTTCCATTTTAAAAGATCAGCAAATATATATTGTGTGTAAATTTATTTTTCCCTCCTGAGACTTGATGTGTATCTGATTATGGTAATACAGTCTATTCATTTACGAACTGAAGTTTAACATACTATCTCCAATAAACTGTTGGAACAAGCAAATTGTATGAAAATGCCAAGACAGCATCCATATGGCTCTGAATTATGCAAAACCTAATATGAATGACGTATCTGCCCTTGACTAGGGAGAAAGTATTTATAATATGCAGAAGGCAATGCAGATAAGATGAATCCTTTCCATACTTTCCAGAACAGTGGTTGGCTGAAAGTTGGTCTTAAGGGCCGTTCACACTAAGGATGATAGTTATATAACCATATAGTTATAATAATTGTTCACACCTCAGACGTAACAATTCCAGCGGAGAGAAACAATATTACTGAAATCACTTTCAGAATGATTTTCCAGCTTTTTTTTTTTGATTTTAGAGAGCTTGACCATTTATCTGGCAGTTGACTATAGCAGATGCTTATATTAAACAGTTAACATCTGTTGATGTTAACAAAATAAATAAAAACTAATTAAGATTCTGCATTTGTGACACTGAGCATGTGAACTCCTTGTATGAAAGGTCAGATGTTCTTTTACTGAAGTGCAAGATGCACGTTGGCTCATCTCAAATTAAAGGGATAGTTCAGTCAAATATGAAAATTACCCCATGATTAACTCTCCCTCAAGCAATGCTAGGTGTGTATGACGAATACAATCGGAGTTATATTAAAAAATATCCTGGCTGTTCCAGGCTTTATAATGGCAGTGGGTAATGGTCCAGATTTTAAAGCAAAATAAAGTGCGTCCATGCATCATAAAGAGTGCTCCACGCGGCTCTGGGGGTTAGTAAAGTCCTCCTGAAGCAAAGCGAGGCGTTTGTATTAGAAAAAAATCAATAATTGGAACTTTATACACCACAGTTTCTAGCTTCTGCTAACTGTCGTACATAATAAAGCATATATGTGACCCTGGACCACAAAACCAGTCTTATGTTGCACAGGTATATTTGTAGCAACAGCCAAAAATACACTGGAATGGTCAAATTTATCGATTTTTCTTTTATGGCAAAAATCATCAGGATACTAAGTAAAGATGATGTTCCATGTAGATGTTTTGTAAATTTCCTACCGTAATTATATCAAAACGTAATTTTTGACTAGTAATATGCATTGCTATGAACTTCATTTGGACAAATTTTAAGGAGATTTTCTCAATATTTAGATTTTTTTGCACCCTTAGATTCCAGATTGTATGAGATACAGTTGTATCTCGGTCAAATATTGTCCTTTCCTAACAAACCATACATCAATGGAAAGCTTATTTATCCAGCTTTCAGAGGATGTAAAAATCTCAATTTCGAAAAATTTACACTTATGACTGGTTTTGTGGTCCAGGGTCACATATGTTATTAAGAATTCACAAAGGCTATGATTAAAATAAATAAATATATTTAGGTTTAATATATGCACTTTAATTATTTCCATGCGTGTAGGTTACACACATGCATCTCAGAGCGGCTCCGTTGACAGTAAATGCTGCTACACAAGCTGTTATTATTTACCTGTGTGGAGCATCTTAAAATCAATCTCTGCATGTTGTTGTGAGTTTGGGTTTATAATAACATTCATCTGGGAACGCATTGATTTCATCAGATTTGTAAGGTAAATCATTGATAAACCTATGCTAACACAGGAGAATACATCATTATGTCCCCTATTAAAAATCACATTTGGTGGGTAAAATACACATTTTTGGCAGGGTTCCCCTCCTAAAATTAGCATTCCAGGGGCTAAATATTACATTATAGGGGTCGCTTCAACCCGCGGACAAAAAAAAACCCCTCACTCTGAGTTTACATGTTTTGATGTCCACATATTAACACAAATATTAAAAATTGTCAGGCATTTGTTATAATGCATAATGTACATTAGCTCTATTGTTTTTAATACATTATGCATTTTAACAGTTTTGTTCAATAAAACCATATGATTTCTTGCTTTTGATACTTCATTTGAATTAATTTTTATTGCCTCATTGCTATTATATATTGTGCTATTATATATTATGTATTTAAAGTCATTTTAAAGGCTATTGTTCACTTAGATCTATTTTTATTACTACAAAAAATGTATTACAATTATCTGATTACTCGATTAATCATCAGAATAATCGACAAATTACTTGATTAACAAAATAATCGTTAGTGACAGCCCTAATATACACCTACACTGTAAAAAACAATTTGTTTAGTCAACTTGAAATAATTTGTTACCTGGCTGCCTTAAAATTTTAAGTTAAGTCAACTAAAAAAAAAAAGTTTATTCAACTTGAAATGTTAAGTTATACTAAGTGACAACTTAGATATTTGAGTTGATTCAACTTAAAATGTTAAGGCAGCTGGGTTACTTATCCATCTATTAAGTTTAACAAACACAAATATCTAAGTTGTTACTTAGTACAACTTAACATTTCAAGTTGACTGAACTTTAAATTTTAAGGCAGCAGGGTAACAAATTATTTTAAGGTGACTCAACAAATTGTGTTTTTTGTTTTTTACAGTGTAGGATGGCTTGAGGGCAATTAAAGCATGGAGTAATTTTCATTTTTGGGGTGAACTATCCCTTTAAGTTCTGCTGAAACCAGACACTCCAAATTGTAATGTTATTATCATTGGTCAATAAATAAATTAAAAAAATTACTTAAGAAAATGCACAAGTCTGAGTAAATGCCACATCAAAGGAAATTCTTTTTTTAATTTTGGGTTATGTCTGCAACTACAGGTTAACATATGCAATTCCTTCAAAATATCATCTAAATCATCTTATCTGAGTTCTTAAGATAATTAGCTGCACACAAGTCTGAACTTCAATCTCAATCTGATAAGCCTAATCACATCCCCTCTATTTAAAAAGTAAAAGCACTGTATTGATTTAATTTTTGCCTTGTTAGTGGCGCTTGCTATAGTAAAGGGAACATATCATTATTACAATCACTCATACTGCGGGTTGGGACTTTGCAGCACAACTTGTTCTGCACCAATTATACCAATTATACCTCAAATTGTGTTGCTTGTTGAGGAGAAGTAAGCCATTAGCTTTGTAAACTTTCCAACCAGATAATCAAAATAAGTGGGAAAGAACATACAGACTTTGATGGAGAGACCAGCACTATCTAGAACAGTGGTTCTCATTTAGAGGGCCTAAAATTATTAAAATTAAGTGAAATCATAACCCGGATGCACTTGTGAATGTGCGTTAAAGACTGAGAGGGAAGAGAAGAAATGATTGAATAAAGATGTTTTTCTTTTCTCTGTGGACAAAAAGTATTCTTGTAGCTTCATAAAATTACGGTTGAGCAACTGATGTCATGTGGACTATTATCGACGTCCTTACAACTTTTGTGGGCCTTGAACGTGTCAGTTGCTGTCTATGCAGAGTGAGAGACTTCTCAGATTTCATCAAGAATATCATAATTTGTGTTCCGAAAATGAACAAAGGTCTTACGGGTTTGAAACGACATGAGGGTGAGTAATTAATGACAGAATTTTCATTTTTGGATATACCATCCCTTTCATCACTATTGTTTTTAATGAAGAATATAAAGTTCTTGAAACTTCTAGAATCATACATTACTTTAATAATACATATACTGTAATACTACTCATACGATAATACTACTCCCACAATACTGTAGTGAAAAAACAACACATTCTTCAGATCGATCTAGTTTTCTCCTACAGTTCCTGTCATCATGCAAATTTCACTTGTCATCTGAAGATGGAGGAGAGCCAGAGCACAACTGGATGCCACATCTCTCCATTAGACTGTCATAGCTCATTAAACCCCGGCCTGCTTTCAAGTTTATATTCAAAGAGCGTCTGCTTGCAACAAGGGGTAAACATTTTGCGTGTTTGTAACCAAGTGAAAAAAGTTATTAGTGGCAATAAATGGTTCTGTGGCTCGTAAAAGGTCAGGATAGTGGAAAAATACTTTTTTGCAACCCAAAAAAATGCAAAGTGAAATTGAACGCAATCCAAATCCAGCCCTACACCAAACATGACTTTTCGTGGCCTTAGCCCTTGGCACGATAACGACGGAAGGATGTGAACGGAACACAAATGAACCCGAAGCCCTGATTAGAGGAATGCTGTTTTTTGAAATGGGAGGGGGGCGGCTTTGTGTTTAAACTATGAGAGCAACTCCCACATACGGCAGGACAGAGGAATGTGTATCTGATTACATTCTGCCTGCTCAGCCTCCGGCTCTCCCATGTAAACAGTCACCTGACTAAGAGAGAGGGAGAGAGAGACTGAGGGGGGCCGAGAGAGAGGGAGAAGCATTACATCAGTGCGCTGGTAAAGAGGAATGTGGGTTCACTGCAGTGAGATGCCTTAAACCCATGTGAAAAGACAGAGAGAGGGGGAGCTGCGCTGTTCATACAACCTCATTCATTTAGAAGGGTCCTTCTAATGACACCTGTTCAAACACAGTTTCTATCACTCTTGCTCTGTCTGAAAGAGTCTCAGCCCGCAGTGGACCACTGAGGGGGATGGCTGGCCACTGCTGGTCTGCCCTGCTTGCTGTAACCCCTATAACATCATCAACCTGACACAATATCAATACGTTGGTCCTCGCTCCGCACACCCAGACCCTGTCCAAACTGTTTAACATGACCTCTAGCCTGAACAAAAAACTGCCTTGGGCTATGAAATCTGCACAGCAGAACCGGATGGATCTCACCACACCTAACTTCCGTTTCGGAGAGAACATGAGTGAAAGTTGAGATGGCAAGAAAAAAAAGATGAGTCACAACACACAATGACACATGAACTCACATTTAGGGAGTTTTGGTAACACTTTACAATAGGGTTTAAACAGTTACTGTATTTAGTAACATTAACATTAAACAACAGTTATACAACATGTCCTACTAATCATGCTAAATATTATACATATGTGACCCTGGACCACAAAACCAGTCTTAGGTAGCATGGGTGTATTTGTAGCAATAGTCAACAATACACTGTATGGGGTCAAAATGATACATTTTTCTTTTATCCCAAAAATCATTAGGGATCATACTTCATGAAAGTATTTTGTAAATTTCCTACTGTAAATATATGAAAACTTAATTTTTGATTAGTAATATACACTGCTAAGAATTTCATTTGGACAACTTTAAAGCTGACTTTCTCAATATTTTGATTAATTTTTTTTCTCAAATAGTTGTGTCTCAGACAAATATTGTCATATCTGAACAAACCATACATCAATGGAAAACTTATTCAGCTTTCAGATGATGTATAAATCTCAATGTATGACTAATTTTGTGGTCTGGGGTCACATACTTTCGTTCATTATGAATTCAGATTTCGTGAAAAGTTTGAAAGAAATTTAAAAAGGATGCTTTAAATTGATCAAAAGTCATAGTAAAGACATTTATAATGGTACAAGCGATTTATATTTCCTCTGAACTTCTTATTTATCACTGTTTCCACAAAAATACTAAGCAGCACAACTGTTTTCAACACTGACAATAATAAGAAATGTTTCTTGAGCACCAAATTAGATTGATTTCTGAAGGATAATGTGACAGACTGGAGTAATGATGCTGAAAAGCTTTGCTATCACTGGAATATGTTAACATTTTGAAATACATTAAAACAATAATATTTCACAATATTGCAGTTTTAATGATTTTTGATCAAACAAATGCAGTCTTGGTGAGCTTAGGAGGCTTCTTTAAAAAAGCATTTTAAAAATGCTCATGTATTTTGATTTATGTAATGTGTTAAAAATGTGCTAAAACTAAGATTAATAAATCTTAGAAGCAGTAGAAACTATAACTATATGTTAAACTGAACAGCTGGAAAGTTTTTAGACCAACACGGGTCATCTGATGTCATTATGTTCTGTAAACAAAAAAATATATATTTTGAGAAATGTGTCAGTGTTTTGTTTTGGGGGTAAATACTTGGGAAAATGGTAGTTACCACCACTTTAAAAGGTACCAAAACTGCAAACAGTAACAGTGTTAAACACTATTCAGTCTGCCGTTGGTTGACAAACAGACAGTATTGCCCAAACTCATGCCATTGGTAATGTCAACATTGTCAGGATGCTCAAAAAAGCCACTTTTAGGAAAATTTTATTCAACAAAAAGTCTGTCTAATAGTTGTCTAAAAGCTGGAAGATAGGATAAAAAAGTGTTTTAATGTCATAAAAAAAGACACACTTTACCTTTAACTAAGTTTTAGTATCCGAACTGAACCACGTGTTTCATGTTATTCCCTGCGAATCAGTCAGAGACCGGAGTTATGACGACAGTCGAACCCGATGCCAGCTTTCATTTTTCTTCTCTCTCTCTGGCCTCTCTCCGCCTGATATGTCACAGCTGCATTGGAAAGCCGTCCCACCGGCTACCCGGGAAACGGGACGAGGCGGTGAAGAACGGGATCAGCTGCCCCCCGTCCTCCCCTCTCTACTTTCTTCTCTCAACAAAAGCTCACTCCCACCCACAAACCCCTTCAAAAATTAACCGTTTGCTATTCTCCACTGTAACAAGTTAAACTGTAGCAACAAAAACTTGACACACGTCTTACCGTGGAGGTGGTGATGGTGGTTCTGCTGGTTGTTCTCCAGGCCGGCAGGGTTGCACGCCCCCAACTCGGCCAGTCTGCGGCTGGTGGCGGAGAGCTCGGAGCGCAAGTTGGTCACCTCCTGGCTGGCCGACTGGATGGCCCCATCGATCCGCTGAGCCAGCTGCTTGTTGTCCTCCATCATTTTCAGGATTTTGCCCTGAGAAGCAAATCCACAGAGAGGGGCATGGTGTCAAGGGCTCTGTCAGGGGGTAGAACAAGCCGCCGGTCCCCCTTTATCCCTCCTCGGCTGCCACAGTTTAGACCATGCATACAAAACCACGCTGGAGAAGAGGGAAAGAAAAATCCCAAGTCTGACTCCCCTCCTCCTTATCCCAGCAGAAAAGACCTAATCACTATCTGTCCTCTGTTAGTGTGTGATAGACAGCTGAGCGTGTGGTAGATTAAGAGAGAGACAGAGCGTGTGAAAGAAAGTAACGGACAAACGAAACAGCAGGTAGAGGAGTGAGAGAGAGTTCCCGCTGAAAAACCGCGCTCCCAGCAGCTGCTTCCAGAGAGAACACAGTGCATTGAGAGATGACATGCTCTCTTTTAAACGGAACGTACCATGTGCGCCAGATTTCTGGGGGAGAGAGGGAGGGAGCTAAAGTGCAATGTTTCTGAAACTCTGCGAACTGCAGGCTTTGCCTCGGAGAGCCTTTCCGATCGTATGAGTAAGTAACTGTTCTTATGTGGGTGAGGTGGAAAATAAATACGACTTTTCTGCACTTCCTTGATCCCTCGACAAACACTTGTCAAGCTGGATACATCTATTCTTTCGGACAAGCACGCTCCCACCCCTTTCCCTGTCTTTTCATTACATATTCATTCTTTTGTCCCTGGGAAGCGCTCCCCCACTCTTGAGGTTGCGGATGGGGGTGGAACGACTCAACTCGGAGGGAGAGGAACCCGGGCAGACCTCTGCGCTGGACACGAGGGACAGCTATTAGTCCGGCCCCCTGCACGCAGGAAGTGAAGGGAATTACACTGAAAGCAATCAATCTCCTCGCAGGGTCAAAAGTTTGGGACTGATTTTGAAAAGCCATCTAGTCTTCAGAAGCAGACCTAAAATGGTTTACCCTTTCCCAGAAGTCTTATGCAACAGACTGAAAAGTCTTATGTCCTTTAGGTATGGGAATCAAAGAAGCTCCTATGCTGTTCAGTGTGATGCTGGTCTGTTACCTTTTGATGAGCTTTGAAGTCATCTATAACCTTAAACGCCCTATCATCTATCCTAAATATTTCACCTTTTGAACAGGAGGTGAGGGAACCATCAATTCAGGCATTTTTTTTTAAATGTACAAATAAATAAATAAATAAAAATAAAATAAAATAAATAGATAAATAAAATTATTTGTAAAAAAAAAAAATTATAATACATTTAATAAAATGTAAGCTTTTTTTTGTCCAAAATGAGATTGCATTCAAAGTCTACATTAAATCAATTCATGCATTAACTGGGGAAAATAATAATAATAATAATAATAATAATAATAATAATAATAATAATAATAATAATGATAATAATAATAATAATAATAATAATAATAATAATAATAATAATAATATGTATGCATTTCAGTAGTTTATATTATATCAATTCATGCATTATTAAATAAAATAAAATGTAAAATTAAATTACATTAAATTAAATATAAGCTTTTATCCAAAATGACTTGCATTTAAAGTCTACATTGTATCAATTCTGCTTTAACTGGGGTAAAATAATAATAATAATAATAATAATAATAAAATGTATACAACAGGCAGATTTTTCAGCTGTTTACATTATATCAATTCATGCATTAATAAAAAAAAAATATATATAAAGATATATATTAAATGAAATAAAATGTAAAATTAAATTAAATAAAATGTAAGCTTTTATCCAAAATGACTTACATTGCATTTAAAGTCTACATTGTATCAATTCATGTATTAACTAGGGTAAAATAATAATAAATTAAAATAAAATAAAATAATAATAAAAATAATAACAATAAAATGTATGCATTAGGCAGATTTTTCAACTGTTTACATTATATCAATTCACGCATTAATAGTAAAAAAAAATTATATAAAGATATATATTAAATAAAATAAAATGTAAAATGAAATTAAATAAAATGTAAGCTTTTATCCAAAATGACTTACAATGCATTTAACGTCTACATTGTATCAATTCATGCATTAACAAGGGTAAAATAATAATAATAAAAAAATAAATGAAATCTATGCATTAGGCAGATTTTTCAGCTGTTTATATTATATTAATTCATGCATTAATAAAATAAATAAATAAATATAAAGTTATATATTAAATAAAATACACTGTAAAATTAAATTAAATAAAATGTAAGCTTTTATCCAAAATGACTTACATTGCATTTAAAGTCTACACTGTATCAATGAGGTAGAATAATAATAAAATAATAATAATCAAAAATTATGCATTAGGCAGATATTCTAACTGTTTATATATATAGTACTATAATATTGTATCAATTCATGCATGAATATTTTTTATTATTCATATATATATAAAAGCTTTTATACAAAATGACTTACATTGCATTCAAAGTCTACATTATATCAATTCATGCATTAACTGGGGTAAAATAATAATAGCAGAATTATTTATTTATTTATTGTTTTCATTTGGCAGATGCTTTTATCCTAACTGAGTTACATTGCATTCCAGATCTTCTTTAAATCAAGTTATGTATTAACTACAAAATTACAAATTACAAATAATAATAATAAAATGTAAAATCAATTCATGCATTTGGCACCCAAAACACTGCATTTAAGGTACACATTTTATTGACTCATGCATTACCTTGGGGAAAAAAGTAACAAAACAAAATAATAGGAAAATAAAATAAATTCTATCCAATAAAATGCCAGCCTTTGATTAGCAATAGCAGGGTCGATTCATGATGTAAACCCATTGGCTATACTGACATGTGCTCATTAATCTGTTTCATGGGTTTTTAATTTTGGGTCTTTTAAACTGAAAAGAGCCAATCTAAATGAATGCCCGCATTACCTATTTGAGAAAAGCATAAAGAAGAAACATCAAAGCTTTATTCGAGAGTATACTCATTAAATGAAGACTAAACGCAAGTGCGGGGACAAACAGAAACTTGACTGGAGTGTGCACATTTTAAGTCAACTGGATTGACTGCCAATCATCTATTTTGAATCAAGGGTGGCAGAACATAGTTCTAGGCGAATTTAACCCCTGCTTATGACAATAATCAACACCAGCTCTTTTCGGAGCGGCTTTGACATTCCCCAAGCAAAACATTGGCTGAAAATGAGCAAAATCACTCAATTCCTAGAGCAAATTGATGGGGTGTGAGCGAGAGAGGCAAATCTGGTGAACCATCACACCAAAAACAACGAACACCTATCATTTCACGGCTCTAACTGAGTAACATCCTCATTGGTATTCACACGAAGCGATGCCAGAAATGAATGGGACACAACAGAGGAATCCACACTAAAAAACAAGCATAAAATTTGACAGTTTATCACAACAAACTAAGTTTTTACTGTCTGGATTTTCATCTGCATCCATCTCGTTCATGATTGAGAGATGGCTCAAATGTTACGCTATAAAAGAGAGAAGGTCGCAAAGTTTTTAGAAGGTTCCAAACTGATTTATTTCCATCAGAAATGAGCTGGAAAGAGCAGCACATCTGCTGTGCTAACACCATTCATGCTGAGATTCAGAATGCAGCTGAAAAAGGCAGTGAGGCAGAGCTTTGTTTTCAAATCCCAGCCCCGAAACCACTATAGTCACTCAAAAGAAAAGAGAGAGTGAGTTAGAAAGAGAACGAGAAGGAGTGGTGGAGAGAGAAAGAAAAAGAAACATGTTTGGAAAAAAATATTCATATTCTGTGGCTTTTCCATTCTGCGCAAGACAGAGAAACGATCTCAGTCGTATTAAAAGGCACCTCTATTGACTGGAACACACCAGGCCACACAAAGGACCCGGAGTGAACAATGCTGAATGTCAGTGGGAAAAGACAAAGGGCAGGAACTGGACAGCTAACAGTTGTTACATGGCTTTTACAACAAGGCCTTTCCCCAGGCTTTGCTGTTGTCACCTGCCTTTTGCCAAGAATATGCACAGGCTGCTTGCCAAACGGAGTCAGCTCTGCACTTTCATGCTGCCTTAAATTCTTTAAGAAAATGCTTGGAACTGGCAGAGCTAAGATGTTTCATTCACAAATTTGCTACACATTTTTGCATCGGGTTTATCAACGTCAGTGGAAAGGACATCTGCTAACAAGACATAACATGACAGCTCTGATTGGCTAGAGAACACAATCACTAACTTTTCATTTTAAGATATACTTAGGTGTGATATATGAAAAATATGTATAATATACAAAGTTTGGGTCCAGTAAGATTTTTTATATAAATGAATCAAGGATGCATCAAATTGAGCAAAAGGAGACGTCCACTTCCAAAACAAAGATTCACATATAATGTACTCACCCCATTGTCATCCAAGATGTTCATGTCTTTCTTTCTTCAGTCGTAAAGAAATTATGTTTTCTGAGGAAAACATTTCAGCATTTTTCTCCATATAATGGACTGATATGGTGCCCAGATTCTGAACTTCCAAAATGCAGTTTAAATGTGGCTTCAAACGATCCTTAAATTCGGTTGTAAGCGATCCCAGCCAAGGAAGAAGGGTCTTATCTAGAGTAGCGATTGGTTCATTTCATAAAATAATACAATTTATATACTTTTTAATGTCAAACGCTCATCTTGTCTTACTCTGCCTGGACTGTTTTTTTCTGGTTCATGACAGTTAGGGTATGTCGAAAAACTCCCATCTCATGGTCTCCCTCAACTTCGAAATCGCCCTATATCGCTGTTTTACCTTTTTTGTTAAGGGGGTTTGATCATCTTTCACTTTGCAAAGACTGGGTCAGTACTTCTGCAGTGATGTAGGATGATTTTGTAATTATTTTTGAAACTGAGGGAGAAAATACGATCAGAGTTTTCGACATACCCTAACTGTCTTGAGTCAGAATACACAGAGTTCAGGGAGAGAAAGGCAAGACAAGCGTTTGAGATTAAAAAGTATTTAAATTGTATTTTGTTAATGAATATAACCGATACTCTAGATAAGACCCTTCCTTTGGTTGGGATCATTTACAACCTCATTTGGGATCGTTTGAAGCCGCATTTAAACTGCATTTTGAAAGTTCAAAATCGGGGCACCATATCAGTCCACTATGTGGAGAAAAATGCTGAAATGTTTTCGTCAAAAAACAATTTCTTCACGACTGAGGAAAGAAAGACATGAACATCCTGGATGACAAGGGGGTCAGTACATTACATGTGAATCTTTGTTTTGGAAGTGGACTTCTCCTTTAAAAAATGTCCATTTTAAATAAATGCTGTTCTTTTGAACTTTCTATTCATCGTAAAATTCTGAAAAATCCTTACAGTTTCCACAAAATTATTAGACAACACTACTGTTTTTCAAATTGATGATAACAACAAAATAAATGTTTTTGAGCACCAAATCAGCATCTTTGCCTTCACAGGAAAAAAATTACATTGTAAAATACATTCGGATATGTATATATTTTTGATCAAATAAATGCAGCCTTGAAGTAGGCTATACTTAGTATGATATAAATGTATTTGAAATACAGTTGAAATCAAATGTTTACATACACCCTGCAGAATCTGCAAAATGTTAATTATTTTAATAACAAAATGCATGTTATTTTTTATTTAGTACTGACTTAAATAAGATATTTCACACAAGAGACATTTACATATAGTCCACAGGAGAAAATTTTTAAAAATGACCCTGTTTGAAAGCTCACATATGCTTGATTATTTATACTGTGTTATTACCTGAATGATCCACAGCTGTGTGTTTGTGTGTGTGTTTTTTAGTGATTGTTGTTCATGAGTCCCTTATTTGTGCAGAACAGTTAAACCACCTTCTGCTCTTCAGAAAAAATTCTTCACGTCCCACAAATTGTTTGGTTTTTTTTTGCATTTTTGTGTATTTGAACCCTTCCAAACAATGACTGTATGATTTTGAGATCCATCTTTTTACACTGAGGGACTCTTTTTAGGACAACTGAGGGACTCATATGCAACTATTACAGAAAGTTCAAACACTCACTGATGTTTCAGAAGGAAAAACGATGCATTAAGGGGTGTAAACTTTTGAACAGAATGAAGATTTTTTTGCCTAAATATTTTTTTTTTATTTAATATTGAAGCTACAGAAGATGCTTACATATTTTCCAGAAGACAAAATAAGTTCAATTTACCCTGATCTTCAAATTCCAAAAGTTTTCACTGTGTTTTCTTCTGAAGCATCAGTGAGCATTTGAACCTTCTGTAATAGTTGCGTATGAGTCCCTCAGTTGTCCTCAGTGTGAAAAGATGGATTTCACACAGTCATTGCTGTATAGAGTTCAAATACAAAATGCTGAAAAACCAAACAATTTGTGGGACCTAAAGGATTTTTCATATACCACCATTGCGCTACGGGCATCCCGAGTTCGAATTCCGGCTCAAGGACATTTCCTGATCCCACCCCCCATTTGCTGTCATTTAATAAACATGTAAATTAAACACTAGTCAGTAATAACACTAAAGACATCACTGAACAGAAAGAGATGGAAAAAGACCCATGTGAAAATCTCAGCACAGAGCTCCAGCTTTAACAGACATTACAACATATATTTATGAGACTGGACTCCCGAAGAATTGACACCCGTGAGTATCATAAAGGATGAGAGCGTTCACAGGAATATCCACATGGCTCTGAGAGTCATTAGTGCAGCCGTTCAGCTAGACTCTAGTTGGGTGAACGCTGAGTGTGAGCAGTACAAGCTACATACTGGATATTGGATAAGTTCAAAGAACAAGGGCTATATATGCCTTTACAAATGCTTCTGAAAGTCAGTGTGAAGGCAATTCAGAGAGTTGTTTCTAAACATTGTAAATGTTAAAAAAATATTGCTGAAATCCACTCAATCAGGAGTTACTGTCATTACCGTTAGTTACTACAGCCTACAGTTTGCTAGCTAGCTATGCCCTTGGTCATGTAAACGCGTATTACCTGCTTGCGATAATTTACAAAACAGCTCAGTCTCCTTTAGCAGTTGAGAGAGGCGGCAGCTTTCCTGCGAGTGGCTGTGGTTTCCGCGTCCCACAGAGAATACTGCTTATTTGTTCAAGATTTTGATAACTTATTTTATTTACTTGCTGTTTTTTTATCATTCAAATTTGGCTGGGTGGTTAATAACTCTTGTGTTTCTCTGGTGTGACATAGAACTCAGAACACATATTTAATATGTATAAATCTTTTACCTTCCACATTATCACCTATTTTCTCCACACTCCATTTCTCTCAATACTTGAAATGTTATTAGCCAAATGTGTAAATGACAGTGTGTTCTGCATGTATACGTCATTTCATACATAATTCAGTGATAATTAATTTCACAGTTCAACAACATGACTTTACTTTTTATAAATGTCCCATCTGGATTTATAAAGTAAACAATAATAAACAGATAAATCAGTTAAGAAGATTTTTCACCATCATTTTAGTTCTATATAAGGCTAAATACACGTTTTGCTACAGGATTGCTGTGTAAAAAGTTGTAATAGCTTGAAGTTTGAAAGTTGAGATTGATTATAGATGCTTCCAACTGCTGAAAAAAAAAACAAAAAAAAAAAAAAAAAAACAACAGAACCATCACATAAAATTCTAATGGTTTTTACTACAAATACCATTACAAACATTACAAACCATCAACTTTTATCCATTAAAATTATTAAAAAATGGTTTGTAGTGTGTTTTGGCACATATTCCATTAGGATTTATTGGTTTTAAAAAGCCACCAATAGAACATGACCAATTACCAGCAGAGACCAATAGGGCCCATTACAGTTTCCATTAAAATCAATACAAGTCCCATTATAACCAGTAAATCTATTACAAATTTTGTGATGCTGTCTATTGTTTTTTTTCAGCAGGGGATTAGCATGTTGTTACCATGTTGAAAGCATGATTAGCATCTTTCTAGCATCATTAGCATGTTGTTAGCATGTTTCAAACATTTATAACATGTTGCTATCATGTTTCTAGTATAATTAGCATGTTGATAGCATGTTTTTAACTTTATTAACTTGTTGCTTCAATGCTTCTAGCATGATTAACATATTGCTAGCATGACTGACATGTTTTTAAACATAATTAACATGTTATTTGTTGTTAGCATGTTGTTAGCATGATTAGCATGTTGCTACCATGTTTTTAGCGTGATGAGCATATTGTTAACGTTGTTAACTTGATTAGGATGTTGCTAGCATGTTTTAGCATGGTTAGCATGCTGTTAGCATGGTTAGCATGTTTCTAGATAATCAGCATGTCTTTAACATCAATAACATGTTATTTGTTGTTAGCATTTTGCTAGCATGATTAACAAGTTGCTAGCATGATTTAAGATGTTGAAAACATATGCTGGTAGGTATGTTTTGATGCTGGGATGCTGGTTAGATATGTTTTGGTGCTGGTTTAAGCTGGTCCTTTGCTGGTCCTTTGCTGGTTCATGCTGGTCCTTGACCAGCAACATGACCAGCATAAACCAGCAAAGGACCAGCATAAACCAGCAAAGGACCAGGAAAAAACAGCAAAGGACCAGCAAAAACCAGCAAAGGACCAGCATAAAACAGCAAAAGACCAGCATAAACCAGCAAAGGACCAGCAAAAACTAGCAAAGGACCAGCATAAATCAGCAAAGGACCAGCATAAACCAGCAAAGGACCAGCAAAAACTAGCAAAGGACCAGCATAAACCAGCTAAGGACCAGCAAAAACCAGCAAAGGACCAGCATAAACCAGCAAAGGACCAGCATAAACCAGCAAAGGACCATCTTAAACCAGCATCAAAACATACCTAACCAGCATATGCTGTTTTTTTCACCAGGGAGATTAGGTAAATATGTTCACTAAATAATAATCATACTAAAATATACAATTTTCTCAGATAACGTGTTAACACCGGCAGCCTTAAAACCTCAAAAAGATTTAAAAATACAAATAAAAATACATAAAAACCTAAACTAAACTAAATAATAGAGTGAAAGCTAAGTTGAAAGGACAGACTAAGCTAACTCATTAAAAAAACTATAATAACCTGGCATCAGGTGATTATTCAGTGTTGGCACATCCACTGACAGGACCCAGCCGCATTTCCTCTCATGGGGCGTCTGCTTCTCTATTGAAAAACTTTCCAAATAGTTGTTATTTGTTCGTTCATTTGGTTGCAGCCGTAAATAGCATGTGATTAAGCAAGTGCCCTTAAAACAAGGTATTGATAAACAGCCATGACAAGAGGCTGGTCTGGTTAATTGAATATCGACTCGTGCCAGGTAAACTGGAACATTTGCTGTTTTGCTCTCAAAGAGAACAAGGGAGTTTGGTGAGCACAGCCAACTTTTTATGAGGCTCTTATCAGGGTGCTGTGTGAAAATCCTTCGACTGCCAACTCTGTTTCCTCACATGTGTCAGTGTGTGTATGAGGGGGCGTGGGAGGGCTGAGTACAGAGAGATCATGGGCATGTGTGAGGTCAAGGGCTCTTCCCACAGACTCTTACAACACTGAATCCATGCACTAGCACTGTGTCAAAAACCACAGGAAAGAGCAGTATCATTTCCTGAGTAGGACTTGAGCTTGCTGATGAAGAACAGGCTGAGTCAGTGTACTTTCCTCACTTTTCCTACAGGGTGGGTGTCCGGATGATGAAGATTTGTTGTTTTTGGGAGATAGAGGAAATTATATGAATGAACGATACCAATGACCTTTTAAAAAACTCATATACTGTATACTGATGGGTAGTTGACATGAAAGCTTTTTTCCCCAACATAATGTCTTGCCATTTTTAAAGTGTTCTGCAGTGTAACAATTTTCAAACGGATGAAGAAGTGTGAAAGAATAAGCAAAATGCTGTTTAAAATAAGTAGATGTGGTACAAAACCTCACATCACAGGACGTCAACTTCCCAAAAGTATTTCATATGATATTCATCATGATATTAAACAGTACCATTTACAAGTTTGGTGTCGGCAAGTCAGGTTTTTTTTTTTTTTTAAATGTTTTTGAAATAAGTCTTTTATGCTCACCAAGGCTGCATTTGATACAGTAATAACAGTAATATTGTCAAATATTATTACAATTAAAAATATCTGCTTCCATTTAAATATATTTGTAAATGTCATTTGTTCTTATAAACAGCAAAGCTGAGTTTTCAGCATCACATGATCCATCAGAAATCATTTCACTAATAACAGTAATATGTTAATTTGGTGCTCAAGAAACATTTATTATTATTAATGTTGAAACAGCTGTGCTGTTTACATTTTTTATGGAATCCATGACACAACTCAAAAGAATGGCATTTGTTTAAAAAAGAAATCATTTGTAACAATGTAAAATTTTTACTGTCACTTTTGATCAATTCAATGCATCCTTGATATTTTTTTATCCATAATTTTCAAATGTAGTGTAACTATATTATATGGTACGACAGTGTTTTAGTGCAATGTTTAAAAAAAAATCTACAATTAATTATTAAAGTCAAAATGATGAGAATAAAGTTGAAATGTTCAGAGAATGAAGTTGAAAGGTTTTGATAATTAAGTCGTAGCAATTGTTACGAGAATTAAATTGTAGCAATTAAAGTTATAATATTTTTAGAGCATTACCTGCCACATTAAAGAGCGTGAAAAGCACATTATTATAATAGATATATTGTTTGTATTTCACTATAAAACTGACATTTGAAAGCTGAGACTTTGGAATATCTCCCAGTGCTCCCAATCTGAGCCATGTGCATGCGCAATAGGCTAGAGAATATACTCTCAAAATATTATAACTTTAATCTTGTAATTGCTACGAATTCTCGTAATTTTGACTTTACTCTCGAAATACTTTGACCTTATTCTCGAAATACTTGAATTACGAATTTAATCTGATAATCTTCGATTTTTTTCTTTTTTTTTTAATGTGCCACTAAAACGGCGTCGTAATATGGAACCTAATTTAACAAATAAAAAACAATTTATGTGTTTCAACTGAGACTTTATATCTCACAATTGCAATTTCTTTCCTTGTAACTGAGATTTTACATCTCACAATAGCATTTTTTCCTTGGAACTGAGACTTTATTTCTCACAGTGTGACACTGTGTTTCTTATTTCACACTTTACCTCAGAATTACCTTGGTGAAAATGGGTTTCCATATATCTATACATTATACCAGCAAAAAAAGAGTACATTTTACATAGAATTGTGCACAGAAATGTGTGAGAAGTCTGTAAATTCAGCTCATTAAATATCCGTGAAAGTCTCATCTACAGATATTTCACAGTAATCAGGAGAAGAATTCACCAGCACACTTGTACTAAAATGTGCTTTCAAAACGTTTCTGGCAACTAGATCTCTGAAATTGCAAGTTGTGCAGCCAATCACTCATATAAGAATGGCAGTCACTTAAACTGTAATTACAGAGACACATTCCCTCCTCACGCAGAAGAAACACTGTGTGTTCTCTGCTCAGTTCATTTAATAAAATGAACAGCAACCTCTAAATATTAAGGATAGTACATTGTGGGAGAGTATGTAAATGTCATAACTGGGCAGATGAGAGTGACTGGCAGAACGCTGCGGTTGGCCTTTGGTTTGGTGGCCCAAGCACTGTGAGGGACAGAGGGGCATTGACGCAGAGCAGCGCCAGGGGCGGCAGACGGAAGCCAGCCGCTATTCTTCATCTCTTATTGGGCTGAATGAATGCGCTGACTCCTAAAATAACAAATATAGAACAATGACAGAGCCCGAGGGGCTGGCACAGCCCTGTCACAGCCCCCTCTTCTGCCACTTATCAGTCAAACTAGTTGCTACATCCATCGTTATTAACAGGCAGCAACAGGGCAAGATCTGGTCTCCAAAGAACTACGGTGAAAGCTACAAAGATGTGTAAATTATAAGAGAACAATGTCAGAGAGTTAAGGTGCAAATAATTAGGCCCAAACCCAGTCGAGCGTACACCTCCCAGCACACCACGTGCACAGCCTCACAGGGAAAGAAACATGCTGTTTCTCATTAAACCGCTGCTGCTCTGCTGCTGGTATAACCGTTAACACTCCACATCACCATGGAAATAAACAAGTTCATCTCCCGGGCAACAAAAAGAGAAACATATTAACTTGTATAATAAATGGAATTTAAGAACATTAAGAACAATGATCTTTGCACTACAGTCAAATGTATAGCAATTTTCCTGGTCTAAGCTAGTGCTGGTCTAACTGGTTTACAATTATAGCAAAGGTGTTCACCAGCAAAACCAGTTGGTGAAACTGACATGACCTTCCTACTTAAGTTAGAGACCTGGCAAGAATATCATGCCCACATTGCACACAAACTGGCAAGTGCTAGCAGAAAACTGCCAGTTCCAAACCTTATGCAACCTCAGGGTACTGCCAGATTAGCGGCCTCAAATGTAAAGTTTACTCACCAATGTTGCAAATTTTGTACTTAGAACTCCTTCTCTATCAACCATCATATATAGATATAGATATATATATAGAGAGAAAGAGAGAGAGAGAGAGATACATACACAGTTGACATACTATTTACATACACTTGATTCTTAGTACTGTGTTGTTACCTGAATGTTCCACAGTTGCTTTTTTTAAGCTTTTTTCATGAGTCCCTTGTTTGTCCTGAACAGTCAAACTGCCTGCTATTTTTCAGCATTTTTGTGTATTTGAACCCTTTCCAACAATGACTGTATGATTTTGAGATCCATATTTTCACACTGAGGACAACTGAGGGACTCGTATGCAACCATTACAGAAGTCTCAAATGCTTACTGATGCTTCAGAAGAAAAAAACAACGCATTAGGAGCCGGGGGTGTAAACTTTTGAACAGAATGAAGGTGTGTACATTTTTCTTATTTTGCCTAAATATTGTATATTTTTTTTACATTTAGTATTAGTTCTGCCCCTCAGAAGCTACAAATAATACTTACATGTCTCCTAAAAGACAAAATAAGTTACATTTACCTTGATCTTCAAATTCAAAAAGTTTTCACCCCCCCAGCTTTTAATGCATTGTTTTTCCTTCTGGAGCAAGTAAAGGGAAAGCGTTCAAACACACAAGAATGCTGAAAACCAAAGAATTAGTGGGATCTGGAGGATTTTTCTGAAGAACAGCAAGCAGTTTAACTGTTCAGGACAAACAAGAAACTTATAAACAACTGTCAAAAAAAACAACAACAAAAAAACAGCTGTGGATCATTCAGGTAGCAACACAGTATAAAGAATAAAGCATATGTAAACTTTTGAACGGGTTCATTTTAATAAATTCATTTATTATTAATATTTTCTCTTGTGGACTATATGTAAACATCTCTTATTCAGGTCAGTACTAAATAAAAAATAACATGCATTTTGTAGGATCCCTCTTATTTGGCAAAACATTTTGCAGATTCTGCAAAATATTCTATATATATTCTATATTATTATACTATTAATCAAATAGTCCTGAAACTTTCAGAATGCAGAACAACATTAATAGTAATAAGAAATGTTTCTTGAGCACTAAATTAAAGTATATTAAGTATATATAAAATATATTTTAATGTATATAAGAATGATTTCTGAATGGTCATGTGACACTGAAGACTTGAGTAATGGCTTCTGAAAATTCAGCTTTGCTATCAAAAGAATAAATTACATTTTAAAATATATTAAAACAGAAAACAATTATTTAAAACTGTAATTATTTCACACAAAACAGTATTTTAAAATTTTGATTAGTTAGTCTGTATCCATTTCTGCTATTTTGATTGGTGTATTCTCTCTAGCCAGTTGTGGACAGTCAATGCTGTGCATTTTATTTAAATACACTGTAAAAATGAGTGTAATTTTAACTGTAAAAATGCTAAACTGCTAATAAACACAACAAAAACTGTTAATAGATTAACAGGAAGTTCCCGTAGTATATACAGGGAAAAACTGTAAAAGATCTAACCAGACATTACATTTCATGTCATTTTACAGTAAAATGCTGTTTATTGTACAGTAAAAAAAAAAAGAACAAATCAACGCATAATTTACAGTCAAAAAATGAAAACTGATATTCCCCGAATTGCCTACACGACAACATCACATTTGAAAATATTTTGATTAAAAAAATCATGTTTCTTTCTAATTTGCTCACAACATTTATTAACGCATACTTAAAAGAAGGCAATAAGAGGTTGGTATCGAAATTATATGGATATATACAAACTACTAAAAAACATATGTCAAATTATGTAAAAAGAATCAGACTCTCAAATAACAGAGGAAGACCGGACAGATATATGTGTTACACAGGCAAATACAACAAACTCGAGACTCTAGCGGGTGTTTGGATGGAAGAATTTAATACGACTCTTTATAACTCCCAAATTAACAGCAATACGCACAGGTGATCAGAGTCTGGGCCTTTGTTAGAGGCAACGTGGAAACTCAGTGGCTAGTCATTTCCATATTTTTTGGGCATGTTCAAAAATACAACCCTACTGGCATGAAGTGGCAGCTGAAATTGGGAAAATATTAGGGGAGGAGTTGGATTTTTCATTCATTACACTGTATGTAGGAAAAATCCCTAAAACAGTTCCAGGCAGTGATAAGTACTTAAAAATACTTTTAGCAAGCAGTCGAAAAGCCATAACACGTAAATGGTTTCAGGCTGAACCTCCAACAAGAGACCAGTGGTTGGGATTTGTAAACGAAATCTATTGTATGAAGAGACTTACATTTACTGTTAGACGTTTTAAGTATTGGGATAAATGGATTGTGTACACATACCATTGATACTGTACTCTAAAGAATGTATGGAAATTGTAGTGTCTTGACTTTGTAATGCCCATGATGACCCTTTGTTCTTTGTCCAATAAAAATAAAAGTAAAAAAAAATAATTTGTTATCAGTTATGTGCATTAGTGTTTTATGCTATTTTCTGCTGTTTAATGAACGTTTATTGCATTATTTAAGTGTTACGTGGATGCACCTTCTGTATATAAGAAAATACTTCAGCTTGTAGGAAAATTACTTGTGATGAACTTAGATTCTTCATGTGGCTTATCATTCAGATTTTCTTGTTTGCAAATTACAGTTTTATACAGTAAATTTACAGTTTGTTCTGTAAATGTGTTTACAGTTTTTCTGTATTTTCCTACAAAATTATTCTGGCAACCACAGGTGCCAAAATTATTTTGTAAAAGCTACCGAATGTTTTTTTTTTACAGTGTATCTTTTTCCCATGACAATCCATTCTTGTTATCACAATCATTTCAGATAATGGTACCTAAATGGGGCTAAATCAACTGTAGTTGATCGATTTTCATGTCATTTGTCTATGTGAGTATTGTCTAAAATGAGCTGCAAGGACCAGACATTATGCAAGAAGTCTAAAGTTTGGCTAGGCAATAATATTGAGGCATGGCACACCAGCAACCAAAACACATTTGCTGGTGATAAGTTCTGCTGATCTTTTCAGCAGGGAGCTGATCCATATCACAAGCAAACAACATCACAAACCCATTGACGCGTTGAATGTAGCCGCTATGTCCTAGCAAAGCAACTTCAGCTTAAACACAGATAAACCCAGCGTAAATGAAGCCAGGCTATGTTGACTTAGATAAGAACTGGGAGTCTGACAGCATGATAACAATCCATACCTCCCCAAAGCCCATCCAACAGAACCATCCGCTCCCACGTTCAACTCCAGTGCTAGTTCCCACTTCCACCAGCATTCTAGATAGGAGCCTAATACCCTCACACAGCGGCACGATTCCTCCATTCCCTGATAACACGCGCTCCGAGTCGCGGTGCTGAGATGCTGAGGGGCTCTGATGGGGATTACGATAAGACTTGGCTGGGAGGTTTTGGAAAGGAGTGACAAGAAAGAAATGTTTTCTGTACCTTAAACCTGCTGGCTAGCTTGACTTTGAAGGGGCCAAGCCATTAAATCAAGAGCGAAGCCATGTCAAAACACTAAAATGTTTAGAAATGCAGACAGGAATTTTCTGCCAGAGGACACAAGCTGAGATTTGTGGCACGGCACTTAAATATAATCAGAAGACGGCCGGGATTTAGCCGGAGATGAAATGCAGGTGACTGGTACATTATAATGACGCTATAGTGGCGAGGGAGATTTAAAGATGACGGACTCGCCTGGCATTATCCTCTCACTGTCAGGTCTAAGCAAGAAGAGACAGCTATTACTGCCACTGCTGTGAGTAATTGCCCTTTTCTGACAGACGCTTAAACAAGCAGGTCTCAACGCTCTTATTTGGTTCGTTCTTAACAGACAAAAAGTTTTTTAAACAAAGAGTGAATGGATTGAAAAGGATGGGCTTTCAAAACTTTTAATACTGTTGCTTGCGGGCAGTGCGAGCATGAATAAAACTCATTTATAGTTCAAAATCTGTTTGATTTCTTGTTTGCCCTGTGGCCGCTGAGACATTCAGAAATTTGAATAATGTGATTTTGATTATGAAGTGATGAGATTGTTTTGCAAGCGGCGGCAGCGAACAGGGCATGAATGGAATGTGCGTGTTCAAGGGGGTTTGTGGGTAATGATTTAGAGAAATGAGAACGCTCATGTTCCCCATTGCAATGATGATCTAATCATTACCTCGGAAAAGTATTGCTTTTCCGATTTAAGCACGTGAATAAATAGCCCCATTACCGCTCACTTGTGCTCACAGCAAACGACGCGTGCGAAAAGATCAATGAGTTGAAAGGGCTGGAGTGCGTGACATGTGACGACTGCGAGGACTGCATTAGGACAGAGTTCATAGAAAAGGAAAATTGAGTTTGATACAGTTAAACTAGATTTGCATTTCCTAGAGGAAATGTCATTGCTTGCAGGGCAGAAAGAATTGTGTTATAGTTTTAGGTAACTCAGGCTTGTGGCTTCAATTCTGTGTAAATTAAATGCTGCACTAGATTCTACTGTCATGACACTCGGTGGACTTGTTTTTGGTCAGGTGAGAAAAACATCAACATACGACAGCCTATGTATAAAAAGATGTATAAAATAATAAAACTACAATTCACTACACAAATAGATGCGCAAGAGAAGACCAACCAGTTGCCATTGCATAAATATTACATTACAGTTTTTCTCAGTCGCTTTGGTGCATTTCTCACAACACTATTTACATTTGCACAACATTTACTTCAACCTCCACAACATTTAGTCATTTGTGCACATCATAGTAGCAGTTTCTCATTCTTTCCAACAAATTGCAAATGCTTTTGGACATGCATCAATTGCTTTCATACAACTCTCTGCTGTTTTATAACATTATCATTTGCTTATGTCATGTCAGTCAAAATTAACTAAACTTGTGAATGCTGAATAGTCATTCCATATAAAACTAATAGTCCTCATTTCATTGCTTGAGTCATTACATACAAAAATGTTGAACTAGTTGTCAAAATCTGTCAAGCAAATTTTATAAAAAATTTTAAATCTTTTTTTTCCTGAAAATGTCTTCTAAATTGAACAATTTCTGCAAATGTGCATGAATGATTTACATACCTATATGTTGTAGGTTCAGTTCCAATATGTACTGAAATATTGTTTACAATTGTGCACAGCTCTACCCAAAGGGAGTTTATGTTTGTTGTAAATAAGGGTGTATTTATTCGTTTGCACAATGCTTTGAATAAATTAGAATTGCAAAGAGCATATGCAGTAAAAATGTGAAACATACATATTCAGTGTCTTGTACTCAGATACCTCACTAAATACAGTAATGTCTAGCTTTACTGTAGTTTTCAAATGGCTGTGCAAATAGTATATAGTGCTGTCTTGAGCATTTTCAGGAAGTGTCACCAAAATCTGACTTTTTTGCATTGGAAAAAATTTACAGAGTAAACTGTCATAATGAAAACATGACAAAGCCATTTGACTATCTTGTTCATAAACAATGGTGTCAGGACTTTTCATCTTGATGACACTGACACTTTCATTGACATGAATACTTGCTTTTGAGGAATGAGCTATCCATTTTGAGCAAGTGACACGCTTTTGCAGGTTATCAACTAGGTTTTGCAGTTTGTACTAATTGTTTTGAGAAATGCATTAACTGTTGTGCAAATGTAAATAGTGTTGTGAGAAATGCACCAAAGCGACTGAGAAAAACTGTAAGCCCCAAATAGAAAATGTAACATCAGGGTTGTGCGCTATTCAGAACTGAAATGAGAATGTCCTTCAAAGAATGCAGACTTGAAATTGTATATAAGGAAGTTAATTGGAATTTTTAATACTTACAATTTTTTTGTAATTCCAAAATATAAACGGAATGGGATAGGATGGCATGGATGGTTTGATACAGTAGAATGAGATAGATGGATAGATAGATAGACAGATAGATGGATAGATAGATAGATAGATAGATAGATAGATAGATAGATAGATAGATAGATAGATAGATAGATACTACGATATAGAAAGAGAATGATAGAACGATAGAACGATAGATAGATAGATAGACAGATAGATAGATAGATAGATAGATAGATAGATAGATAGATACTACGATATAGAAAGAGAATGATAGAACGATGGAACGATAGATAGATAGAAAGATAGACAGATAGATAGATAGATAGATAGATGGATAGGTAGATAGATAGATACTACGATATAGAAAGAGAATGATAGAACGATAGATAGAATGATAGATAGATAGATAGATAGATAGATAGATAGATAGATAGATAGATAGATAGATATACTATAGAAAGAGAATATAGAAAGATGGAACGATAGATAGATAGATAGATAGATAGATAGATAGATAGATAGATAGATAGATAGATAGATAGATACTACGATATAGAAAGAGAATGATAGAATGATAGATAGAACGATAGATAGATAGATAGATAGATAGATAGATAGATAGATAGATAGATAGATAGATAGATAGATAGATAGATAGGTAGATAAATACTACGATACAGAAAGAAAATGATAGAACGATAGAATGATAGATAGATAAATAGATAGATAGATAGATACTACGATATAGAAAGAGAATGATAGAACGATAGAACGATAGATAGATAGATAGATAGATAGATACTATGATATAGAAAGAGAATGATAGATAGATAAATAGATAGATAGATAGATACGATATAGATAGATAGATAGATAGATAGATAGATAGATAGATAGATAGATAGATACTACGATATAGAAAGAGAATGATAGAACGATAGATAGATAGATAGATAGATAGATAGATAGATAGATAGATAGAGATAGAGAATGATAGACAGAACAATAGAACAATAGATAGAACGACAGAAAGAACGATAGATAGATAGACAGATAGATAGATAGATAGATACTACGATATAGAAAGAGAATGATAGAACGATAGAACGATAGATAGATAGATAGATAGATAGATAGATAGATAGATAGATAGATAGATACTACGATATAGAAAGAGAATGATAGAATGATAGAACGACAGAACGATAGATAGATAGATAGATAGACAGAAAGATAGATAGAGAAAGAGAATGATAGACAGAACAATAGATAGAACGATAGAAAGAACGACAGATAGATAGATAGATAGATAGATAGATAGATAGATAGATAGATAGATAGATAGATAGATAGATAGATAGATAGATAGATAGATAGATACTACGATATAGAAAAAGAATGACAGAACGATAGAACGATAGATAGATAGATAGATAGATAGATAGATAAATAGATAGATACTACGATATAGAAAGAGAATGATAGAACGATACAACGATAGATAGATAGATAGATAGATAGATAGATAGATAGATAAATATATAGATACTACGATATAGAAAGAGAATGATAGAATGATAGAACGATAGAACGATAGATAGATAGATAGATAGATAGATAGATAGATAGATAGATAGATAATGACAGACAGAACAATAGAACAATAGATAGAACGATAGAAAGAACGATAGATAGATAGAACAATAGAACAATAGATAGAACGATAGAAAGAACGATAGATAGATAGATAGATAGATACTACGATATAGAAAGAGAATGACAGAACGATAGAACGATAGATAGACAGATAGATAGATACTACGATATAGAAAGAGAATGATAGAATGATAGAATGATAGAACAATAGATAGATAGATACTACGATATAGAAAGAGAATGATAGAACGATAGAACGATAGATAGACAGATAGATAGATACTACGATATAGAAAGAGAATGATAGAATGATAGAACGATAGATAGATAGATACTACGATATAGAAAGAGAATGATAGAACGATAGAACGATAGATAGACAGATAGATAGATACTACGATATAGAAAGAGAATGATAGAATGATAGAACGATAGATAGATAGATAGATAGATAGATAGATAGATAGATAGATAGATAGATAGATACTACGATATAGAAAGAGAATGATAGAACGATAGAACGATAGATAGATAGATAGATAGATACTACGATATAGAAAGAGAATGATAGAATGATAGAATGATAGATAGATAGATAGATAGATAGATATAGAAAGAGAATGATAGATAGATAGATAGATGGGTAGATAGATAGATACTACGATATAGAAAGAGAATGATAGAATGATAGAATGATAGAATGATAGATAGATAGATAGATAGATAGATAGATAGATAGATAGATAGATAGATAGATAGATAGAAAGAGAATGATAGAACGATAGAATGATAGATAGATAGATAGATAGATAGATAGATAGATACTACGATATAGAAAGAGAATGATAGAACGATAGAATGATAGATAGATAGATAGATAGATAGATACTACGATATAGAAAGAGAATGATAGAATGATAGAACGATAGAATGATAGATAGATAGATAGATAGATAGATAGATACTACGATATAGAAAGAGAATGACAGAGCGATAGCATGATAGATAGATAGATAGATAGATAGATAGATAGATAGATACTACGATACAGACAGACAGAATGATAGACCAAACGATAGACAGAACAATAGAATGATATAGATAAATAGAATGATAGTTAGAACAATAGACCGAACAGTAGCTAGATAAATATATAGAGAGAGCAACAGACAGACATAACAATGGATGGACAGACAAATATACAGACAGAACAATAGACAGATTCGAACAAATCCCTAAACAGAACATTTGATGAACATCAATACTGTGCTGCCTTGCAACCACTGTAAAAATGACTGTATTTATCATTCCCATAATATTGTTCTCTATATTGACTCTAACAACAGCTTTTATATGCTTGGTAGCACTTAAAAACTCCCTGCAGCTTTTGCACTCGGAGCACAATGAGGTAATTCATGTGTACCTGGAAAAGGCTGCAATGCAGCTAAAGCTAATGTGGACCTGCAGCTGTGAGTAAAACTAGGGGAGCAGCCCAGTGCTGCAGCCTTAATTCTTTTTGCCGTATTCTCTCCTTTCGACATCACATTCCCTCTCTCTCCCCTGCCCCCTACTGGCCTTCTGCTCTCATTATACCCTTGCCAGGCCTTCGACATGTTGTCATAACTCTGTGGATCAGGACTGTGTTTTGGTCTCTTTGTTGTGGCTCCCTCCCACCAATCACTGGCTCGAAGCCCCACGGACGCTGCCGTTTAACACAGACAGCGAGTGATGTGTGGCACATGGCGGTGCGAGGCGTGGAGGGGGAATGCGATGGTGTTGACAAAGACGGTGCATGTCAGCGCTGCCCCCTTAGCACCGCCTGTGATGTCTAATTGATTTCCTCACTCTTTGAGCGGATGCAATTACAGCCCTCGCTCAAAGAGACCGGCTCAGTGTGCTCTAACATGGAGGCAAGGGAGAGGGCGGCTGAAGGCTTTATTACTTACATAATACTGCGAGGCATGTCTAAAGAAACGCCGCCTGGTGAAGTCAGTGGTCACTGGAATGTCTATAGACTTGAGCTAAAAACATGCTCGATGAAACTCATAAAGTACTTGTGCCTCAAAAGCAGAAAAACTTTTCCATTCAGACACTCTGAATGGCACTTGAGCAAGGATATTCACCTCGCGGTGTCACACATAGTGAAGTCATTAAGTCAAGTGCATCATCTTGTCTGACAGAGCATACATTTTTCATTTTAATTATTACATTTTTTCCCCTGAGGTCAAGTTATGTTAGCAAAGTTTTTAGTCCATAACAGTAATTTTCCCGTGAATATTTTGCATTCTTTCCTTGATGCTAATCAATTGGTAAACTGCAGCTGAATTTAAGAAAGGCCCTGTTTGCATGTGAAATGAGAAGTGTTGCAGGGGCTTTTCAAACTTTTATATTCCTAAAATATACATACAGACACACATTTGAGATCACTGCTTAGTCCCATTTAAAGTTATCCTAACAGGAGTAGAAGGGCAATTTAAAAAAAAAAAAAACTGATCAAAATTACAGACCGTTTACAGACACCTCTAAGTTACTGGGGTTAACCTGGCACCTGGTGCTAATTTCTTTAATTATCGGTTCAATCGGTTCAACACCGCAGCTGGAATTGCTTGCCAGTTCAGTGTTGAACAGGGTAAGGATCCATCTCGGCATGTTTAAGAGAAGTCAGACTGAAAGCACCATGAACAAACCCTCATCTTTAAAAGCCAGTTATCCCAAAATATGAAAAAAGACTACATTACCAATCATTTGCAATGAGGATAAACAGAATGTTAAATTATATATTATATATAATAACATCAGGGTTGAAAATCAGTGAAGGCTTGTGGCAAAAATGGCACCAAAATGAACAAAAATGTCCCTGCACAATCAAACAATGTATTGTGGCTGTCACGATTAAAATTAAATCAAAATGAATGCAAAGTGTAAATTTGCGGAATTACATTTAGATTCGTTCACACTGCTCAGATTGCTTTTACGTGCTGATTTGTGCAGCGCTAAGCCTTATAACCAATCAAACCTGTTTCTGTTGAACTTAGCAATGCATTGGCTAATCAGAGGTGCTTAGATTAGTCAGCGCTGAAAACACTGGAGCTGTTGCACACACTCGCGAATTCCCTCATAATAAACAACACAGTGCAGATATGATGTAAATAAAAGATTCATTTTGTAGCTTTAGTGATTATAACAGTTTTTGCAAAACTTTCAATTTAAATATGATGATAAATATGAATTTGCAAAGTGACCCACATTGGGTTTTTGAACATTGAAAATGTATACAATTTAATGATTTACTGTACCCCTGGAGCCATATTGAAATTCCAAAATCTCTGGAACCGAACCATATAGGGCCTTTAAAATATAGATGCCAAAAGGAAAGTTTGTTGAGACCCAATATCTAAAAGGACATTAGGATGTCTTAAATAATTCTTGAGGTACAGGCATGTAAACTTAAAAAACTTGAACTTGAAAAGTGCTGTTTCCCCATTTTTGAATGGTCATCATTGGCACATAATGTAACAAAGACTGCTAAAGTCAACAGATTTTACTAATAGAACTACCAGTCTCTGTGTAAAAATAACATTATGATGCTGCCATCTTCTGAAGTCATTTTTACTCTCTTTTAATTTGGCTCTGAATATCAGGCAAAATTGCCCCTCTACAAAATAGTGGATTACTCAGAATTTTGGCTTTCATCACTATACATGTGTATCTTTCTTCAGAAAAAAATCTCAGCAAAATCAAAAATTTGAGACAGGGAAGTTTCTGAAATTTGGTTGATTTGACACGGAATGACCCAGATACAGTTTTAAACAGCGTATTATTATTGACAACAGTTCAAAATATTGATTACAGTAATTGGGTAAATGTAAGTATTTGACATTAAAGACAACATATGGTTTTTATAATAATAAGGTGATTATAAAAATTGCCCTCACAATTGTAAAAAAATGCCCCTGGAAATCAATTTCAGGTGGCAAATATTGCCCCTTAATGGAAAAGTACATTTCTGACCCTGATACACATATGATTTCTTTAAATTCACAATTCACAAGTTTTCTCACAAATCTGTCACAAAATTGCAAGATGTAAGCTCAGAATTCTGAGAAAAAAAGTCGTTGCAAGATAACTTAAAATTGCGAGATGTCAATTCGGATTTGCGAGGAAAGTAAGTTAGAATTTTTAGTTTATCTCTCACACTTTTTTTCAGAATTTTTCAGAATCTTTAAATTTTCAGAGATACAAACTCAGAATAATGCGAAAAGTCTATTCTGTCTATTTTCTATTCTGAAATTCAAAAACTTCCATACTAGTTTCTGACTGAAAAAAAAAAACTGAAAGAGCTTTAGAATCTGTACATATTGGATTTGCAAGAAAGAAAGTTAGAATTCTGAGTATATCTCTCACACTTTTTGCAGAATTTTTCAGATTTTTTTTTCTGAATTTTCAGAACTCAGTATAATGCAAAAAGTCAGAATTGCTAGATAAAAAAAGTCACTATTACCTTTTTTATTTTCTATTCTGAAATTCAGAAACTGGCTTCCATACTAATTTTTGACTGGGAAAAAAAAATCTGAAACAGCTTTAGACTTGTACAAATCGGATTTGCAAGAAAGAAAGTTAGAATTCTGAGTTTATCTCTCACACTTTTTTTCAGAATTGTTCAGATACAAACTCAGAATAATGTGAAATATCAGAATTGCAAGATAAAAAGTCACTATAACCTTTTTTACTTTTCTACTCAGAAATTCAGAAACCGGCTTCCATACTAATTTGCAACTGACTAACAAGTCAGTTGCTGCCATCAGGTTTGGTGATGTTTGCTGGGTGCGGTTTTGAATAAATGATACGTGATTGTGAAGACAGGTGTGGTCTAATTCAGGTGGGAATTAGCCAAACAGCTAAAATCGCTTACAACACCTTAAAAACCTTTCCATTTCCTCTAGAAACTATGGGAATGAGGGAGTAACACTGCCAGCGGTCTTAGTCACCTTGCTCCCCTCTGTCTGCAGACTTTGTATGGCTCAGCATTCTAATCAGACCCTGAGGGCACAGCAAAAAAAGGCTGAGCAGCTCTGCAGGTCTAGCACTTGCTTTCCTCACCCTAACTCAGAAATTAGCCACCTTCGTGCTTCTGCTAACCTGAGAACATAAGCTACGAATATAAATGTCACTCTGCATAACAATGCACCAAGAAGTTTTACATCTCCACCTTAGACTTTCGGCCCCATATTTCCTCATTTATCAAAAGCAGCCTATGTACAGTATATCGATGTGAAGACCATTTATTGCTCTTGTCAGGGCTAGTCGCTAATGATAAATATCAATTGCTTTGTGTGTATCTCGCAGGATATTTGCGATGATCACCCTCCCTTCAGTTCTGGTTCGTGTAAGACTGATTCAGTGCAGCCTCCCTGTTCCCAGAAGTGATCAATCTTGAGGCCGCCAAAAATGTTAGCGTGTTACATGATTTATAACATTTTACGCCTTATTTATTGCATGATCAACTCGCATTCCAGAGACACCTTGTGAGGAGACTGCAGTGGGAGGGAAAAATTACTGATGTGTCATTTGTGACAGAAAAATTCCCATAACATTTTATATCTCAGCATTACTGTATGCCACTCAACCCCAGATGATTATGAGATCTAATTCACACAGGCAGGAAGAACCAACATGAGATTATATGCCAAGCTTATGTACAAAGTGTTCTTGTAACATCAAGCAAATTGATAAATCGCCTGACAAGACGAATGCAATTATGACACAGGAAGTTGAATGTTGCCCTATAGATTAAAGGTATCATTTGCAATGGCCTTCTTTGAAAGTCAAGAAAAACCAAAAGGTAGCTAGTCTTCCTGAAAATGTCATGGCCTCTGAGGAACCGTCAAAAAATTTTGAGATCAGGGCTGTCATGCCGGTCACGGCGATAATGCAAATATCAAACCATCTGATCATCATACCAGACGGCTCTGGCTTATTTTTCCAAGCAAGTCTTGTAGATTTGAATTCTGGTGGAATGAAATTCACCAAACAAAGCAACCCGAAGAGTTCTGCATTTGCATTCATGGCAAGATAGAACCATAAGCTTTAATTAAAATAGGCAGTTAAACACATCCTGTCACTTTTACCAGCGAGTGGGAACCTTGCACCAACACATCCTTATTCTTTGGGACTCATTCACTGATTTCCCTCTCGGTTTGACAGCTGACAGACTGTGCAGAATGGAGAGGTGGAAAGTGAGGGCTGATCAGTTGAATCAATAGGAGAAACGCTGAGCCTGTATGTGAATTACAGTATCAAGCTTGTTGCTGTCAATCCAATATAATGACATAGAGCAGACAGAGCAGCACACCTGTGTGGGTGGAGGTTGTGCTGACACTGATCTCATTATTTCATCTTTCTAGTTACGAAATCAACTGGAGGATGTAGGTCTCATTTACAAACTGATGTTGTGCCAAAACAATAAAAAAATCTAAAACTTGCCACAGGGTTTCTATATCTAGTTAGTCAGGGCAGAATCAAACCATCTGTCCTAATTCTTGATTTAAATTGAGCGCAAATTTATCTTTTGTCCTCCCACTTGTCACTGTCAATTCCTCCTGCTCAACTCCATTAGAAATAAATCTGCTTTGAATACTAAGTTTTACACTAGTAATTTAATACAGTGCAGCAAATAACATGACTGAAAATCATGAAATGGCTTGACTTATATCTAGTGTTTTCACGACGCGTCATCAATCGGACATATTGGCGGCACGGAAAATAAAAATGCCACTGAACTGAACAAAACTCACAAATTTTCCTAATTTTTGCTGCTGAAAATGGTCAATTATTGTCATGTTTTGGGCTGTACTAATCGGGAAAAACATTTGAAGGACTATAGACTGCCAAAAGTCAAAACAAATCAAGGAGAAGAGTGCAAAAAACTGAGGAGCAAAAGGCGTTTGCCATTGGCCAAACTGAACCAGGATTTCCAGGGCAAGAATCTTGACAACACTCACATTTGTTCTATTTATTTCTGGTCAGGTAGGTGAAATATTAGGCTAATGTCTTAATTAATACAACTCGTATGTACCTTTACCATCTATTAACTTCAGTTTGTCAAAATATTGCACCCTTTCCTGCTTACTAAGTTCTTCTCCATATGATTTAGCAGCTTCCACGCTTTTTTCCGTGGTTTAGACAACATAAATTAGCAGAACAACATATTCAGTAGTACATTAACGTGCAATCCATGCCGTTGTTTACATCCGAGTATCGCCAATATGGCCACGCATACGGGTAACTGACCAAACCGTGACATAGGTGCAAACCCTCCATACAGCCATATTGCATGGCTACAAGAGGGATATTGCATTTATACAACAGTTTGACGGCACAAGTGTGTAAATAAATAAGAAACAACAATGGACTGTCTTTAAAAACCCTCTTTTGTGCAAACTACTTCTATCCACCATGGATTTTAAATCTTAGTTTGACATTTTAACAGCTGACCCCAAGCCTCCTTTATTCATTCAAAAACTTTAGAACTAGTAACAAATGAACATTGAGTTGCTTCATTGAAAGCTTATTGAAAGCTCACTGTATTATGTAGAGTACACTATTAAGAGAAATGGACTGAGCAAGTGTGATTACCTGTATCTTATACAGCATTCATTCTTCAGCACAATTTCATATTCACAATAAAACATTAGTTTGAATGTTCATTGAGGAAATGGACTTTCTTTGTCGTACTATCATTTCATCTGTTAAGGGTAATTTCCGATGACAATGCTGCTCAGTGCATTTTTTGGCTGCTTCTTACAAGGTGTTCTTGAAAGTAAAAATAACGTCCTTGCTTACAAACGTCTCTTGTTGCCATCCAATGGCAGAATAATATAACTAAAATCACCATCATTAATACACACCCTATTCTTAAATTCTATTATTAAATACTACTATTATTTATATAAAACATTATTTATTGAATAATATTAGTGAACAATAGAAACAGCCAAAATAAAGGTTTCAAGGCACATCATTCAAAATTATAAAGGCAGCGCTCTGATATCGACCATTAAATTTACAAAAAAGATTTTGCCCTCAGACAAAACGGTTTGCTCTAAAGCAAATAATTGATGAATGAGACCAAAAACTGTCTGTTAGATTTATCAAAAACAAAATATATGTTATGTTTAACCACTATAGAGACATCAGGGTCAGCGGCAAATTCCCACGAGTGCGGAACGCCTGCTGACGCCCTGGAGCTCACATCTCTGAAAAACGTAAATGCTCAACTATACATTATCTTTATTAACAGATGGCATATTTTTGAAGTCTAAACAAGTATATTCTCAGCTAAAATCTCTTAAAACTACATTCTGTGACACAAAAACAGTATTATTTATTTATTTGAACATCCACCATGACACTCGCTTTGAGAAATACCGCAAACTGAGTGATGCAAACGCTGAAATGGTTGGAGCTCTGTTATCACTAAAATATCACACTCCTCTCAGCCAATCAGATTCGAGGACCAGAAAGAACTGTTTTATAAATTCACACACTATCACTATATATATATATATATATATATACATTTATATATATACAGAATATATATATATATATATATATACATACAGAAAATTGCTGATAAATTTTTATGAACACTGAAGCCTCAACAAATGTGATTAGGATGGCAAACACTCTTACCGCTCATACACAGCCAACCTGAGCTGCGTCTTTGGGCCCTTGTGTTTTAGTCCTTCTGCTTTAATGTTTATCTTCAGACAGCATCAAGGTAAGCCTGGAATTGATTTCATTTCCTCTGAGACATTAGATTATTGGACAAAAGGTCAAGTACAGTGGGATTACATAACCTAGTTGGAAAATCAATAGGCTCAGAAACATTTGAAATGAATTCGTTTAAAGTAATATCATGCTTGTATAATCAGTGACCTTGGCATTTCTCTTTTTCCCCATATTAATTATGCCCAGACCCGTTGAGGTTAATTGACTTTGGGCTAACACGGCTATCATAATATTTTCATTTAATAAGATGCCGTCTGGAGACAAGCCCTTCTGGCAGATATTAGCTTCATGTAATGTTATATCGTAAAAGGAACCTTGTTAAGGTTTGTTGTGGCTAGATAACACAGACCGCATTACATAATACAGCATGGGCAGTGAGCTAATGTCATCTTTCACATTAACAATCACATGCTTTACTTAAGAAAAAAAACTGTTGATCTGATTTTAACACCAGTGCAATTTACAACTCCACATTTGCTCTGCAACACAGACCATCTGCATCAGAATATAAACAACTCAATTTCTTCGACCAAATGTGACCATCCACCAGGGAAAGTGTAATTTAATAACATTAGGGCAAAAAATATTGGACACCAGGGGTATTTTGGGGAATTGGTTATGTTTGACCTGTTGATTTAGAATATGTACTGTGCACATTTCCAATGCTACAGTAAACAGGCTTGCCAAATGGATTACTCCTGCTCCTAAATCAAGCTTTATAACAGTAACTGTTTTCAAGTAGTCCTAAAAAAACTGTGTAATTACTTAGAGACTGAAACAACTGCTGTATGCAAAAGACTGAAGTGTCAGCCAACAGCTTCCAGAACATATAGGACATTCAACCACAAGTAAAGCTAAATAAGCCTTGAAAATAACAAACAAACAAACATCAAGTTTCAAATAAAATATTCAAGCAAAGGCTAACATTTCAGTTGTAGTGTTGAGCTAAAATCTCCATATGGTGCGATACATTCTAATATTCATCAGCATAAATGTGCAAATTCAGTTTAATGGGTTTGTTTCTGGCAGATTCTTTAATAAAAAATTCCTTGTCCTTTAATATTCCTTGTGTTTTGTGTTTGTTTTGTGTTGCTTCTCTGCATAGACATTTCATAAGCTCTAATTTACGGAGATGGGTCCCCCGGGACAAATGTCACAGCGCCTGAAATGTGTGGCTGAAGGAGAAATTGTGTGTGAGACATTCAGTACCCCACGGGCTAGAAGAATAACAGTGAGGCTAACCGAAACAGTCATAACACATCCTGAAGTATGCAGCGGCTGAAAATAAAATTACCAAAGCGTGCAAGCATGCACATACTGCTCATCCTATCAGCTCTAAAACGCTTTCCAGAGAATCAAGCCTGAAGGGATTTCATACCTGCTGCGATTGCCCATTACATTCCACCCAGCTCCCCCTTCCACCCACCATCACAGCAGGTGCAAGATTCTCCACTTGTATGGAAACCAATGAGGGACTGTGGTTTGGAGGACAGGTTGTATTTCAAACTTTTACAATGGATTTGCCCACAAGCAACACAAAAGTTAAAATGTCCCCAAACAACTCTAAAGCTGCGATATCATTTATGAAACATTAATGAAATAGTCCCTATTAAGAGCATAAGCCGACTGGCCGTTCCTTGGCACCTTCTTTGTAATAAGCTAGGACTGATGAGACAACTAAAGGGATAGTTCACCTGAAAATGAAAATTCTGTCTATAATTACACAGAGAAGAAGAAATTGTTAAATAACGTTGTTATTCTTGTTTTCTTTGCGCACAAATAGTATACTTGTAGCTTTGTAAAAATAAAGCTGAATCACTGATGTCACATGGACTACTTTATTGATGTCCTTACTACTTTTCATGACCTTGAACAAGTCAGTTGCTATCTGTGCATGGTCAGAAAGCTCTTATATTTCATCAAAAATATCTCAATTTGTGTTCAGAAGGTGAATTTGATTTAATTTCACTTTCTATATAGCGCCAGATCACAACAGATGTCATTTAAGGTTACCTTTCCTATAGAACAAACCTTATTTTAGTAAACAAACTAAATAGCCTTATGTTATTTATCTTATTTACACGACAGCATGTCATTTCTGTCTCTACATGGATAGAATTTATACAACAGTTCAATAAACAAGAAGTTAATATTGAGATACGATTTAGACAGCATATTTCCTGTTTTCCCAACAAAAATCATTCCAAACACAGCCACAGCACTGTTTTGCGTCTCTGAGTAACATGACGGTGTTTCGTTCATGAATGAATAAACTGTTTAAATGATTCGGTTCAACCGCAATGACTCACTTAACAGTGACTTGCTGCCACCTACCGGCGGTTTTAATTTCACATTTAAAGTGGCCTTTCTTTTTATTTTTAAATACATTTAAAATATCTAAACATTATTTACGCATTTGTAACTGCAGTTTAAAGCATTCCATGTCCCTCTGAGCTGCATTAAACAGTGTGTAAATACATCTAAACGCATCTTCATATGCAGCTTCTGTGTTTCCTTTGCATTGCAAAGATGAATTTTGTTGATACTGATTTAATTTGCTTGGTAACAGACCAAATGTCTTATATTCTAATTGACTGGTTAAACGTAAGAATTTGACTCAAAAGATGATGCACACTTTTAAAAAAATGGCTTTATAAAGGTAAAAATGCCCATAAAAATGTAAACTTACTGGAAACAATCAATTTCTATCACTGCTATCACTGAAAATTAAGGAGTCAGCTGTCCACGGTAGTCCTTAAGATACCAGCACATTAACACACAGTAATGATGTTGAAAATTCAGCTGACATCACAGGAATAAATTCCATTTTAAAATGCATTAAAACAGGAAACAGTTATTTTAAATTGCAATAATATATCACTATTTTTATTCTGTTTTTAATCAAATGAATTCAGCCTTAAAAGGCACTTTCTTGCACTTAAAGTACTTTACCCCTTGGTGAAAGAGTCAATAGTCATCTTGTTGAGAGCGTCAGCAATAGTGATGTTAATGCTGACCCTCACAGCTAGCGGCTTAGCTAAATCAGATAAAAACAAGACATCCGTCTCCAAATGTTGGCATATCATGCACATTCAGCAGCAGGGATAGAGCACTCGAATTTTGAAATGACCAATTCGAAATATTAAATGCCATAAAAATCCACAGAATCCTACTGGACCTGATGAAATGATGTAATGCTAAATAGAAGCAAGGTTTTCTCAAACGACACCCTCTCGTATATAAAAAGACTCAGTGCAATCAGACAAAGCCAAGTGCCGTTTGACAAACTCAGCAAGCATCTGATAGCCATTGAGGAAGCAGATTTTACAAGAAAGTTTTATCAATGTGAAGTCCTTCACAGAATCACTCCGAGATAAAGCGGCTCGCCATGTGTCATGGTGCCCCAGGCCTGCCTGAATGGGTGCCTCAAACAGATTGTGACTGGCAGAAATCAGTCGGCAGGGAACATAATTCCGGCACCGCTTCTCCTGAGGCACAAAAAACATAGACAACATGCCGATTTTGAATTCCGCAGAGGTTCACAGAAGAAAACAGCTGCTTTGGCCGGGGATTTAAATTCAGATGCAGTCCTTCTTCCCACCACTCTGAATTTAAAACACAGCTGGAGAAGAAATTCAGGATGAGGAGTATAGGAAAGGCACGTGACAAAAAGCCTAAGGAAGAAAGAAGGATCAGACGAAACCTAACAAGGGCCGGAGCGAAATAACAAGAGGCGTGTATTGTTTGTCACCATTTCTGGGCAAAGAGCACAAGCTGAGTGCAGAAGCTGCCTCTCATAAATTATTCACAGTTCAAAATCTTCATGGATGCAACACCACAGGAACATTGTGGAGAAACAAACAGATGAAAAGCATTTGTCAAATGGCCGGAAATTGCTGAAGCCGAAGCCCGTTATCTATAGCGCACTAAAAGCAATTATAACAGAGAGGGGCTAGCTTTTGAATACAAAGCAGACCCAGAGCTTAATAAGTCCATTTAATGCAACCCATATGCATGTTTCTGAATATACATGGAAAGCATCAGGACGTTCTCGGGTTAACGCAGTCTTTGAGCTGACCAAATGAAGTAATGTTAAAAGCACTGGACGGGAATAATGGTTCTGATCTCAAATGTTCTTTAGCATTTCCAGCTCAGTAGGCATGGTTAAAGCATACTAAAAAAATAGAGCCGTTTTTGCAAGTCTCAGTGGAAATATCTATTTAACTGATGGAGCTGTCACAACTGCCACATGAGGTGTATCAAAATGTCACATATTCCACAGCACATACTTTATTATAGAGCGCCCAAGCTTCACTGCATTCAATCTGATATTGAGTGTTCAACAGATTGTTTCGAAAGAGAAAAAAAAGAAATTGTTTGTAAAATGTAGATAAGCCAAGCAAAAAGAAAAGCAATCAAATCTAACTGATAAGCAATGCTCGCTTCAAAAACAAAAAGAATAATAGGAACTGCGGCACGACTAAACTTTAAATAATTTAAATGTAAGAATACAGCTGCTATTCAAGATCTGCGGCAGCCTTGTTCTTACGGTCGAATCAGTCGATCAGTTCATACTAAGTAATTTTGCCTGTTTTTGCTCCACCAACGAAAATAGTTACAAACAAAGCTATAGCAAAACAGCTGAACGTCTGACTAACAGGAGGCGGAGCTTGATTTCTGAATGAATCAATGAATCGATGGAGTTATTATTGAATTATTCAATGACTCACTCATGAAGGAAGAAATAGGTTTTGTTCCTTAATAAACTGGCAGATTTGAATGATTTAGAGACTTGCTTACTTTTTCTTGATCTTGAACAAACATTTTGATCTTGAATGAATCCTATTCATTCAACCGATTCTTTTCAGAAACACTGCTTCATTCAGATGAATCAAAAAAGCAAGTCTCTGAATCATTGTAACTGCCAGTTACTTTGCATATTTTTGCTCCACCAACGAAAATAGTTCCAAACAAAGCCAAGGCAGAACAGCTGCACGTCTGATGATACAAGGTGGTGTTTAATTTCTGAATGAATCAATCAAATCCTAAATGAAGCAGTGTTTCTGACAAGAAACGGTTGAATGAATATGATTCATTCAAGATCAAAATGTTGTTCGTTCAGGATCAAGATGTTGTTCAAGATCTGCTGCAGCCTCTTACGGTCAAATCAGTTGTGCTTATATTCAGAAAAACAAAGTTACACAAAAGACTTCAATAAATAAACGAAAACAGTTCCTAACAAAGCCACAGCAGAAAAGCTGCACATCTGACTAACAGGTTTGATTCCTGAATGAATCAATGAATTGATTGAGTGAATTATTCAATGACTCAGTCATGAAGGAAGAAATATGTTTTGTTCCTTAATGAATCGGCGAATTTGAACAATTCGGTTGAGTGAATGATTTAGAGACTCACTTACTTTTTTAATTCCTGAATGAAGCCACGTTTGTGAAAAGTATTGTTTGAATGAATGTTATTAGTTTTAGATCAAAATGTAGTTTGTTCAAGATCAAGATGTTCAATATCTGCTGCAGCCTTATGCTTGCGGTCAAATCAGTTGTGCTTATATTCAGAAAAACAAAGTTACACAAAAGAGTTCAATGAATAAACAAGTTCATACTGAGTAACTTGCATTTTAGACGCAACACGACTCATTCGACTGTAAGAACGAGTCTCTGAATCATTCACTCAATCGAATCGTTCAGTCATCGAATAATTCCCTCAATTGATTCATTGATTCATTCAGGAATCAAGCACCGCCTCCTGTTAGTTGGACGTACAGTTGTTCTGCTGTGGCTTTGTTTGTAATTATTTTCGTTGTTGGAAAAAAAAAATGGTTTATTTTTTTAAAAAAAAAACTATTTATTCAACTATTATTATTGTGTAACTTTGTTTTTCTGAATATAAGCACAACTGATTCGACTGCAAGAATGAGGCTGCAGCAGATTTTGAACAACATTTTGATCTTGAACAAACAACATTTTGATCTTGAATGAATCCTATTCATTCAACCGATTCTTTTCAGAAACACTGCTTCATTCAAGAATGAAAAAAGCAAGTCTCTGGATCATTTACTCAACTGAATCGTTCAGATCAGCTGATTCATTAAGGAACAAAACATATTTCTTCCTTAATGAGTGAGTCACTGAATCATTCACTCAATCGATTCATTGATTCTTTCAGAAATTAAACACCACCTTGTTTAAGTTACACAAAAGAGTTCAATAAATAAACTAGTTCATACTGAATAACTTACATTTTAGATGCAGCATCGCGAGTTATTTTTTACTCCAAAACAAAAACAGTTCCTAACAAAGCCACAGCAGAACCGCTGCACATCTGACGAACAGGAGGCGGTGTTTGATTCCTGAGTGAATGATTCAATGACTCAGTCATGAAGGAAGAAATATGTTTTGTTCCTTAATGACTCAGCAGTTTTGAACAATTCAGTTGAGTGAATCATTCAGAGACTTGCTTATTTTTTTAATTCCTAAATGAAGCAGCGTTTCTGAAAATAATTGTTTGAACGAATATGATTCATTCAAGATCAAAATGTTGTTCGTTCAAGATTACGATGTTGTTTAAGATCTGCGGCAGCCTCGTTCTTACGGTCAAATCAGTCATGATTACTTTCAGAAAAACAAAGTTACACAAAAGAGTTCAATAAATAAACTAGTTCATACCGAGTAACTTACATTTTAGACGCAGCATTGGCAGTTATTTTCTACTCCAAAACGAAAACAATTCCTAACAAAGCCACAGCAGAACAGCTGCACGTTTGACGAACAGGGGGCAGTGTTTGATTCCTGAATAAATCAATGAATCGATTGAGTGAATGATTCAATGACTCAGTCATGAAAGAAGAAATATGTTTTATTCCTTAATCAATCGGTGGATTTGAATGATTCAGTTGAGCGAATGATTCAGAGACTCGCTTACTTTTTTCATTCCTGAACGATGCAGCATTCTGAAAAGAATCGGTTGATCAAAAATGATTTGTTCAAGATCAAGATGCACACCAAGAATACACACCAAACGTTTTTACTCTACTCTAGAGGAAAATACTCTAAAAAATAAAATGTAAGATAGTTTCTATTTGTTTTTGGTCCATAATTTCCAGATTTCTGTGTTATTTCACTATTTGATAACTTTCTACTAAAAATATGATGTCTACAGTCTATATTTGCTTTACTTAATATCAAATTTAATCACTCAGGTGATGAATGAACTAAAATGTCTTTTATATAGTGTGTTCCACTTCTAAAACTTCGGGGCAAAAAAGTAATAAATCCTAAAAATCAAGGATAGTGATAGCCTCTGCTCTTCTCAGACTGCCCCAACTGACAGAATTAGCAATAAAGGCAAGTCAGTGTATTTCTGGAACAGACTGACATTGGATGAAAGCCTTCCAATCATTTCCGTATATGGGCTTATCTCCAGATCTCTGCTCTATTCCCACATCACGATGTAATTTGCTTTTTTACACTTCAAACAACAGTACAATCCATACAGGCCTCTGGCAGCCCGTCTGTTTCACGGTAATGGCTGTGAACACCTGACATTTAATAAGATGAAATCTGACCGCAAACAACGCAGGTCTGCTGAATATCAAAGCTCAGAAATGATTTCAGCAACCTTATTTCTTGTTTGAAAATGTCTGGATAAAAATTCAAGCTTTTGTTAGTTATCCTCTTGTTTTATTTGGCATGCAACCTCCGTTATTTCATGGTACTGCCTTCAAAATAACATTTAACATTTATCTTTTGGAATAATAGTGATGAAAACACTTAACAGGCTTAATTACTATGAATTGCACGTCTATTGTTAATTATTACAGTGCGTTTGAGGATAAATAATAACCTCACATTAATAAATCTCAGTCTATAGTTTATCTATTAAGACATTTATTTTATGACTTAATGTATTTCATTATACAATTTGCAGCCGGGTCCATATGGCTCAATAGATTTATTGTTGTTGTTTCAGTTCTTAGTTCCCCTGCTTCCCTGCATAAATATCAAACAAGTTAATTTAAAATTAAATACAAGAGGTCTCAACTGTTTTTCCTCCCTTCTCCCTCGAAATACCCTCAACTAGCAATTGCACTTGTGTTTGACTCTTTGTTACATCTATTTGTTTTTCTACTGAACCTTTTATTCTGAAAAGTCCTAAGAAATCACATGAGAGCTCTTGAAATCTATTGAGGTCTAGAGGAGTTAAGATGCAAAGAAAGCAAAGCTTGAGAGAGTCTTTATCTCAGTGTATCACACCAGCCCACCAGTGCTGTGATACCTATTTGCTTCTGTACTTAAATGTTGAGTCATTGTCAGATTGACTGTATATATGCCCTCTCGCTGACTATTTAGTAATAGTGTATTATTGTATGTATAAAATACACAGACACACATATAGTGTATACTATATAGCACATTACCATTCAAAAGCTAATTTTTTGAGGTCAATAAGATTTTTTAAAACAGAAATTAACACTTTTAATTCAGCAAAGATGCATTAAATTGAAAAGTGACAGTATTAAACAATTCTATTAAACAGTAAAGAGTGCTGTATATCTTACAAGCTGAAGCCAAGTATCAGTCCAGCGGGTGCAACTCAAACCACCCTGATCAATACCGCAGCCTTTGAAAGCATTTAATCATGACGCCTCAGCCTGCATTCACTCGGCTCAACTTTGATTGGTCAATAAGTAATTAAAGATGTGATTCTGCCAAAAGTCTGTATTATACTGGAATAAATGACCTCCTTCAAAGATTACAGCATGTGCAATCACATTTCCAGGCAGTTAAAAGCATCTAGTTTAAAAGCCATCATCTCTTATTTTGCGAAGCACCAACGTGAGATTATGCCTTTCATCATGTTATCAGATTGGCTTTTCTATGTGGTTTACATTCTGGACAGGATCAATTTATCTAGCCAACTCCTCTCAAGATGCATATCTTGATTGTTATTCTACTCGTACCTCATACAGACCCCTGACCTAGACCAACTAGAACTATTCTGGAGATGTACTGCATAGGGAAAAAATATATACGACATCAATATAATTAATCCTTAGTTCCGAACAGGAAACCTCATTGACTGTAAAAGAGTGGGGCAGTATGAGCTGTCACAGCCTATCAGCCAATCAACACTTCCTCTGACACTCTTTGAAATCCCGATGCCACTGTATGCAAACAGGCCACGTTCTGTCGCATCACACACACACTCACACACACATATACACAACCTATCAAAATGTATTTGATTAATCCCTCCCCTCTAGCAAGCAACACATACATAATTCATCTGTGCAAATGACAAATGAAGCAATCAATTCCTGGAGCACGTTCAAAGAGAAACATTGGAAATTCTATCCAAATTAATTTTCTACCTATCACAATCTGCCCAGCGATGTTCAATATGCTAAAACTTCTCCAGATGATCTTTCACAATGGAGCGGAGGCCTCAACGGCATGTAACAAATAAACACAAAAAGACGACAAATTACAGGGAAGGTTGGCACTGGATTGCTAACAAATCTGATTAAAATGTAGCTAGCAGACAATCATGTGATACTATACAGATGCTGCATTTAAAATAAAACTGTAACATGAAAAACACTTCATCACGGTGTTATCCTGTATAGCCTGAAATAGGAAATAATAGTTTAATCTAATTTTGAAATTAAACAGTGTTTTTTAAACTTTTGAATAAAAAAGTCTGATCATAGTAAACATGTTTTTTCTAAAAAAAAATTTATACTGGATACAGATAATCACGTAAACCTAAGTTGCTTTAGTCCACTAAGTGTTTGCCTTGAAATATTACTAGCAATATAAAAATATTTTGTTACAGTTTATAGTAAGGCTTAGTTAAAATTCTCTAACTAAAAAGCTATTTATAAAGCATTTATTAAAATCAAAAGTTGTTAATAATATTTAACAGACCTGAGCTAACATGAACTAACAATAAGTTGTATTTGTATTAAATAACATAAACAAAAATATTGCTGAGTGTTACTTAGCTAGCATTAACTAACATTAACGTACTGTAAAGTCTTACCATTTATTCTTTGGTTTACTTTATAAAAATCATTATATAAAATGCACATAAATATTTAGTCTACTTAATTTTAAAGGGGTCATATGATGCGATTTCTTGTTTTCCTTTGTCTTTGGTGTGTTACAAGCTGTTTGTGGATATATAAGATCTGTAAAGTTGCAAAGATTAAAGTTTCAAACCCAAAAAGATATTCTTTATAAAAGTTAAGACTCAGCCTCGCCTTCGTAAAACGGCTCATTCAATCATTTGGTCACATGCTTGAGGTATTCGGCCAATTACAACGCACTGGATAGAACGTGTTCTTTTTAGCAACATCATATGATCCATTTAAGATATTACTGACAATGACATTAATTCTTATGTTCACTTAAAGGACACCTATTATGCCCCTTTTTACAATATATTATATAAGTCTCAAGTCTCCAGAAGTTTCAGCTCCAAATACCCAGCAGATTATATATTATATAGTTTTGAAATAAAAATTTTAAATGAAAGCAGAAATACACTGTTTTCATGCATGTCTCTTTAAATGCAAATGAGCTGCTGCTCCCCGCCCCCTTTTCCAGAATAGAGCTGTGCCTTTACAGCTCTGACCTCAGATACTCCGCCAAAAAACATCTGTTTGGTTTTGATTATCATGTCTATCATGCTGAAATCATGGCTTTTGAAGCCATATTAGTTTAACCTTCCCTTATGAAAATTAACCATGGTTTTATTATAGTAAAAGTGTAGTAATACGTTTTTTTTTTTTTTTTTTTGGCATATTGATTACCATTTGTAAAACCAGAGTTTTACTACAAATACCATGGTTAAACTATGGTTAGAATACCAAAACCATGGTTACTATGGTTTAAAGGAGAAGTTTACTTCCAAAACAAAAAATTACAGATAATGTACTCACCCCCTTGTCGTCCAAGATGCTTATGTCTTTCTTTCTTCTGTCATAAAGAAATTATGTTTTTTGAGAAAAACATTTCAGCATTTTTCTCCATATAATGGACTGCAATGGTGCCCCAAGTTTGAACTTCCAAAATGCAGTTTCAATGCAGCTTCAAACCATCAGAAATATGGTTGTAAATGATCCCAGCTGAGGAAGAAGGGTCTTATCTAGCAAAACGATCAGTTATTTTCATTTTAAAAAAATGCAATTTAAATACTTCTTAATCTCAAACACTCATCTTGTCTCGCTCTGCCTGAACCGTGTATTCTGACGCAAGACAGTTAGGGTATGTTGAAAAACTCCAATCGTATTTTCTCCCTCAACTTCAAAAATAATTTCAAAATCAACCTACATCACTGCAGAAGTACCGACCCAGTCTTTGCAAAGTGAACATGCAAAGAAGATCAAACAAACCCTTAACAAAAAAGGTAAAACAGTGATATAGGGCGATTTTAAAGTTGAGGGAGAACATGAGATGGGAGTTTTTCAACATACCCTAACAGTCATAAACCGGAAACGGATCTGTAAATCTTTGTTCTGGAAGTGGAGTTCTCCTTCATGTATAGTGACCATGATTTTTTGGTTTTATTGGTAGTAAAACCATGGTTAATTTTCATAAGCGTTTTGGTTATAGGGTTTTCTGAGTGCACACATCCAAAGCACGTGCACAGAAAGCAGCTGTCACATGGCTTGTGAGTGAGACTAAACTAAGTTCCCTTTCATGTCTTATTGCGCTTAAACTGATCAAACACACACAAGTTCATGTTAAAACACACACAAGTTACAAAAACAGTCGGTAAATCCACTGCTCTTTTGTCTCCTCTGAGGCTGGGGCTCTAAATAGTGTTCTGTGCTCATCTGTGCAGCCAAAGACAGAACAGCATGCTTTGCTCAAACTTTCGCCATGGCGTTACAACTGGTACACCGTTGTTGCTTGCTCCGTGGGTGGAAATGTGCAGATTAAGAGGTGGTAATATTATAATAAGATCCCCTTTCTACGTGACGGGGTGGAGCGAAATCTGAGCAGCTCATTTTTCCACATGCTTGCAGAGAAAGGCTTACTAAAACAAAGCTACTGGGTTGTTCTTTTTCACATTTTCTGGGTTGGTAGATAAACCAGAGACCGGATTATAACGTATTATAACGTATAACACAAGGCAAAAGTCAGGTTTTCATGATATGTCCTTTTTAAAAATTACACAGTGTCACAAAAAGACATGTACCACAACCTGAATAACCTTTTACCGGCTAATAAGGTATACATTATTAGTCAGATGACAGAAGGCATGCAGACAACTGTGTAAAACAGGCTTTTCAGCAAAGTTTTGAGCATGTTGATAATTTAGGGCCTTGGAAATCTGCTGTGTCAAATATGACACAGTTGGCCTTACAGGGTTAATATTTAGCATGTACAAAAAGGCTCTAATTTCTTGTGCACAGATGGGGGAAGTGTCAAAAATCAGGCGAAATGTAATTGCAAGTGCTTGTGTAAAAAAACAACACCCCTCATTTCCTAAGACGCTGTCACAAGTGTTGATAAGCGCAATTAATGATAAAGAGCACAGCACACAGAAGCACTTCACCTGCACTGTGCTCTAATTTACTGAAAAATTTCCAGCAGCAAAAGGTTCTGGAGTGGATCCTGACCGAGTCATTTTGTAGTTCCTGAGGTCAAAACACAGCACGGCTTTCAAGAGAACAATTAGACTTGCTGTATAAAGTTGAAATGCACTTGAACGGAGGCTCGGGGGCTACGATGCCCAAATTACCTGAAAGCGGAGAAAGATGTCTGACGGCAATTTATTTTGGATTCAGCTTGTGCGCCAAAACCCTGCCGCATTTCCTGTCACACGTCTTCTCCAAGTATACTGGAAATGTGCCTGACTTTCAGCCACGATTATGAGCCTGTCTATATAGTCTTGCACTGGAGTGCTTGTCCATTATTGCCTTGAATTGAACTGTAATGGTGTTCAAGGGCAGTCCTAACAGTTAATGCACACTAGGCTCTGCAAAATGTGTGGAGAGCTTCCAAGCCAACTCAGTAAAAAAAAAAAAAAAAAAAAAAAACTCTCAGTCAGGACTGATGCTGTCACTGTTTTAGACTCTTAACCTATAGACATTTGTATGTTCATGTAGCCAGCAAATCCCCTCAGGCTTAAACTGGCACTGCTGGTGTAGTAAAAACAGGCAGATGGAAGTTTCTGTGACGCATTATTCATCAGGGATTTCTCTTCAGCCCTCAACTCATATATAGGATTAACATTTGCAAGCACAAGCTTCTAGGCTCATGTTGTCAGAGCACTAAAATCATAGCTGATTATCTAAATGCTATAGTGCATTATTCAAATAAAATGTGGGAACTGATGCTTTGATTGCCTTGAGTGATTTTTATCCTCTCTATAATGTCTGAAACGGCAGTTTGATACTGAAGGATTACTAACATAAAGCTGAACATGTATAGATAATAATAATGTTTTTCCATAATATTGCAATGCAGTGAGAATGCAAATTTCTGCTATGAACTATTAAGCAGATTCAACCTGGCACAAAATCCATAACAAACAGCATAAACCCTTAACTCTCTAATCTTTTTTCAGTGAGAGTCATTTTCACCAGAGTGTGAAATGCAAAACAGCATTTTTCATAAGAACACTTTTTATAACAGTTTCTATCTCTGAGGTTTAACTCAGGCTGCATGATTAATCATAATAAAACCAAAATCATGATATGAATGCCAAGTTCTGTCATGAAACTCTAGATGGCACAGGCTGATGGGTTCTTAACGCAAACTGATGATATTCACAATGTTAAACTACTTGGCACAAGCTGATTTACATTACACTGATTACATTTAAACGGCTGGTTTGCGTTCACTAGAGCATTTCGCAGCACAATTCCTCCTAAACCCTCCACCTTCCCCAGCTCCACCTGTATAGATCTGCTACAGGTTATTATATATGCTACTTGTGCAGCAACAGTGTGTCTTGAATACTCACAGCACCGTATTGGTGTATGTATTTGCAGTAGCAAGTTCCTGTACTTGCTTTGCAGCAACAACAGCAATAACCAACAGCAGCAGCAATTCATCAGCGTAGTGAATCTATTCTGCCAAGACCAAATACATTATTTAATATTGTCATATCCATACAGTAGTCATGATAGAATTTACATCAGTTTTACCATCCTTGGAGAAAAGTCACGGGTGAAATCCAGTCATTTAAATAGAAGTTTCATGTGAGGGAAAAAAAAAATTCCCACTGCAGATTTCACTTTTTGGCCAAAATAAAAGAAAATAAATAAATATTTTAATTAAAATAAATATATATTAGTATTGCGATTTTACTGCTATAAAGAAATATTATTATAATTATATTATTTTTCTTTAATATCTTTTTTTTTGTATTTTACAGTGAAATATTACAAAATATTTTATAACATCAAACAATTATTGTTTCTTATCTTGTTAAAATATTTATTTATATACGTACATTACATAACATAATCTTATTAATATAATATTTAAATTTTATATAATATTATATATTTATATTTTATTTTAATATATTTTAAATTAATAAATATTTTGAATAAACACCTTTTAACTGTCACTCCCTATCTTGAACATAGACATGAAAATGCACTATCCAAAGTTAAACTTTTATAATTCATGAATGAAAACATTTTGTAATATGAATTTGATGTACAGTTTCTATGATAATGCAATGTTTGATTTTAAAATGGCTTTCAAAGGATGAATTTTAAGATTTTAAGTTTTCATTTGATATATAATTTCTTAAAATTTCTATTGCGTGATAGGGAAAAAGGCAACAAAGAAAGTCTTTTTGTGAAAAAGGTCAGACCTCCTGTTATGATGTAGATTTTTGAGGTGCACTCTTGTCATAAATTAATCTATTACTTTTCCTACATAATCTGTAACACAAAAGAGTGAGTAAAGAGTGGTAAAATACCTATTTAGGAGTCTTAGACTTTCCCAACGATAGTTTGTCATGATTAGATTAGAATTTATTTGTAATATCGTGAAGTAAACTTAGGCGTCCCACAGAGGGGACGGTGACAGTTAAAGGGTTAAAGGGCACCTATTATGCAAAATCCACCTTTACATGGTGTTGGAAATAAATGTGTGTTGTCAATGTGTGAACACAACCACCCTACAATGATAAAAATCCATCCCACTCTAGAGCCACTGTAATACATCATTCAGAACTGAAAAGGGTGTACTTTATTTCTATTTGTGTGCGCTCACAATATCAACAAAACGTTGTGCTTTTATAAAATAAAGAAAACAACAGGACGCGCTTTCTGCTGTCTTGGTCTTGAACAGGAGCGCTTCACAAAAATAAACCGAAACTCATTGAATACTTGCCTCACAGACATGATAAATGTATCAATAGAAAGCTTTAAATTAATACTTTAAAATGAAATAATTCAAATTGAAAACAAAAACTCTTTATGTAACTCATTATGTAAGCTGTAAAGATGCATTTGTCTCTAAAGGCACGTCCAATTAGGAGATGGCGAGTCAGGTTCATGAACTTCATCTTTATGACACTGACTCTGACTCGAGAAAACACAAGCTTATTGATAAACGCGGAACTCTTAAAGCTGCGCTGAAGGCATGATTGCTGCTGCTGGTCGGGACAAAACACTGTCTGAGCCATGCTAGACAGTTGCGGTAAGCATGGTCTCATGTTGTTTCTTTTTTATCACCACAATTGATGGATGTCTAAAAATATAAAATATCAGGCCCTGAGGTCTGAGCTATAAAGTCAAAATTGGCCTGAAGCCCGGGCCCGAAATGCAGGGCTCTAACCCACTCCTTATTTTTTAATCCCCATAAAACCAAACCAATCTCATTAGGCATGCAGTTTTGATTCTCAAAGAAATATGAGGTCACACTGTTCAGGCCCCGCCCACAACCGCTGACTAACTGTCGTGCATTGCCATAGATTTCACACTCAGCGAGTTGTGTTCACCAGCGAGTACGCTGTTCATTTTCTCCACACTTGAGCAGCTGAGGGGGCAGTCATGGCCTAATGGTTAGAGACTCTGACCTGTACCCCAAAGGTTGTGGGTTTGAGTCTCAGGTCTGGCAGGGATTGCAGGTGGGGGGAGTGAATTACCGGCACTCTCTCCACTCTCAATACCACGATGCAAGACACTTGAGCAAGGCACCGAACCCCCGACTGCTCCCCACACAGCTCAAAGACAACGGCATGGCTCAGTGGGCTCTGTAACATTTCAAGTTTTAAACTGAAAGTTTCGTCACACTTTCGGTGTGATTGGCTTCCTGTATGTAGGACTAAACACTGGTTCTCTTGCTCTCAGTCATGTTGCTTCTACCGACTGTTTATTGCTGTAGGTATGCAAAGTAGAGATGTATATGCCATGCCCTCTTTTAAAGACAGGGCGGAAATATGCAGGTCAATTGCATTTAAAGTGATACACACCAAAAGAGCTTTTTTGTAGACACGCCCCAAAATGAACATTTTCCATGTTATAATAAATGATCTGTGGGGTACTTTAAGCTGAAACTTCACGGACACCTTCTGGGGACAGCCCAAGATCAATGTTACATCTTGTAAAAAGGGGCATAATAGGTGCCCTTTAATACATTTTGAATGAATAAATATTTTAAATGAATAAATAAATAACTAAATAATTCCCAAATCTTACAGCACATATTAACAGCACTTGAGACCCCAGATTCTATTCATGAATTCACGCTCATCCATCATAAAGTCTCGCTACTCCAGCTCTGAAAGAGAAAGCAACTTGGGGCTAACAATCTCTCTGCACAGTTGGCACATAGCCGCCCACAATTGAAGGCGATGGCCTTTTGCTGAATTACTTTCTCCTTAATCAATGACACTGCGAGTAAGAAATATATTCTGAAAAATGGGGACGGGCCATGTTATCAATCAGCCGTATCTGCGTTGTGTCTAACTGATTAGCCAAATACATCACTACGTCTCGTCACCGTGAACATTCATCATTTAACGAGGATGAGCGAGACAGTTATGAGATTGTGCAGAGAGAAAATCAACTGTAAAATCCACCAATCAAACTCAATACAGCTGCCTAAGCAAGTGCCCAGCGTGTTACTTATTCTGAACTTAGTGAATGCTTTTTAACTTTGGCATTCACAGTTTCTAGCCAGAACTGTGTTTCTGTTGTGTATGTAAACAGCTCTGTTAGATGAGAAGGAAAGATTGCAATGTTCAGGAAAGAACTTTTTAAAAAGCCTTTGACAGGCATTGTACTGTGGACAAACATTCCCTCGACGTGCTTCCTGGGGATGGAAGTAGGAAACAATTAAGTGGATCAGCACAGGGAGACTAGTTTCCCTCAACAACAACAGTGAAATCAGGTAGTGGATACTTTTTATCCAACATCCTGAGGCACATAAAATGTTTTGTCTCAGACTAGTCACACACGCTTCCTTTGATTATTTTTTTCCAGGTCTTAAAGAGCGATTCCAGTTAAATGCAGTATCCATTGTCAAAGAAGGAGAGTGTGCTAATGATTTTTGGATGGTGCATTTGAATCACGGGTGTCATAGAAACAGGGCACAGTAAATTACTTATGCGCCTCTTTCAAAAAAGTGACATTCAGTTATTCAAATTACGACATTTAAAAGTGTTTTGGTCCTCCTCGACATCGACTTCCCTTGACCCTGTATGCACGAACCACAATGTGACCCCAAAAGCATTGCCAAAACATCTTCAGCACTAAGCAAAATGAATACAGATAAGGGAGGCACTTAAATAGATTACTAGAAATGTGTGAATTCTGACCCACTAGTGGCACCAAACGGAACTGCAGTCTGTTTGTTTGAGAATAAATTAAACACTTGTACTTGTAAACATACATCACCACATCACCCTAGAGGACATTAGTGGTACTGCGGCAGCCAGTGAGGTCTTAAAGGGATAGTTCACCCAAAAATGAAAATTCTGTCATTAATTACTCACCCTCATGTCGTTTAAAAATCGTAATACCATGCAGGGTCAGAATGCTCTCAGATTCAATCAGAAATATCTTAATTTGTGTTCTGAATTTGAACGAAGGTCTTACGGGTTTGGAATGACATGAGGGTGAGTAATTTATGACAGAATTTTCATTTTTGGGTTAACTATTCCTTCAATGTGTTTGAATACTATTGTAGTATGAAATGTAGAATGAAATGAATGAATAATGGTATATAGTTCACCCAAAAATTACTTTTTTCATCTGCAGAAAACAAAAATAATAGAGATTAATAAACACATTTTGGGATGGATTGTCACTTATCAAAAGTTCAAAAGTTTGGGGTTAGTAAGATTTAGTTTTATGTTTTTATATGTCTCGTCTGCTCACCAAAGCTGCATTTACACAACCAGTTAAAAATTTTTGAACCGTAAGATTGTTTTGTTACAGCAAAAATGGTACAATTTTGAAATATTTTTACTATTTAAAGCATTTTAAAATGTAATTTATTCCTGTGATCAAAGGTACATTTTCTGCATCATTACTCCAGTCTTCAGTGTCACATGATCGTTTAGAAATCATTCTAATATGCTGATTTGCTGTTCAAGATTTAACTCAACTACACTGTAAAAAACAATTTGTTGAGTCAACTTAAAATAATTTGTAACTTGGCTGCCTTAAAATTTAAAATTTAAATTTTATTCAACTTGAAATGTTAAATTATAGTAAGTGACAACTTGGATATTTGAGTTGAATCAACTTAAAATTTTAAGGCAGCTGGGTTACTTACCCATCTGTTAAGTTTAGCAAACACAAATATCTAAGTTGTTACTTAGTACAACTTAACATTTCAAGTTGACTAAACTTATTTTAGTTGACTGAACTTAAAATTTTAAGGCAACAGGGTAACAAATTATTTTAAGCTGACTCAACAAATTGTGTTTTTTATTTTTTTACAGTGTATTGTTTAAAAATTATTATATGGCTGGCTTCAGATAAACTCAAAATAGGATTTAAATTATAAATCAGATACATCATTACTAAAGGCATCATTATTATTTATTCTTATTAAAAAATGTTCATTTATTGAATATACTAATACATGGTTTAAGCAAGAAATACAGCCATTTTAAGCAATAGTTGAGTTAAATAAAACTACCCAGAAACAGGGTAGTTTTACATTTAACCCTACCGCTGGGCCAAAACAACCTACTCACTGGGTTTGCCCATATTTCATTTTTAAGAGCATAGCAAATAAATCCATAATGTTACAAAAGATCTCAGTCGCTTTTGATTCATTTTAACACATCCTAGCTAAATAAAATTATTAATTTCTTTCAAAAAGATTAATCTTACACCCCCAAACTATTGAACAGTATTATCCATGCTTCCACTGAGTGAAAGAGCACAAAAGCAGGTTGGTTCACAAGAGACGTTTTCATCTCTTTTGTGACTCAGATGATGGAAGAACATCACAAGAAATATGCAGTCCCATGTGTTTTAGCCTCTGGGTGCAAACCAGGTTAAGGTTGAAACTTTCAGTGATTATAGATTGTGTTTTTAGTGTGACTGTGGACAGCGTCTCTACGGACAGAGCCATTAATGGATCTGGGGGTGTAGATGTGTTGTCCTGACTTATTGAAGCCTGTGCGACACAGATGCATTTAGGAGTTAAGTGTCATGCCACAGAGGTCTGCCTAAGGCTAAAGCTCCTTGATTAATGTGTTGAAATTCCTTCATGATGTCCCCATTGAAAATAATTAGGAATGAGTCATCACAAGCTCAACCGCTGATGTTCCCTCTGAGTCTCGTCTTCTCATGAATAACAATCATTTTTGAGCTCCTTCAGAAACGAGAAGGCTGCAGAGGCATCAGACAGGTATATAATTAATTCCTCAGTGTTAATTAATTGTAGTTTTTATTCAAATCGCTGCTGTAAAATGATTATTACTATCCTTATATGATAAATGATGATGATAATAGATAAATGCAACATAATATCGCCTCCCTGTCAGTTTATTAGTGTAAATTTCAATGGAATTGGCCACACAGGATGTTGAATTGGATGAGGGACTTAAATATATTCAACAAGCAACACTTTGTGTGATTCTGCCATGTATAATTAGTGCATCATTCATTTTGATTATGATTACACTCAATTTTATTCCCTGATATGTAGAATACTTACAATGCTGAATAATGTTTCCCCAATCAATCAGACATATTCTCTAAAGTATATATATTAAATCAGTCTTTTTATACCATATAATCAATAGATATATAATCTAATCAAATACATTCTATAACATATTGTATCTAATATATATAAAATTTACAATTTTAAATCAAACAGTGCAGCTAGTCAGTTCAAATTCAAAATTGAGCAGTAGCAACAGAATTTAAAAGACATTCTTAGTTTAGTTCTCAATGCCACACAACCCTGATACAAGATGTTTTTTTACCTGTGCGTCCATGAGCAGGTGTCTCATTAGAGCCATGGATTGGCTCAAAGTATCCCTCTCGGTGGGCAGGAAGGTGTCCTCTTCATGGCTCATGGTGTTGGGTTTGCTCACCATGAAGTGAGCGATCTGGTCGTTCAGGCTGTTCAGAGACTGCACAGCTGGAGAGAACGAACGAAAGATGGATCAGAATCAGCACACACACTAATGCCACATCCCAGCCTATATGTGTTTGATATTTTATTGTGGTCAAGTTTACATTATACAGCAACAACCAACCATACATAAAGCACCGTTATAACTTCACTGATGGAATAATTGCCCTGTCATTTATATCAGATAACATGAGGCCATGAGACTCTCTGAGCTGTTATTGCTTTTCTCGAATTGCTCTGGGCAAAAAGAACACATCCCATAAAAAATAAAGCCAGCGCTGGCACTCCATTTGGACCAAGTGTCAACCATAGGATAGCAATCAAAGGCCTTTTTCACACATACTGCGTCTGCAGATTCGCATTGGGCTTTCACACTGACAGTGTTTCTGCAGCTCTTACAGAAAAACACACCGAGTATTTTCTCTAATAATAGCCATAAATTGCAAAATAGCTGTCATTGTGTGTCATTAAAACTGATCATGAAGTCTAATTTACATGAAAAGCACAGCTGCATTTACACCACAGTTCAAAAGTTTGTGATCAGTAAGGTTTTTTTTTTTAAAGAAATAAATACTTTTATTCCACATGGATGCATTCAATTTATCAAAAGTGACAGTAAAGACCTTTACATTGCTGCAAAACAAGTATTGAGGTTTTCAACATTAATAATAAGAAATGTTCCTTAAAGGAGAAGTTCACTTGCAGAACAAAAATTTACAGATAATTTACTCACCCCCTTGTCATCCAAGATGTTCTTATCTTTCTTTCTTCAGTCATAAAGAAATTGTTTTTTGAGGCAAACATTTCAGGATTTTTCTCCATATAGTGGACTTCAATGGTGCCCGTGAGTCTGAACTTCCAAAGCGCCGATTAAATGCAGCTTCAAAGGGCTCTAAATGATCCTAGCTGAGGAAGAGGGATCTTATCTAGTAAAACGATTGGTTATTTTCTATATAAATTTATAATTTATACACTTTTTAACCTCAGATGCTTGTTTTGTCTAGCTCTGCGTGAACTCTGTGCATTCTGCATACTCAATACAGTTAGAGTATGTCAAAAAACTCCCATCTCATTTTCTCCTCCAACATCAAAATCGTCCTACTTTGCTGCAGAAGTACCGACCCAGTGTTTATAAAGTGAATGTGCAAAGTAGGTCAAACACCCTTTACAAAAAAGGTAAAACAGCGATGTAGGACGATTTTGAAGTTGGAGAGGAAATGAGATGGAAGTTTTTTGACATACCCTAACTGTCTTGAACTGGAATACACAGAGTTCACACAGAGTTAAAAAGTCAAAAAGTATATAAATTGTCTTTTTTTTTCGAAAGACCCTTCTTCCTCAGCTGGGACCAGTTTCAACTTAAAAACTTATGTTTAGCAGCTGCCTTAAAATTTTAAGTGAAGTCAGCTTAAAAGTACAAGTCATTTCAACTCATGAGTTAAATAAACTTAAAAGTACAAGTCATTTTAACTTACTTTATTGTAGTGAGTTGAAATGACTTGTAGTTTTAAGCTGATTTAACTTAAAATTTTAAGGCAGCTGCTGAACTTAATTTTTTAAGTTGAAACTGGTGAAAACTTTACACAGTGCACTATATGAAGAACATTCCTGAATTTTTTTCCTTAAAAAACACAATTTCTTTACGACTGAAGAAAGAAAGACATGAACATCTTGGATGACAAGGGGGTGAGTACATTATCTGTAAATTTTTTGTTCTGGAAGTGAACTTCTCCTTTAAGCAGCAAATCAGCACATTAGAATGATTTCTGAAGGATCATGTGACGCTGAAGACTGGTGTGATGAAATAAATAAAACAATAAAACAATAATTTTAAATAAATTGTGATAATATTTCACATAAAAACTATTACATACATTACAATTTAAATGGTACTTTTTAATTGTAAAAAAAGGATTTTCTTTGCACGTTCGGTCTTTAAGCACTGGGTCGCTACTTCCACCTACATCACGAGTTACCTTTCCAAGTAATGCGTGAGGTCAAGCTAGTGGAACACAGGCATTTGTGGTTAAAAAGTATATCAATTGTATATAATAAGACCCTTATTCCTCGGTTGGGATCGTGTAGAGTCCTTTGAAGCTGCACTGAAACTGCAATTTGTACCTTCAACCAATTGACTCCCATTGAAGTCCACTATATGGAGAAAAATCCTGGAATGTTTTCCTCAAAAAACATAAATTTTTTTCAAAAGGAAAAAGTAAGACATGAGCATCGTGGATGACATGGGCATGAGTAAATAATCAGGAAAGTTTTATTCTGGAAGGGAACTTTTAATCGACAAAGAACAGAACCCAAACCCATAGTATAATTTACATATGAAAAAGCTTAACTCAATTCAGATTCAGATTCAGTCAGATTTCTTGAACAGAAACAATTCCTGTGCAAACAATGCTGGGTGAGTAGTTAGCTCGATTGTTTCTTGTTGCTTCATAGAAAAGCCTATATAATAAAGAATCATGTCTATATGTCTTCTGGCTTGTGCACATTGCAAAAAAATGTGACTCTGTGTCACTCTGAAATGACACATGGCCTGTATGATTAAAAAAGTTGAAATGTTTCACCATGTAATTCGAAATTTCATCACAATCAACAGCACCCCGTTTGCTTTCATTGGCATAGGTGTGTCCATGTGCATGATCTCAGCTGGTATGTGTCTGGCTTGGTTAGTTCATCAAGCTTTGCTGCAACCCTCCAGATGATTCGGCTCATTGGCATGCAGTCTGGCCTTCTCTAATCCTTCTCCCATGGGCTCGGCAGCTCCCCGCGCAAGCTTCCATTTACCATTAATCCCTCTCACTTAGCGAAGGCTGCCAGAATTATTGTAAGTCCATTACCACTGTAGAAATCTCACATCCATGCCCATTTGAATGCATTTATTCATAGTCCCCGGCAATCACGCCTGACCCTTGTTTGCCTCTATCAATCAGTGCATCAGCATATCCAACAAATTAAAAGAGGCACATCAGTCTTTTTCCCTACAACAGCATCGTAGTGAAGAGTATTCAGTGTGGCATTGACCTCAGCTGGCCGCGAAACTAATGCTGACATATACATCCAATAATTACAGTTTTTGTACGACTCATCAACTCTGATGGCAAACAAGCCAGCGCTGTAGGGTCACACAGAAGGAGTGAGAATTAGACAGAAAAAGAGGCCATCGACCATCTAACCTGTATGATGTTTTTTCTTCAGAGGAACACAGAAAGTGTAATGCTGAAGAATCTAGTCTGAGCTTAACATTAAAGAGATCTGACACATTCAAGGCTCAGAAAGGCAGTAAGGACATTGTAGAAATTATCCACGTGACATTAGGAGGAAGGAAAGGAGAGGACGTGACGTGTGGCAAAGTATGGTGACCCATACTCGGAATTTGTGCTCTGCATTTAACCCATCCAAGTGCACACACACCTGGAGCAGTGGGCAGCCATATTGCTATTGCAGGGAGCAGTTGGGGGTTCGGTGCCTTGCTCAAGGGACTCATCTTATTCATGGTATTGAGGGTGGAGAGAGCGCTGGTTATTCACTCCCCCACCTTCAATCCCTGCCAGACCTCGAACCCGCAACCTTTTGGTTACAAGCCCGACTCCCTAACCATTAGGCCACGTCTGCCCCGAAGTTAGCGGTTCAACTGTAATTTTATAACGTACAAATTAAAACTGGGCATTCTAAGGAGCCACAGAAGGTACACTGTTAGTCGCTTGCTAGCGGTAGTCTGCATAAATTTTCACTTACCACATAAACAGAGTAAAAAGAGATGACTGATAGGACGATGGTGAATGATTTGCAGATCCTGAGCACCACTGACAAACATCTAATCTTGTAAAATGCGTGATAAGTACTGCTGCTTCCTAGTATACACAGAGTACATGTGATTACAAATCTTGAAAGTAAAAGTAAAAAGCAAGTGCACATTCAAAAGCGATTTCAATGCTCTGCATATTATTAGCGGCTCCCTTATATGGGCCATTCTACAGAATTGGTCCAAAGTCAGAGTTGGAAACGTCTTAAAAAAATTAATTTTCCAAACAATTTGTATGTATGCAAATTGTATAATATTCAAGTTATTTTTCTCATATTGTATTTTCAGAAAGTTTTGGAATATTTGTCCTCTCCCCAAATTTGTCACTACCAAAACAGTAATAATAATTTATTTAGAAGGGTTATATTGACCTATTAAGATTTTTGCTTTTTTATTAAACTTTTTTCAGAGGTAAATCCATAAAAAATAATGTTTTAATATTTCAACTGTAATTAATTATATTTGTTGTTTTGAATCCAATTTTTCTTTGTAAAAGGCAAAAAGTTAATCATACTGATTTCAAAGTTAAGGATTCATTAGTTTAAATATACACTGAACCAAAAACTATCACAACATCTTAGTTGATAATTCAGTATACTTTATTTTTAACAAAACATCCCAAACGTTGAATATGTTTGATGTGCAAAGACAACAAAAACAATGTTTTTTCTCTTCCATGTCAGTCTTTGGTGCTAGTCTTAAACAAAACAGTATCTTATTCCATATCTTACATTTGGTAATGTACAGTAATGCAACTACATGTACTCGCAAATGTATGTTTTCCTTTTAGTTTTCCTTTCGGTTGTGAAATCTGTTTATGAACTGTCCCTTTAAGAGTGTGGCTAGAGAGCTTCCACATCCTGCAGCTGTCATTCATCGAGGGAGCCTGTTAGTGCTCAAAGCATCATGTGGAAAAGCAGCCTTGGCTGATATGCTTCACTATGTTTAAAACCTCAAGAAAACAGTCAGTTCTACTTACTCCATCTGTTCTGTCCACTAAAATATTTCCATCTTCAATACTTGCATCTTATCTGATGCAATATGAAGTACACACCTCCCTACAAACAGTTAATATCTCAGTCAGGTAAAAAAAAAAAAAAAAAAAAAAAAAACTCATTTACGGATCATGGGTTTCAGGGTTGTAACCTAGAACCTTTGGGTTACCAGCCTGCATATTTATCCACTGCTGCAACCACCCCACTGACAAGTGAGAGAATATGGAGTCATTCGCTAGATGAATAAAATAAGGTCCAGTTTGATCTCATAATGCACAGTTAATGAAAACTTAATTAACTTTGGGAGGATGTGACTCAGCAGATCCAAAGGCCCTTAACAGCAAAAACAGAAGCACAAGGGCATGAAAGAGCCTTTGCTATCTTCCTTCAGCACTGAGGTATGGATTTAAAATCTGGTGCAGTCAGCTACAGCATTGCAGGGGTCATTTAAGATTTGAGAAAGATACTCTCGCATAGAGACAGCAAAATAAATACTACTGTCTCTTCTCAGAGAGAGTTTTCCAACCGGTATTACTTCCATTTTCCATGGGTGGATTGTTTTTCGTGTGATCGGAGATGCTCAAATCGCATTTCAGGAAATACCACAATATCTCTGCTATTGCTGACTGTGGCATAACACAATGCTGGAACGGAATCACATTGTTTCCTTATTATCCCCAACCACTCTGGAGATAAAAGTCAGGAATCTTGTTTTTATAAACACTGAGTCCATTCACCAAAACTGAGAGAAGTGGCTTAGAAACGGCAACGCTGAATCATAAGTTTGGCTGAAGTTTGTGGATTGTGCAATAACGTCACAGATAGCGATACGAATTTAAATGGCGTTCTAGAATACTTGATACAGATTGGTCACTTCTGCAACAGAGCAGTCAAACATGTTTTTATGACCGTTAAACTCTGCATTTCTCTTAGGGATGTGCCCGAATAGCGAATTGGGCATTCTAAGGAGCCACAAAAGGTACACTGTTAGCCGCTTGTTAGCGGTAGCCTGTTACATTACAGTAGCTGCATAAATTTTCACTTACCACATAAACAGAGTAAAGAAAGCTGACTGATAGGATGATGGCGAATGATTTGCAGATCCTAAGCACCACTGACAAACATCTAATCTTGTAAAATGCGTGATAAGTACTGCTGCTTCCTAGTATACACAGAGTACATGTGATCACAAATCTTGAAAGTAAAAGTAAAAAGCAAACGCACATTCAAAAGCGATTTCAATCCTCTGCATATTAATAGCGGCTCCCTTATATGGGCCATTCTACAGAATGGCCAGAGTTGGAAATGTCTTTAAAAAATGTATTTTCCCAAACAATTTGTGTTTATGCAAATTGTATAATATCCAAGTTATTTCTCATATTGTATTTTCAGAAAGTTTTGGAATATTTGTCCTCTCCCCAAATTTGTCACTACCAAAACAGTAATAATAATTTATTTAGAAGGATTATATTGACCTATTAAGAGTTTGTTTACATCTACATTGTATATATATATATATATATATATAATAATCAGAGGTAAATTCATAAAAATTAAATTTTTAACAATATTTCAAGTGTAATTTATGACATATGTTGTATTTTGAATCCAATTTTTCTTTGTAAAAGGCAAAAAGTTGATCATACTGATTTCAAAGTTAAGGATTCATTAGTTTAAATATACACTGAACCAAAAACTATCATAACATCTTAGCTGATAATTCAGAATACTTTATTTTAACAAAACATCCCATGTTTCGGTAGTGACAGTAATGTTTTGGTGGCGACCACATCACATTACAGAATTTGAACTCATATACTAAAAACTACTAAAACATACAAAAATACAAAAAAAATTGCATAACTGTACAAAAATGTTGTTTATTTGCCCCAAACATGAGGACTACATGTTCCCTTTTGTCACTACCGAAACAATGATGACATGTTTTATTAGTGACTGTTTCGGAACTCCACCAAATGTTTCGGAAGTGACAATATTAGATACTTTTGAAGCTAGTTTAAAGATGCTAATCAGCACATGGTTAGCTAGCACAGTTCTGAACAGTGGTATACATATAAAAACTAAATGTTATGGAGTAACTCCCAAAAAAGTGTGCTTAACTGCAGAAAAAAAGAGTTTGGTAGTGACCTTCCTTGAAGTTACACACAGCTTTTTCAGACTTTTGTACACATTTACCTTAAAATGACGAGGCTTATGTACTCACACCTTGTAGCTATTTTTTTTACTTCACTTTTTAAAAGAATCAAAAAGTTTTGGAAAGTGGAAAATATAAAAATTATTTCAATATCATTTTCATAAGTTGACATTTACGGGTTAGGGTTCTGGACAGCCACTTCCCAATTGAAAGTACCCACTTAATGATAATTTTGTATATATTAAGCTTACTAATATTATTGTGGGTTTCAATAGATAAAAAAAGGATCTAAATAAACATCTAAGATTTGAATACTTAAATGCTTATTAAATGTTGGCTGCAGGACAGCAGTTTGCACCAATTCTGTAGAATGGCTGATATACATTATATACAGTATAACTACCCAACAATATAATTGCAAGAGAAAGCATTGAAATATATTGTTTCCTCCCATCTCGTATTTATTCCCATTAGGGATTGCGTTGTATACATTATTTGCTTTCAGAATACGGTATTCAGATTCAGTCACATCCCTATAAATTTTCTATACATACGACATACTGATGCTTTTAGTAGACACTTTTATCCTAAGTACAAAATAAAAAATGTTCCAGTGTGACTGTGGTAGAAATGGCCTCATAGGGCATAATTTTATGGTGGTCATAAACCCTTGATACATGATTAGAACCAAAGCATTTTCAGATAAAAACCCAATAAAAAAATTCACAAAAAAACCAAGAACCACCAGCTGGTAGAAGATTCAAACAGCTAGATGAGACAGTATATAACACAGTTACAACGGGTTCAATATAGCTAAATATATTTAGTAACCTGGAATGCAGAATAAATATATGAATTAATAATATTGTTATAGTGTTGAGACTTTTTCTAGGTGGATAATTTTTCTTAAATATACTAAGATAAAACAATTTAAACCCTACTAGGCTTATTCTGCATAATGAACAAATGACTGTACACTTATAAAAAAAATAATAATAACAACTTTTAATTACACTACTAATTCCCTAATTTAAATCCAATCAGCTTTATTCACAAACAATAATGCTCAGAGCAGCATATTAAAGGAACAATAGAGACGATCAGTTTCAAAAACACCTGCAGTAACAGTGTGGCCATGACTGAGTAAACAAGCCCTTACAGGAATAGAGAGGACATGTTGAAGAAGGTCGTAGCTTGTGTGGGCTCCTCTATTGACCAATAAGGTCATTCTCAGAAAACATTGAGACTGTGAGACAGGCCTGCCATAAAATGCAGTTGCGACGCGTGGAGCGCGTATGCCGAGCAGATTTACGATCAGACCTCGTTTCTGAGCGCCGCAGCACATCTTGGAATCAAAGCCAAAGCTAAATAAAATGTTTATGGTGCCAACTGACGAATGGAGTCTAATTTCACATTCAGCAGTTTACGAGGTGCGCGTCTGAAGAGGATACCTTAAGATGTGACAGAGGATAATGAAACCACGACATTGAAAGTGACACGGCATCGCATACCGAAATACAGTGCAATACACTGTTTCAGTTTTCCAGCAGTGCTGTCTGTCATAGACTTTGTGCTTCAATGCGACAAGCAAGAGACTTTTTCCAACAGAGAATCAATAAAGACTGAGTCTCAATACCAGCGTAATGACAAAGAGCTATCTGCCTTCACAGCAACGGCTAAAGAACAGAGTTTATGTTTCAGACTGATCATTTATAGATGCTTTGCAGTCAGACCTGTGTCACACTGTGACAAGTTGACTGAAGAATGGAGTTCTTTTTGAGATCTATTGTTTTTCCTAAACAGAAATTATTAATCGTCAGGTCAATGGAGAATTGTTGAAGTCTTTAAAATTTTGACCACAGTAATCTTAAATGTGTTTAAGTTTTAGAAGAGATCTCAACAATATCTCCAACTGTATCCATATTCGTCAAAATATCAATGTGTGCAATCTGAGATTAACTTAATTTTCACATCAATTGTTTTAATAAAATAAATCATTTGAGCTATGCTATCTACACTTATTTAATAGCTTAATGTCAACAACTATCATTTGTTTCTATTTTAATTTGTCCAAATGAATTTTAAGATAAACACTAAAGACTATTCTTAAAAGAATTAGTGACTACTCATAAAAACAGCTAGTTGCTTTGCACCAAAATGAATCAGCATTTTTAAACAAATGGTTTGATGATGATGATTCAATTACTTTCTCATTAATTTTAATTCCTTAAAAAAATCATTAATTTTAAATTCATACATAAATCAGCAATTTTGAATCCTTTAAAGGGGTCATTGGATGCTAAGTTCACTTTTTCATGTTGTTTGAACATTAATGTGTGTTGGTGGTGTATGTACAAATCTACCCTATAATGATAAAAATCCATGCAGTGGTTTTTAATTAATCTGTAAAAATAATATCCTCTTTTTCAAATCGAGCCGTTCTCAGATGCCTGTCGGTGTGTTGTCACACCGACAGAGACCGCTCCCACGATAGTCGATTGACATGAGCTCTTTACCAGCTGTTACCAGCTGTCACAGTCCAGTAACTTTCCATGTTTTGATGCCAGAGCAGGGATGTAAATTAGACAAGAATATCTCCGATTGAGTGATTGAGGTGTTGTGTTGCTGGATGTAATAATGAACATAGTGGTCATATTTACTCCCGACATCTGAGCCGCTGAACATGCAGTAGATTACGTTTGTTTGTGAATGGAATGCACCTCCCGATCTACATATATCCGTCTTTGTTCGCGTGAATCATTCATGATATAGCTTCACTGACAGCAGAAGTGAATATAACGTTTTTTTATTAATCTTTGCGATCGCCTTTCCTTATAACATGGTAGTTAGCAGCTAAACATGGCTAAATGCGGCTAATGTAAACAAGACCGTCTTTCCACAGATAGAAGAGAGGGGCGGGGTGAGCAGAGCTCATTTGCAATTAAAGGAACAACCCCTAGAATTATATGATTTTTGCAGAGCTGATTTTGGCAAGGTAAAAAGGGTGTTGTTTTACAAAACCATTGAGAATTTTTAATCAAAGTATATTAGAGAATTTTCATTAAGACCCTAAAGAATCATATCAACTTGTGGAAAATGGGCATCCGATGACCCCTTTAAATGACTTTTTCAATGACTCATTCATAAAGAGAATGAATCATTTGAATGAATGAATCAAATACTCTCTCATAAAAATAAACACTTGTTACAATCCTAATGAATCGGTTGATTAAAACAAAACAGTTGCTTTGAAACGGTCAAGTGAATAATTAAATGACTCATTCTTAAAGGAAGACACTTGTCACTTTCTTAAATGAAGTAGCGTTATTGAACAAATTGATTAAGTGAATGATTAAATGACTGATTCTTAAAAGAAGCCATTTGTTACTTTCTTAAATGAAGTAGCATTTTTTAACAAATCGGTTAAGTGAATGATTAAATGACTTATTCTTAAAAGAAGCCACTTGTTATTTTCCTAATTGAGTAGCGTTATTGAACAAATCGTTAAAGTGAATAATTAAATGACGTTTTCTTAAAAGGAGCCACTTGTTACTTTCTTAAAGGAAATAGTGTTATTGAACGAATCGGTTAAGTGAAAGACTAAATTACTTATTCTTAAAAGAAGCCACGTTTTATTTTCTTAAAGTAGCGTTTTTGAACGAATCAGTTAAGTGAATGATTAAATGACTTATTCTTAAAGGAAGCTACTTGTTACTTTCTTAAAATTAAGTAGTGTTTTTGAATGAATCGGTTAAGTGAATGATTAAATGATTTCTTCTTAAAGGAAGCCACTTGTTACTTTTTTAAATTAAGTAGTATTTTTGAAGTAATCAGTTGAGTGAATGATTACATGACAGATTTTTTAAAGGAAGTCACTTGTTTCTTTTGAAATGAATCCATGTTTTTGAAGAAATCACTGTCTACTGGCATTATGATGTAACTTGCAGAAAGAGTCCTTGTGGGAACAAATGGCAGTATTTAATAGTGGCTCCATTAATGCACAGACCGACAGCCTGTGAACACCCATTATGAAACCCTAAAACATTTTTAAGATGCTTATAGTGTAAACTTTATTCTGAATTTATTTTGAAGAGGAGCAATTTTGTTTAAAAATTAGTTTTTAAAATGTGTTTTAGGGTCTTAAGACCATAAAATATGAAAGAGCAAGGTCTGAATACTATATGTAAAGACATAACTGCAAAATATGTTCATCCTACTAAGTTCCTGGTAACACCATTACAATGTGCTTTCAAGGTTTCCTCTTAAAAGTCATTCACAATGAAAGATTTGTTCGTTGCTGCTAAATATTTCTCTTTGGTGACTCTTTGTGTGTCTGTCATTTTTGATGAAGCTTTACAATCTGATCTGGGGGATGAATGGAATAAAGTTCAGACTGTTCACAGTGACAGTTCCATAATTACATCAGAAAGCCATGTGTCGTCACAACAGACTGCGGATTCCCTAGTGGAGACATGAAAGAGAAAGACTGAGAAAAAAAACATTGCTGAACCAAGCCTGTGGCCATCTGATCTCTAATCTTGCTCTCAGATGATGACAACTGATGGCTGGTGTCCTCTCTCTCCCAGCCTGACAGGAGATGAGAAGAGCCCTATGCTGAAGCTAACACGGGGCCACCCACTCATTCACCCTGCTAGCGTGGCCCCTGAAACACATTACCATGTAAATGACTACACGCACTCCTCTCTCAGAGAGCGAAATGACACATTAAACGTTCCGACAGAAGATGAAATATGAAAACTTTCTGAGAATGAGTGGAAAATGATTTCAAGTGTCATAAGCCAAGCTAGGGTTTTATGGATTGAGAGAGATCAGTTCTTTATGAGCCAAAGATAAGATGATAGGATGAATCACACAGATCTCTAATCTGTTATGCATTTTGACCAGGCTTGGACACAAATGAATGATACTCAGACAAAAGCGTTTATGTTGGAAGGAGGTGAATTTGATAAACCGGGATTAATGAGTTTCAGGATTATGTTGTAAAACATCTAGGCTGTCCCTCATATTTATGATCAGGTTGTAATAGTCATCATTTGATTTCATTTTAAAAAACTCTAACAAAGTTATCTTCAGCCCTGTCGATGGTCCTGTAAGTATTTAAAACATACTGCTGCTGCACAAATAGCATATCTAATAATCCGTACCAGATCTAAACAGGTGGAGCTGGGGAAGGTGGAGGGTTTTGGAGGAACTCTGAAAGCACATGTGAATGCTAGTTAGTGAATGCTAACCAGCCATTTAAAGGAGAAGTCCACTTCTAGAACAACAATTCACACATAATTTACTCCCTTGTCATCCAAGATGTTCATGTCTTTCTGTCTTCAGTCATAAAGAAATTATGGTTTTTGAGGAAAGCATTTCAGGATTTGTCTCCATATAATAGACTTCATTCCCTGATTTTGAACTTCCACAATGCAGTTTAAATGCAGCTTCAAAGGGCTCTAAGGAAGAAGGGTCTTATCTACCGAAACGATCAGTCATTTTTTTCAGAAAATAAGAATTTGTATACTTTTTAAGCACAAAAGCTGGTGTAGCACAGGCTCTGGGATGCACGTTCACGATGCTACGAACTAGTGATGGGTCGTTCTTGAATAAATCTTTAATGTGACTCGGAAGAACGAGTTGTCTCGGGGAGTGATTAGTTCAGTCTTCGAGTTTTTTTTCGAGTCGTTCGTTCATCTTATAGGGCTGTCACGTGATAAATGAACGACTCAAACTTGAAAACTTGAGCTAATCATAGACTAAAGACCCAGGTAAACAATGTTTTTTTTTTTGTTTGTTTCTTATAGCATTATAGTTTTGTCTTGTTTGTAGTGTGATCAACATTTGTGTAGCAGTAGATTTGTTAGGGAAGTAACACGCAACATTTTAATTATATTTTGCTAAAATGAACCAAATGAACAAAATGACTCGAAAAAAGATTTGTTCATTTTGCTGAACAAGACTCAAAGGTCAGAGTCTGTAAAATTACCCGAACTTCCCATCACTACTACCAATCATGTCTATGTTCATTGTCTATGTAGAGTATGGCGATAAACTCTCTTATTTTTACAACTTCAGAATCGTCCGACATTGTTGTACCTTTTTGGTTGTAAACAGCGTTTGACTTACTTGCACTTTCTTAGTCTTTGCGCGTTCGCTTAAACACTGGGTCTGTAGTTCCGCCTACGTTCCGCATGACCTTTTGACTTGATTCAATAGTACGTAGCGTCCTGAACGTGCATCCCAGAGCCTGTGCTACACAAGCTTTTGTGCTTAAGAAGTATACAAATTTTTATTTTCCAAAAAAATGACAGAAAAAAAAAAAGACCCTTCTTCCTCAGCTGGGATCGTTTAGAGCCCTTTGAAGCTGCATTTAAACTACATTTTGGAAGTTCAAAATCAGGGCACCAATGAAGTCCATTATATGGAGAAAAATCCTTAAATGCTTTACTCAAAAACCATAATTTCTTACAACTGAAGACAGAAAGACATAAACATCTTGGATGACAAGGGGGTGAGTAAATTATTTGTGAATTGTTGTTCTGGAAGTGGACTTCTTCTTTAAATTTAGCAGCAAGCTCATTGGCTGCGTATCCAACATGAACCAACCTGCAAAGCCAGGACATTTTTTAATATAACTCCGATTGTACTCGCCTGAAAGAAGAAGGTCATATACACCTAGGATGGCTTGAGGGTGAGTTAAACATTGGGGTAATTTTCATTTTTGGGTGGACTACCTCTTTAACAGCAGTTTATCCTCCATTTATATTTGGTTCAGGTCTACCACAGGATTCCTGATGCTTTCAGAACAAAAGAAACGAAACATGATAGCAAGAAAGCAAGAAAGAAACAGACTCTGAGTACTATCATGTTCAAGGGGGGATCTGATGAGCTCTTTGATTCCTCTGTAGCTGCTGGGAGCAAAAGGAGTCACTATGGGGCACCGTCTGCCAAGGCAATTTGAGGGCTTTCCAATGGCTTCACACTTCAAAAGTGAGGAGCAGAGTTAGATGAATGGATGTTTGGTCCCTCGCAGCTTTCCAAGTGCACAAGGGAATGCATTCAGCATCACCCCATTACCAAGGAAAAACACAACCAAATCAAAATGGAGACAAAACAGAAACGAAACAAGAAATGACTGAAACTGCCTTCAAGGGGGAGCATGTTCCCATTCTCGTAGCCTCGCGAACAAATGGTGAAATCAGATTCCAGAAGTTGGCATATGCAATAGCCATGCTAATTGCCAGGCAGTATAAGCGTAGACATTTCTGACAGTTTTATTATAGTTTTCCAAGCCTTTGTTTTGCATATTATAACAGAATTCCACACCATTTACATCACTCACTCAGAAACCTGCAATTTTGTTGTTTACATCACCGTAATACACGGCTATCTTTGACAGTGTGCAATCCATTTCCTGAGTGCCTTTGATTGTATGGTCTCCTGAGATGCAGACTGTGAGCCTGCACCTGCATTCCTGATACAAAGACAGTTAATACATTTGCAGTTTTGGACATGATGATTTGGCTCAACAGGACAAGCTAAAAAAAAAAGATAAGTGCCCTAGATTAGACACACATATGACTGTATTCATTCAATGACTGCGTTCATGAATCGGGGATTTTCAGCATGTGTTAGCCATCTGTGAACATTTAGACCTTTGCACCTCTGCAATTTGCTTTAAGCGAGAGTGAGAGGCAGAGAGGGAGGCTTGTTAAAGCGTTGTACAAGGTCAGTCCTCGGTGGAGAAAAAATTGTAAATGTGGTGATTTCCGAAAACATGAGTCAAATGGTCTAAGCAGTTAAACGCATAGTTATTCCAATTATAAAAATTCTTTGTGTGATTTTAAACCTGCATTATGCAACTTTTGTTGGTTAAAAATGATCCGAAATTAATTATTGAGCAAGTGCATAACCAATCTATCTCCTTACTTTAGCCAGATTCACAATGGTAAGCTTATAATAATGTTTTCGAATTTGAGTGGTTTGGGTCATTCGTCTATGCTTCATTACGTCACGTCTGTATACATAAAGAAGGAGTCCCGGCTAGTAGGCTATATCGAAGTAGGCGATATATAAGTTATATTCTCTCTCTTTCCCCTAATATTGGTTAAACTAGCAAACCTGTGTCAAGAGTGGGTTAATTGACTGTCAACAGTGTTAAACAAGTAAAATTGAACTAAAACTTATGTTTTGTTTATGAAAATATATTTCTAAACATACCATATTCTCAGTAGTTCTAGGCTTCCATGATGAGTAAAGGCCCAAAACACTAAAAAATGTCAACTAAGTTACCTGTCAACTGTGTTACCCAATAAAGTCAATAGTGTCATTGTTCAGTTAAGGTCAGTTTTTAGTTCTGTTCAATAACTCTAAAGTTAGAGTATTGTTTACAAACAATTTAAAAGTCAAGAAAACGCCAAGATTATCTGCAGAAAAACAGCAGCAGATAACAATAAAGGCGGCAAAGCTTCGTCTTTTAGTTTCAGTCTTTTTGAAAATCCCACATTGAATTGTGTCGCTCTGGTTACTGACGTAACCTCGGTTCCCTGAGATAAGGGAACGAGTATTGCATCGCTAACGCTATGGGTAATTTTAAACAAATCTGCGGTAAAATGAAGTAAACAAAGGGCAGATTTCTTATTGATGCAGTATGTATCTTCATATCTTCATTAAAAATAAAGTTCATTCACTCTTTTCTAATGTTGGGATTAGAAGGAAGGCTACAAAGACTGCTTTTTCCACAAATTGGCACTACAGAGCTTCCTGTTGTTTTCAGAGCCATCTTTATCAGTTAGTTTCTGCGTAGATCTGCATGTTCGCCTCTCTGGTAAACACTGTGCGTGAATCGGTGGGTGGGGCTAAACAGGCAACAATGTCAATCTTCTTCTGCGGAGGCGGTGCTTATCCACACTATTACATCATAGAGTAGAATATTCTAAAAGCTGTCGTTTTAGCAGACTGAAAGTTTGAAAGTTTGAACTTTGCTTACCAAGTTTGAACTTTCAAAATGCAGTTTAAATGCAGCTTAAACAATCCCAACCAAGCGAAACGATCGTTTTTTGTTTTTTTTTCTAAAAAAAAAAAATTACAATTTATATATATATTTTTTTTTAAACCTCAAATGCTTATCTTGTCTAGCTTTGTGTGTACGCTGTGTATTCGCTGTATATGTCGTTTTAGCAGACTGCCTTCAATATAAGCTGTTTTTTAGGCTAACAACAAAGTTTTGAGCTCTGAAACTTACAGGATGTTTTATAATACAATGACCTCTTATATGTCAAAAGATGACATAGGGAATTTTGGTTTCTTAGTTCATCATCCCTTTAAGAGAGCAAGGGAAAGTCAAGGCAGTAGCAGACTTGACAGAAAGAGAGAAGCGTAGGAAACATTCTTACTGGAGGAAAGTCAAGCAGCAAAATTAAAAGTTAGCACATTGGATCAATTTTTTTTCCCAAGATTTTTCAATGAACAGTACAAATGGAAATTGCTTCATTCAAGAACTTAATCAATAAACAATTTAAGTGGGTGCAAACTAGAACCTCTTCACTAAGCACCTGCAGTGTATGTATATTTTTTCAATAACTAGAATTTTTTTAGTATCCAGCTGCAAACTTTTTTTTTTCAAATTTAAAAAAAAAAATGTTGTTGTAAGTATAACCTGCGATGTATTGTTTCTTGGTCATTTCTCTACTTTCTCATGTCTAGTCTTTGTCAACTATGTTTCCTTATGGTCAACTGTGTTAATGCTGAGATTATAATATTCAAAAATACTTAGTTTCCTACTGTACAACATGTTTAGTGTGAAGAAATTGCCCACTGAGTCTTTTCTCCCTCAAGCTATTTTTCTTTCAAAACAGCATGTAGAAATTTGACTAGAAAATGTGATGACCATTTAACTACTTTTGTGAAAATGGAGCTCTATTATGCCTCTAAATATTTTGCCCAAAAAGTATAGTGGATACAGAATTTGTCAATCAGGTTGCTACTTAAATTCTAGGTATTTTTCCAAGCTATAAACAATTATGTATCTTGTCAGTAACATTGCTGACCGAATATATCTAACATCTGCAACCAGGTAACCCTGAGTTTGGCTAACAGAAAAAGTACAAGATCTTCACATTGTCAAATTCCAAATGTACCCCTAATTATAGAATGACCCAGTATCTGTAATTCCGAAGTACAGTGAATATCCACACATACACCTCAAGATGTTCATGTTTTTCGTCCTTCAGTCATAAAGAAAATATGTATTTTGAGAAAAACATTTCTGGATTTCTCTACATGTAATGGACTTCTATGGTGCCCACGAGTTTGAACTTTCAAAATGCAGTTTAAATGCAGCTTAAACAATCCCAAACGAGCGAAACGATCGTTTATTTTTTCTAAAAAAATAAATAAATTACAATTTATATATAGATTTTTTTAAACCTCAAATGCTTATCTTGTCTAGCTCTGTGTGTACGCTGTGTATTTCAGTTCAAGACAGTTAGGACAGGTAGAAAAACTCACATCTCATTTTCTTCTCCAACTTCCTTGTTTTAATTTTTTTTTGTAAAGGGCGTTTGATCTTCTTTGCACGTTCACTTTGTACTTCTGCAGCGATGTAGGATGATTTTGAAGTTGGAGGTTCACAAAGAGCTAGACAAGATGAGCATTTGAAGTTAAAAAGTATATAAATTGTCATTTTCTTTAAAAAATAACTGATTGTTTCACTAGATAAGACCCTTCTTCCTCAGCTGGGATCATTTAGAGCCCTTTGAAGCAGCATTTAAACTGCATTTTGGAAGTTCAAACTCGTGGGCACCATAGAAGTCCACTACATGGACAGAAATCCTAAAATGCTTTCCTCAAAAAAAACATAATTTCTTTACGACTGAAGAAAGAAAGACATGAACATCTTGGATAACAAAGGGGTGAGTACATCTGTAAATTTTTTTTCTGGAAGCAAACTTAAAGCAAATTTAGCAAATTTAAATATACAAAAAATTAAACTGAAGCTAGAAAATAATAATTAAAACTAACAATGACAGAATAAAAATAATAAACTAGAAATAAAATATTGATAAAATATTGAGGTAAACTATTCCTTTAAAGGATAGTTCTCTTGTGAACGATTTTTGCTTCGTTGCACACAAAAAGTATTCGCGAAGCTTCGTAACAATACGGTTGAACCACTAATGTCACATGGACCAGTGGTTCCCAACCACGTTCCTGGAGGCCCCCCCCAACGCTGCACATTTTGCATCTCTCCTTTGTCTGACACACCCATTTCAGGTCTTGGAGTCTCTACTAATAAGCTGATGATCTGAATCAGGTGTGTTTAATTAGGGAGACACGGAATACATAGCTTACAGAAACATGGTTGGGAACCACTGACATGGACTATTTGAACAATGTCCTTACTACCGATCTGGGGCTTGAACGTGTCAATTGCGTTGCTGTCTAAGCAGGGTCAGAAAGCTCTCAGATTTCATCAAAAATATCTTAATTTGTGTTCCTAAAATGAATGAAGGTCTTATGTGCTTGGAATGACATGAGGGTGACTAATCAGAGACAGAATTTTCATCTTAGTGTAAACTGTTTCTGTAATGCATGGATGTCCAATCCTACTCTTGAAGGGCCACTGTCCCTCAGAATTCAGCGCCAATACACTTGCCTAGAAGCTTCTAGTGAGTCTGAAGACCTTGACTAGCTGGTTTAAGTGTGTTTAATCTACACTCTAAAGGACCCCCAGAAACAAGTTTGGACACTCCTGCTTTAGTAGAGAGACTCATCACAATCCATAACTTCAGGCATCTCCAAAACAAACACTGAAGCAGGTCAGCAGTTACCACACCGCTATGCTGTTACCTTGGGTTACATCCATCCACTGCCATTTTCCCAGCCTGTCAACCAGCTCCCCCGAGGCCTCCTCAACCACCTTGACTTTCATTGTGCAACAGGCTTCTCAGGCTTTGAGAAGAACATGGGGCTGCTAAGCACCTCCACAAAGCCTCTAATCAGTGGCATACACAAACTGCAGTCCCCCGAGCCCTCGGGCTCTCCCAAACTACAGCCCTGAATGCAACCGCGCTGTCAGAGACGTTTACTAGGCAGAGGTGGAATTAAAGAAGAGCGAATAAGCATTTAAAACTTTGTGCGTCAGCAGTCACACACGATAAAACGCCACCAGAAGCACAGCAGAACTAAATAATAATATTTTCTAAAAGTAAACAAATTACAGAGAGCGCTACATCTGATTTTCATAATCTTGAATACATCCGTCGTGCAAAAATGTCAGTGTGACACAGGCATTAAAATGATAAAAGGAAACATTTTCATAGACTGAACCTGGGCTTTTATAAATGTAGCCTTATCAGTTAGGATACATTTGGAGCTCTGCTGAGTCTTAAGAAAAGTTGCACAGCCTTTAACATTTACACAACCAACTTTAAATTGAATTTTCTTCATGTTTCCAGAAATGTTCATCTGATGTCTTCCATTTAACCTCTGTGGGTGAACTGTTTCCATAAGCGTAAGGATTCTGTCAACTGAATTACACGGCAATGACCACACATTTGATCAAAATTCAAATTACCACAGAAAACTCCTCACGTACTTGCTCTTAATCCCTCTGAAACCTTCAGTCACTATGTTTAAAGCCCACAAAGGAAATTCTCTCTTTTCGGTGACACAATATACGCCAGTCAAAACTTTAAGAAACATCCCAGGCTTATGAGGATATTACAGCTTTAAACTTTTTCACTGCGCACGACTGTAGTGCTGTGCTTGTGACTGCCGGTAATTGCATTAATATTTATTGAAGTATAAAAACCTCTTCCCCGATAAGAGTGCGGAGAGGACCTGCTAGTTCGCTCTACTAACAATAAAAAGTCAGATTGAGTGAACTTCATTTTTCTTCTCGAACCGAATTCAAAGTATTTCAACAGCCGCCGTAATCAAAATTCAAATGAGGGTGGGGAAAACTCCCTACATCAATAAATGAAAGTTTAACTTAAGACGGTCTCGGCGCCGGTTTCCATGGTAACAAAGCAGCCCTCCTTTGCTCTCAGATCAATGTTAATGTCACACATGCCGCGAGGCTTTGCTCTTATCAGTCAGAGAGCTTTTTCCCATGGCTGTCCTCCAAAGATTGCTTGACTGCTTTACGCCGAGGACTATATTGAACATCGTGTTGTCGGAAGGGACAGTGGAGTGTTTTGCAAACAAATAAGCTATTGTGTATGATTAGAGACTTTCCTTTTCATGCATGTCTCTGGAAGATGCTTTTATGTCAATTATGTAAATTTAGAGTGATTTAAATATAGTCTTATTATAAATAGACCCCATTATAAAATATTTTATGTAATTTATAATGTAAATTATATATATGTTATGTCAATTAATGTCAATTAATATCACTCATTCCATTCCATTCATATAGTAATAAATATTAAATGGGTCATATAAGTTTCTATTAAATTACATCAATATTTATGAATGTATTATTAAAAAACGTTGTTGTATATTTCTTAAAAAAGTGTATTGAAATATATAATGAATATTATTATTCTTATATTACACAAGTTTTTTAATGTTATACATTTTATTATTAAATTAATGTTATTAATTTAGTAATAAAATAACATAAAATCTATGACATTATAAATATTAAATCATATTAGTCATATTAATTTATATTAAATAACATTAAAATCTATGAATTTATCATTAAAAAGGCTGTTGTATGTGTTTTTAAAAGTTGTATTAAAATATATAATGAACATTATTATGTTATATTACATACGTCTTTTAATTACTCATTTATGTTATACATTTTATTACTAAATTATTTATATTAATTTAGTAATAATATAGAATAAAATCTTGTCAAGGTTATTAAAAAGATTATATTTATTTAAAAATTGTATTAAAATAATATTATTATGTTATATTACATAAGTTTTTTAATTACTCATTTATAATATTATATAATTTATTACTAAATTATATTAATTAGTAATACTATAAAATAAAATGTCTTTGACATTTTAAATATTAAATGAGTCATATTAATTTATTTTTTATTACATTCATATTTGCACATGTATTATTAAAAAGATTGTTGTATATTTCTTTAACATTTGGTTTCAAATATCTATTTAATATTATTATTATTATATTACATACTTTTAAAAAAATACTCATTATAAGGTTATACATGTTATTCCTCAATTATTCATATTAATTTACTAATAATACACTATAAAATAAAATATATGATAATATAAATATTAAATGAGTCTATAATGCATATTATTATTATATTATATAACACAAGTTTTTTTTAATTACCCATTTATAATGTTATACATTTTATTACTAAATTAACTATATTAATTTAGTAATAATGCAAAAATAAAACCAAACCTATGACATTATAAATATTAAAGTCATATTAATTTATATTAAATTACATTAATATTTATTAATGTTTTATTAAACGGGTTATTGTATATTTCTTTAATTAATTAATAATATTATTATATTATTATATTATTATATTATTAATAATATTCCAAATATCAAATATAATACTCTCTATAATACTCACTATATATATTTATGTGTGTGTGTGTGTGTGTGTGTGTGTGTTTGGTAACACTTTACAATAAGGAACCATTAGTTAATGTTAATGTATCAACAAACATGAAACAATGAACAATACATTTATTACAGTATGTATTAATCAGTTGTTCATTGTTAGGTCACGTCTATTCACAGAGCATTAACTAATGTTACAAACAACTTTTGGTTTTATTAATGCATTAGTTGATGTTGAAATTAAAATTAAGATTAATAAATGCTGTAGAAGCATTGTTCATTGTTTATTCAAAGTAGTTAACTAATGAACCTTATTGCAAAGTGTTACCATATATTCTTTAAAACATTTATAAACTATCAATATTATTATAAGTAGCGTAACAGTATTAAATATATTTAAAATGTATATTAAATATTTAAAGTTCATTACTATTCATTAATGCATTATAGAAAAAAGGAATTGAACTTACAATTGGTGACTAAACGCAGCATAAATGCAGCTGAAGCATAGATAACATTTTAATGGGGGTTACTCAAGTACACAACTGTCTCAATTACAAACGCTATAATGTTAGCTGTGAATAAATTAGCATTAAATGTTAGCAGAAAGAGACGTACTAACAAGTCAGAGAGTTGAGTGTGTTTCTGTAATGAAGTAACATTTAGCAAATGTCAACCAATCACCTCTGAAGACCACAGCCATTCAGTATTTCAATGTGAGACTAAAGCATTCTTATCAAGCTCTCAGAGAACTACTCTTTACCTGTCGCACTTAATCATGGCTGCACCCAGACCACACGCCAAAGAGTTTCCACTGACCCGCTCATCAAAGAGCAATTTCGTGGTCTCGATTTGTCCTCAATTATAACATTCTGAACCATTCCTTTATTGTACTTTTTTCTTCATGAATGAGTTGTATAATTGCCTATTCAGCTGCTTAGATCTCAGGGATTTTTAAAGCAAACACTTGACATTTTGTTAAAAACACAGAGCTCTGGTAACTGTGGTCAAAGTTCATTCATAGGTTTATTTCAACAGTACCATGGAGGATTTTTGTGGATCATATTCTGACACCCATCTGTGAACTTGAAGGGAAGAATGTGTGCTATGCTAGAGACAGAAAATTCTTCCCATCACACGGCTGAATAATTATCTTATGATGCATGCAGATGTAAAAATATCGATCTTTATGCATTCTGCGTTGCTATTATATTACGTTTTGTACCCTGTCAAATTCATTACACCTCAGCAGCTGCAATTAGCACTAAAAGTGTTACCAAGTCAACAATAAGACTTAGATAAAGAATATCTCCCTCAGGAGAATGTTATACCATTTTAAAGCAGGGGTGCTCAACACTGTTCCTGGAGATCTACCTTTAGCTCCAACCGTGATCAAACACACCTGAACCAATTAATTAGGTTCTGAAGGAGCACTTGATAATTACAGACAGTTGTGTTTGATCAGGGTTGGAACTAAACTTTGCAGGAAGGTAGATCTCCAGGAACAGGGTTGAGCACCCCTGGTTTATTGGAGGTGTTGGCACCTTTTTAATGATTTAGCACTCAGGGGTTATTCAATGCTTATAATGTTCGAGTCAACCGTTAAATCACATTGGAATGAGGAAGACAGGTATCATATTTGGTACATTTGACTTTCCAAAGAGACAATACTGCCCCCATATGGTTCTGAACGTTATAGCAACTCAAGCAACACCAATGAATGTGATGCAGAGAAGTGATTAAACAACATAAAACACATCAATAAATACAAATCTAATAATATTAATTTGTTCCAGGTTCAGGTTCTGGCACATGCTGTTTGTATGCTGACAGCACATTTTATTTTATAATATGATAATGAGAAAGACTATGTAAGGAAGGGAATTTTTACATTTTAAAAGCAAGCAGAACTGTTTATTATGCAAAAATAAATGTTTGAAATGGTAGTATGCTACATTATCACACAGGAATGAATTTTTAATTCAAGTTTATTGAAAAACGTATTAACCTTTGGGTCAGAGAAAGAGATCAGGTAAAGAGATATGATATTGTGGTTGAATTTTCTTTTTTATTCGTCACATAAAAACCAAGGTCAATTCAAGCATGGGATTTAATAATTAATTCGATTTCAAACATAGCAGATTTAAAAGAAACTCTGAGTATTAAGACTTGTATGGCCTAATATAACGTTAATGATGTCTCTCACTGAAATATGCGGCTTTTGGCTGTAATTTTCAGTCGAAGGGTGATAAGAGAAGCAATGTAACTCTTCACTGCTTTCCTAGCGATAAGAAGAAGAGGAAAGAATGGGAAGATGCCTGTGGATGAATAAAACTTCCTAAAGACCTGTGTATTTGTTCTTTTCACTTTAGCCCTTTAGCCTTTGAGGGTTTTAGTTGACCACAGCCACTGAAAGAGCTTACAAATGGCAGAAATGACAAGACAAGAAATGCTAGATGCCATCCTGGCAGGATGTAAACATGCCGACTCTTGTCATGACACTGCAGCCACTGGAGGAGTCTCTCGGCATAGATTTCACTCGATATCTGAGGCCGTTTAGACTCCTCGTGGGGAAAAATCGATGGTACAGCAGCGCTCATCGTATCAGTATTTTCTGAGTTGTGTTGTGGTAAAAATAGCAACAGGTAGAGCCAGTAGCTCACCAAGTGCAACCATTTCACGTCAACAAAGTAACGGTACCCCCTATTGTCTATAATATGTATAGAATGATGTGGATTTTTTTAAATAACTTTCTACTACATATTTCAGTAAGAGACATTATTTATGTTATATTAAGCCATACAAGTCTTAATACCCAGGGTTCCCTTTAATGTAGTTCACCCAAGAATTACAAGTTGCTGAAAATTCACTCAAACTCAGGCTATTCAAGATGTAGATCAGTCTGTTTCTTCATCAGAACAGATTTGGAGAAATTCAGCATTAAACTTGCTCACAAATGGATCCTCTGCAGCGAATGGGTGCCGTCAGAATGAGAGTCACATCACATTAGTAATTCACAGACTCCAGTCCATCAATTAACGTCTTGTGAAGTGAAAACAAACTTCAAACCAATGCTTTTGGCTTAAATGTGACTTCTTTAACCATAATATTGCTTTTTACAATGAAGAAGTTTTGTCTGAATCAGGAGAGAAATATGCACAGATCAAGCACCGTTTGCAAGTTCAAAACAAATACACTACCAGTCAAAAGATTTTTTAGGTTTTTACAGAAGTCTCTTCTGCTCACTAAGCCTGCATTTATTTGATTCAATACACAGCAAAAGCAGTAATTTAATTCAGTATTTAAAATAACTGCTTTCTATTTGAATATATTTTAAAATGTAATTTATTCCTGTGATCAAAGAAGATTTTCAGCATCAATACTTCAGTCTTAAGTGTCACATGATACTTCAGAAATCATTCTAATATGCTAATATGCTGTACAAGAATGAATATTTATATACAATACATAAAAAGATTTTTTTTTTAATAGAAATGATTAATTATAGAAATTAATACTTTTATTTACCAAGGATCATTTAAAGTGATCAAAAGTGATAATAAAGACATTTATAATGTTCCAAAAAGTTTCTATTTCAGATAAATGCTGTTCTTCTATATCCTATTCATCAAAGAAACCTGAATTCTACTCCGCTGTTTTCAACATAATAAAAATAATAAATGTTTTTTGTTTGTTTGTTTTTGAGCAACAAATCAGAATATTAGAATGATTTCTGAAAGATCATGTGACTGGAGTAATAATGCTAAAAATTCTGCTTTGATCACAGGAATGAATTAAATTTTTAAAATATATATAAATAGAAAACAGTTATTTTAAAGAGTAAAAATATTTTTAAAATGTTACTGTTTTTGCTGTACTTTGAATCAAATAAATGCAGGCTTGGTGAGCAGAAAAGACTTCTTTAAAAAAAAAAAAATAAATAACAAAAAACATTACAAATCTTACTGTTCAAAACCTTTTGACTGGTAGTGTATGTTGGTGGATTATGGACTTATATTTTGGCCAGAAGCAACAGTTTAAAGTTAAAAGACCTTAGTGGTGGATTTGTTTCTTATAAACACATAGTTTTTCACTTCACAAAATATTAATCGATGGACTGGAGTCGTGTGGATTCCTTGTGAATTACTGTGATGTTTTCATCAGCTGATTGGACTCTCATTCTGACGGCACCCATTCACTGCAGAGGATCCATTGGGGAGCAAGTGACGTAATGCTAAATTTCTCCAAATCTATTCGAATGAAGAAACAAACTCATCTATTACCTATGAAAGGTTATAATGCATTATAATTATTTATAATGTGCACTGTATTGCATTATATCTTGTTGTAAATAGTTACAACTGAATTTAAAATGCATAGTGTAACAATGAATTGATAAGTGTTTTAATGTATTAACCATGGTTACAATTATTCATGAGATTGTACAATTTATTATATGGTGCATTACAAGGCATAATTAATGCTTTTAGAATGCTTTTTACATAAAGGCTTTAAGTGAAGTATTATCACTATATGATAATTAGAAAAACTTAGAGATTGCAGTTTATAAAGTTTTAAATAGGGATGTTTTTCTTACACAAACACATAGATCTGCTAGAATTTTTATGATGGGTGGATGCACTTTATTGGACTTCAAAATCTCAACACCCATTCACTGCCATTATAAAGCTTAAAAGTGCCAGGGTTTTATATATATATATATAACTCCGATTGTATTTGTCTGAAAGAAGAAATACAACTAGGATGGCTTGAGGGCGAGTAAACCATGGGGTGAACTATCCCTTCAAAGAAATTTATAATGTTACAGAAGATTTCTGCGTATTTTTTATTATTATGTTATTGTTATGCTGATTTGCTGCTCCAGAAACATCTTATTATCAAGGTTGAAAACAGATTCTCAGCAATCTCTGACATCAGCGCTTCGGTTACTCACAGAGGAGGGAATCTGAGTTCAAGCCCATACATAGAGCCGAGCAAATATTTGTAGGCATCGCCATTTGCATGCCGTCGTGATACAGCCGTGTCACGCTAGCAGCGGAGCGGCTGCCCTCCTCAGGTGAAATGTTTGATCAGTCCGCCACCTAGTGAGACATCCTGCAGTACAGCTCGCTATGCTTTGGACGCCTTCTCGTCGAATTTAAGCCTCTGGAAAAACAGATTCCAATACAAGCTCTGACAAAGCTTTTGAAGATAAAAGCCTCTTCTGACCCTTTGATAACCAGCCCAGGGCTTACAGTGGACTAGCTGGATGCCTTTGAATTGCATTACACATTTTCTCCCTTTTTCTTCTTAATGCTAGCCAGGGCTTTTACAGAGAAAAAGGGAGAGAGAATTAAATTGACATTAGAGCTACGAGGAGCACAAAGCATCAATTACACTTGTAATGAAGCATGTAACAATAGGGTGGATAAGCGGTTGTGTGGGACAGGGAGCTTGCCTAATCGTCCATATTGATCCCACTAAACAAGAGGTCAGATCGCATTTGCATACTGGCAAGCGCCATTACTTTTCCACAATGCGAAAGGACACAAATGAAGTTCAAATAGGTCCTGCCACAGGCATTTCTGAATATAAAATGCCACAGTAATGAAGACCTTAACAGCCGGCTGACGGTTCATATTGACGTGGGGCTGTGAAATCAAATTACCTTTGATACTGTGGAATATTCCACATGCAAAACGTATTCATGAGATGCAAGCCGCTGCTGGCTTTTTTACATCCAGACTGGGGAAATTAAGAACCACCTGACCACATACAAAAGGAAGAAGTATTGTATGGGGTGTCTGCTAAATGAAATATAAATGCAAATGTAAGTAGGCCTATATATGCCTAGTCTCCCTGCTGAGAGAACAGTCAAAGGGAACTTTTTACACGCAAAGCAAAGATAAATATGGCTAGGTAGAGGCGTCCCTGAGGCAGATTAGCACTGACACAGCGCACGTCGATTTTTAATGCCTCGATGATGTGCCTTTGGAAAGCAAGGACTACAGGGAGAACCTGTGACAAGGCTTGAGCCAATTAAGGGTGTTTGTGTGTGAATGCCAGCGCCTGTCATATTCAGAGGAGGAAAGTGGGTCAGCACTTCTCAACACCTCTAAAAAAGAGAACGCAAGCACGAAAACTTTTCCTACACAAAAAAGGAGACCTTGCGGAGCAACGAGGATTTGTTTAGGGTGCTAAACCCGTAATTTGCAAATAGTGCATTGTTATGCAAACATCATTTTGCACAGAAATATTTGTGTCATAACACAAGCACAATGGCATGACTGAAACAGGCTCTTGAGAGATCACACCAGCGCTATGCTTTTTAGCCGATCAAAAATACTCTCTGCCTATAAATCATTTTGCATTTTGAGAGCTTAGTTTTCGAGTTTGCAAAATGGCAGAAATCACTCTACTCGTTCTTGACCAACCAAAAAATGAACATTATTTTCCCATTCAATCTCTTCCTTATATCTCACTGTTTTAACCGAATGTACTGTATGAATGTGCTGTGGTTGCGTGATGTGGAGGTAATGGTTATGCGCTTTCAGGCGCATCCAAGTCTGATATTATTTTGATTCGTATTGGTATATTTGGCTATTGTTAGAGTTTGCATCCCTCCTGATGAGGATCTGGTTTAATGATGGAAAGAAAATGCAAAGGCACTCAATTGCTTATCAAACCAGCATCAACAGGGTGCATTGTCTTCACAGCGGGCCTTGTGGTTATGGCTTTTGACACTTTTTTGTTTTTTTTTTAAATATAAAAATGTGCATCACTTTAATGGCAGCAATCTTCTTTTCAAAACTGGTTTCCATGTAAGCTAAGAGTGCACACATATTTACATATTTTTTTAATAATATGTTTTTCCCCCCATATTTTATTATGTACACATGAATGATAGTTAGAGGAACCTGGAGACTGTGGTTATGAAGTTTTAAATATGGATATTTTTCTTACAGAAACACATCGATTTGCTTTAGAAGGCCTTTAGTAACCCTCCAGAGCCATGAGGAGATTTTTTATGATGGGTGGATGCACTTTATTGGACTTCAAAATCTCAACACCCATTCACTGCCATTATAACGCTTGGAAAAGCCAGGACATTTATTTATATAACTCTGATTATATTCGTCTGAAAGAAGAAAGTCATATACACCTAGGATGGCTTGAGGGTGAGTAAATCAAGGGGTAATTTAAATTTTTTAGGTGAAGTATCCCTTTAAAGACATTATGTTACAGAGAATTTCTGCATATTTTTTGCATTTTTTTATTATTTTTATTTCTCATGCGACTTTTATATCTCACTATATGTGACTTTATTTCATATGCTATTTCCATATAGAATAGAACAGGTATTTAAGCTTATTTTTAAATATTATTTATTTGTGAACAAATAATATTTTTAAGTTAAAATATACAAGTAAAAACATTTTAAATTTCACTTTTTTCAAATTGTTCATTTATTGTTTGTATTTCTCATAATGTGAATTTATATGTCATAATATGACTTATTTCATATGCTAATTTCACTATTAACTTTGTTTATTAATTGACTTTCATATTTCTGTATTCATATATTGAATAGCATTGGTATTGACACTCATTTTTAACTATTATTTAGTTGTAAATAAAACAAAAAAAATAAAGAATAATATAAACAATATTTATTCTTTAAGTACATTTAAATGCAGGTTAAAATAAAAGTAAAAATAACATTTTATTATAATTTTTCACGCTATAATTTTTCCTAAACATGGATGTGCAATCAAACACAAGTAAAATTTGTAATACTTTATTTGAAGGACCAATTCTATTTACTAGTTGCTTATTAACATGCATATTACTAGCATATTGGCTGTTTATTAGTACTTTTAAACCACATATTAATGCCTTATTCTGCATTTATGACCATATTTTAGATCCCTTAACCCTACCTCATACTTAAACTTAACTACTAAGCAGCAAATTAGGATTTTAATGAGGGGAAACCCTTATTTAGTAATAAGTATGTGCTCCCTCTCCTAAAGTGTTACCTTAAAATCTTATGAATTATTTACTGTATGACTTACTATTTAAGATGACAAGCAATATCTGGTTTGAATTAGCGAGAGATGGAAGAAACAATGTATCAGGCCATGCTTTTTGCACCATCTACTTGAACTAAAACCCATAAAATATTTAAAGGGGTTTGCTGAAGATGCTGCGTTCACTAAATGCAGCCTCTCTCCAGCCATTTCGACCCATAATCCAGACATCTCAGCTCAAAGTGCAAGGGGAGCAGGCTCTCAGTTCCATGATAGATGGATCACTCATCCCGCACAAGACCAAGACCTGCATGAATTAATCTCTTCACCCCTGTCTCATTTCCTCTCCGTCTGCCGCTGCCGAATATGACCTCATCCTCCCGTTAGTCAGTCTGACGGGGAGAGAAGACAAAAGACGGTTATGAAGAGAGCAAAGGGTGGCTTTTCCCCTTCATAAATCTGACTTATATAGTGCCTACGCTATGCATTGTGATTGTTGACTTCCATCCATAGCTGAACAATGCTGATCCAGGCATTTCAGAGCACAGGAAGCCTTTGGCTTGCGAAGACATGTCTATTGCCCATAGCTAGGTTATGTCAAAATCAAAATGTTACTGCCATGTTGAGTCAATCATATGTCTTCACTGGGTTGCACACAATAAACTCGCTGCAGTGCTGCACCTCAGACGTCAAAAGCAGACAGACCTGTCATGCACAGAAAATAAGGTGCTTGTGGAACATTATTCAGTTATAAGTGAAAATCTTGACTGAACTTAAAATGTCAAATTGTCATGACATAAAACCTGCCATCCCTGTAACAATGACCTATTTACATTAAGTAACTCTCTAAGTTATTTATATGATTTTAAAATGTTTAATATCTCCCGTTTCAAAAAACAGTCACCACATGACCACTTTGATTTATCAAAAATACCTTAAAATGCCACACAGACCTCAAAACTTGGTGCATGAAGCACAACAAAGCTAACATAATTTTAACCACTAGAACAAATGTATCTTGACATCACAAGACAATAAGTGACAAAATGTGACAACAAAATCAACAACAGTCTACATAAAACTGGCGAAAAGTCAAACAATGCAGGCATATTAATTATTCATGCCATAATGCATGCTGGGAAGAGAGTGAATTACAAAAGCTTTCTTTCAGGCCTGTTTGAACTGAATAAAACTCCTTAAAATCAACTGATATGTTTGTTGGTCTGACTAAACAATGTATATATTTTTTTAAGAAACTACAATCTAAAAAATGCTGGGATATTTTTTAACCCAAACGCTGGGTTCAACTTGTTGGTTCATTTTATTGGGTTATTTTTATTATTTTTTAGCCAGGTGCTGGGTAGTTTTTCCTGTAACTAAGTTGCAGGGTCCTTTTTAACACTGGGTTATTTTTTTCTATCCAACCGCTGGGTTGAGCCTGTCTCAGACGAAACAGCTGCTGAGTTACAGTCAGAGCGCGGGCTTTTTTAGTCCTCTACAGGAGAGGGTGGTTCTTAGCACCACCGAATTGGTGCAGTTCTTCAGCGAAATAAATGTTTGTATACATGTTATTTAATTTATAAAGTCTTTACTTTGCTGTAAATTGTATTATTTTAAGCAACACAACATAAGGACGAGATGTCAGCTGCGTCAGCAGGGGTTATTTCGCATGATGGAAACGCCTTTTGCCTTGCTTAAAATAAATGTATTGTATTTGTTATAGTACTGAATTTAATTTGTTTTGATGTTAAAATATGTTCTCTAATGTCAGTACTGTTTATTTATGGGCAGGTTTTAGAGTCAGTCACGGCATCTTTCAGCTGCGAGTGATACGCGAGGCCGCGGACTGAAGTTTGCAGTTACCCCGGCAAACAGCAGCCCTTTACCAGCTCAGATTAGTGTTATTTCAGTAAAAAGCACTTACAGAGAATGGCTGAATACACTAAATTTAAAACGATACTTTAAAATGTTTCGATAATTTTATATGTCTAAATGCTTGTTAAACGAGTTTAAATGTATGTAATATTGTAAACTATGCTGCATTCACCCAAATAAATTAAATTTGTCTTGTATTTTGTCCATGTGTTCTTGCTTAATAATAAATGTTCATCTTTTGATTATTGCTGTTAACTCTAGTAATTCTGTGTGTGGTTTTTTTATAAGTTCCAGTCCATTTATATATAATCATTTTTAAACAATACACTCAAAAAACGCTGGGATAAAACAACCCAATTTGGGTTATTCTGATAACCCAACGCTGGGTCAAATATGGACAAACCCAGCGTTGGGTTATTTTAACCTAGCCAGTTGGGTTAAATCTTTGACCCAGCATGCTGGGTTGTTTTAATTATCTCAAATTTTGATTGAAAATTACTGTTGCTGGCTTAAAATAAACCAAAAATAGGTTGGAAATTAAAAAGCAGACACAGAATTACTAGAGGCAACAGTAAAAATCAAAATGTGAACATTTATTGAAAAGTGAAAACACCCATGGACAAAAATATAAGACCAACTGAATTATGCAGCACAGTTTTCAACATTGCATACATTTAAACTTGTTTAACAAGCATTTTAGAATTAAAAATATAATACATTTAAAAGTTATATTTTAATTCAAGTGTATTAAACGATTCTCTGTGTTCCATTTTAACCATTTAAATAGTGCCAATTCTTGTGCCGGTGTTTCGCTAAATTCTGAGCCGGTGCTGGGCTGCTGTTCGGCGCGGTAGCTGCGAACCTCAGACCACTGCCTCGCGTTTCACTCGTAGGTGAGAGATGCCGTGACTGACTAACTTGTCCATAAATAAACAGTACAGCGTTTTGAGAACATATTTTAACATCCAAATTAATGTGAATCAGTATTACAATTAATAAAATCAGTTATGCAAGACAAGGCTTTTCTGTCATGCGACATGACTGTTGCTGACGCATTTAGCTGACTGACATGACGTCTCGTCCCTGTATGTTGCGCTGTGCGAAATAAAATCATTTACAGCACAGTAAAGACTTTATAGAGAAATAAAACATATACAGTATAAAGTATACGTTATAATAAAACGTATACAAACCTTAAGAGAAAGAAAAGCCCGCACTCCGACTGTAACCCAACAGCTGGGTTGAAGTGAGTCCACGCTGGGTTGTTTCGTAGGAGGGAGGGGAGGGGTGTGTAGTTTCAATGGTCAGTGAGATTGACCCAGCCACTAACCCAACAGCTGGGTTACACAAAAACTACCCAACACTGGATAAATAACCCAACATAATGACCCAACAGACATAACCCAACGGTTGAAAAAAATGTTAATAAATAAAATAACCCAGCATGTGTTCTGTCCAATATTTACCTGGGTTTAGCGCTGGGTTGCCGAATAACTGAAGTTGGGTTGTTTTTAACCCAACATTTTTTAGAATGCACTAATACTAATACTTTTATTCAGCAGGGATCCATTAAATTAATCAAACATGACATTAAAGACATTTATAATGTTAAATAAGATTTCTATTTCAAATAAATGCTTTTCTTTTAAACTTTTAAACAAGAAAAAACGTACCACTGTTTCCAAAAAAATATTAATGCAGCAATTTTTAACATTATTATATAAGAAGAAATGTTACTTAAGCACCAAATCAGATCACAGTTTTTCTCAATTGCTAAAACACTATAACCAGTCTTCTGAACTAAAATTTCAAAACCATAATGGCATTTTTCAAAAAGCACACCCATTTCCCTGAACTATAAACACTATTCCCCTGCTTTAACCCATGAGTCAGATTTGGTGAACTGTTACTGCAAAACTTTACACACATTCCTACATTTCTCAGCGCTTACACCATGTGGTCACTTAGAAAGCACTAGCATTCAATATTGTTCACTCAAGTCTGCAAAGTCTGAGATCAGTTAGCACACAATTACCCAAGAGGAAACACTAGGAGTCAAAATTTATCACACACCAATCAGAACCTTCGATGTAGATAAAAGGGCTAAAGTCAGCTTACAGTTTGCATCTGCATTTCTCAGATCAGAAATGAAATTCTCAAAACTACTTGTTCAAACTCCACATCATCTAGCCACTTGAGCACATCATAAAATGTTTCTAATTTTTTTGAACAAGTTACGTTTGCTTTGGTACATTCATGCAACTGATTATGCAACTGATTTGTCTGCAGTTCCTACATTATCAGTTCCTACTGTCATGTTGCTCAAAATGTATTACATGTATATAGTTCTCTGTGCTATAGTCTTACCCCTCAAAACATCAAGTCATTAGCTCATCGTATATGTCTTTACAGTAAATGCTACATTTTTGATCTAGTTGTCATAAACTGTCAAGCATATTCTACACATTTCTATTCTACTTTTTGTAAATTTGCCATGAATTGTTCAAGTGAATATTGACTTTCACTAATGTAGAGACTACAGATCGACCAATGATAAAGCAGTTCTTTGCTCAAACGTACATCTCAACATCTCATGAACCTTCAACTGGAAAGCATATGTGACCCTGGACCACAAAACCAGTCTTAAGTCGCTGGGGTATATTTGTAGCAATAGCCACAAATACATTGTATGGGTCAAAATTATTGATTTTTCTTTTATGCCAAAGATCATTAGGATATTACAGTTTTTCTCGATTGCTAAAACACTATAACCAGTCTTTTGAACTAAAATTTCAAAACCATAATGGCATTTTTCAAAAAGCACACCCATTTCCCTGAACTATAAACACTATTTCCCTGCTTTAACACATGAGTCAGATTTGGTGAACTGTTACTGCAAAACTCTACTCTACACACAAATCCCTACATTTCTCAGCGCTTACACCATGTGATCATTTAGAAAGCACTAGCATTCAATATTGTTAACTGAAGTCTGCAAAGTTTGAGCTCAATTAGAAAACAATTACCCAAATGGAAACACTAGGAGTCAAAATTTGTCACACACCAATCAGAACCTTCGATGGAGATAAAAGGGCCAAAGTCAGCTTACAGTTTGGTGCATTTCTCAGATCAGAAATGACATTCTCAATACTACTTGTTCAACCTCCACATCGTCTAGTCACTTGTACATATCATAAAATGTTTCTATTTTTTTTTTAACAAGTTGCTTTTGCTTTGGTACATTCATGCAACTGATTATGCAACTGATTTGTCTGCTGTTTCCTACATTATCACTTCCTATTGTTGTTGCTATAGTCTTACCCCTTAAAACATCAAGGCATTAGCTCATCGTATATGTATTTGCAGTAAATGCTACATTTTTGATCCAGTTGTCTTAAACTGTCAAGCATACTCTACACATTTCTATAAGACTTTTTGTAGATTTGCCATGAACTATTCAAATGAATATTGACTTTTGCTAATGTCGAGACTACAGATCAACCAATGATAAAGCAGTTCTTTGAAATAGCTCAAAGGTACATCTCAACATCTCATGCTTTTTCTTTTCTATTTCACAATGACTTTGTAACGTATTTATATATATGTATATATGTAATATATATATATATATATACAGGGGTTGGACAATGAAACTGAAACACTGGCCAATATAGTGTTGGAGGTTTCATGGCTATATTTATGCAGCCTGGTGGCCAGTCTTTACTGATCGCACATTCCACCAATAAGAGCAGAGTGTGAAGGTTGACTTTGTGCACCCAATAGCTCAAACATTGTACCCTGAAGGTGGTGCCGTGTATTAGGATGATAATGCACCAATACACACAGCAAGACTGGTGACAAGAGTGATTTGATGAACATGAAAGTAAAGTTAAACATCTCCCATGGCCTGCACAGTCACCAGATCTGAATATTATTGAGCCACTTTGGGGTGTTTTGGAGGAGCGAGTCAGGAAATGTTTTCATACACCAACATCACATAGTGACCTGGCCACTGTTCTGCGAAAGGAATGGCTCAAATCCTTCTGGCTACTGTGCAGGACTTGTATTTGTCATTCCCAAGATGAAATAATGCTGTATTGGCTGCAAAAGGAGGCCAAACACCATACTAATTGTGGTCTAAACCCAGGTGTTTCAGTTTCACTGTCCAACCCCTGTATATATATGTATATATGTAGATATATATATATATATATATATATATATTTTTTTTTTTTTTTTTTTTTTTTTTTTTTTTTTTTGTTAGACCACTAGTAAAAGTGTAACTGTGAATCCTATCCGGTCTTTTTCAATCAATATCCCGCATACAGTAATATGCAGTTTCGAAGACAAAGAGTAGGAAGTGAAAGAGGAAGAGGAGGGGAAGAAGGAGGACAACGACAACAACATGGAAGAGAAATAGGAAGGGCAAGGGCAAGGAAACAAGCAGTCTTATATATTTTAGTTGATGCATGCCAGGGTTGGGTCAGGCATGCAAGAGGATTTTACCCCCGCTGCCTGTCCAGAGCCAATTTAGTCTGTGATACTGAGGAGGTTCTTTGGTCTGTCCCAGACCAAAGACAGGATGCTGGGGCAGAATAATTATTTTTGTTGTTGTTTGCTGTTTTGTGATGTACTTTACAGTACAATAAATTAAGGATTAAAACACAAATGCATACATTTTTGTGTTCATCATGTGATTTTTTTTTTTCTTCCAAGCAACACTTATTACCAGCTTTCGTAGTATTGTTTTGAATTGATCTCATCAGTGTGTAAAACAGTGTTGTAGTGTGTGTGTTTTTGAGGGTTTGTGTGTCATGTCTGAGAGCAAAGTTTGTTTTTTTCAGCAAGATTGAGTTGTTTTGAGTGGAGAGCTTCATTTTGACCTGATATAGTAAGTTCAGGGAATTGAGTTAGAAGTTACGGATTTGTGTTTAGATTATCGCAAAAGCGAGGCATAATTTCAAGAAATGTGTTTAAGCAATTGAGAAAAACTGTAATATAGAAACTGCATTGAGACTTATACTTAGAAAAAAATAAAATAAAATTATATATATACATATATATATACGCTTTGCCACTTGAAAAAAAGCTCCTACACAAAATTAATACATGTAAATTTACATTTTAGGAACATTACAGATTTTGGCAATCAATCAATCAGTAAAAATCATTTAACATAAATAAGATAAACATAATTAACACTAGATTCATAACGTTTTGGTTACGTATGTAACCCTCGTTCCCTGAATGAGGGAACGGAGACGTTACGTCAACATACGTCAACGTTACGTCAGGGGTCTCAACAGACTTTACCTAACAGTGCTGGGTACTGAGTTTTCATCTTTAACCCTTAGGCTTCTGAATGTACCCTTCATCGCAGTAATGCCTTTAATCATTTTAAATCAGCGAGAAAGTTTTCTCCAGCTCTGCCTCAGATGTCTAAATCAAGCGTTGCCTGGAGGGAGCCCAAAGTGTGACTGATCACTAATAAGCTTTAGTCTATTACATGTCACCGAGCAAAGCCAACGTGGCTGCTGACATCAGAACTCATGGCGGTGTCCTCATTTTCCTTAATCTTGCTTAAAATAAACCCCTTTTGTCACACCTCTCAATCCTTGTGTGTCAACACAAGCTGAATTGTTTGCTAATATCTGCCATTTTGCAAGCAAATGACAGCAGCACTCCTCCTTGAGCAAAGGATGAGGCAGAACGAGCAAAGATAAAGCTTGAGCCTTAAGTCAAATGAAAGTCAAAGCATATCACATTCAACACAGTTTTCATAATACATCTAGGAAGAGCAGGCAGAATATTCCACCCATGTTCTTTAATATGTCCCAATCCTACAGGCTTAGCCAATAGCGTCTGACGAAGAGAAAAACCGCGTCTACCCTAGTCTATGTCAGGAGACTCATCACTATTGAGCAGTAAAATGTACTGTTTTAATATTCAAGTCACGTCTCGCACACAGATGGGAGAACGGTGTGTGTCTAAGGATGAAACAGATAATAACAGTGTTAACTGAGCAACCTCTCTACATGATAACACACGAAACAAAAGAGCAATAATGCGTGTATTTAGCAACTTCACATGATTTTCCAACCAGCAAACAAACAAACTGGATGGAAAATTCCAGCAAGTGTGCTAGTCTTAAAGGTTACGTCAACCAAAATCACATTTTATGATTCACGCTCGAGGTGGTGAATGATTTATTAAATGTTTGACATCCATTTTGTCACATATGTTCATGTAGACAAAGAAAAAGGGCAGCCCTCAAGCTTTGAGATTTGTTAATGCAGCTTCACTTTTTGTTTTCTTATAAAAAACTACAGTGGGGATTTTTTTAAATACAAAAATCCTCAATGCAATTTTTTTAACAGAATAAAAATTGAAAAAACGTTTTCTTCAAATATAAAGTTCACAAATGTGACCCTGGACCACAAAACCAGTCTTTGGACAAAAGGCAATTTTCTCAATATTTTGATTTGTTTGCACCCTCAGATTACAGGTTTTAAAATATTTGTATCTCGATCAAATATTGTACTAACAATCCATACATCAATTGAAGGCTTATTTATTCAGCTTTCAGACGATGTATAGATCTCAATTTTGAAAAATTGACCCTTATGACTGGTTTTGTGGTCCAAGGTCACAAATTTGGATTTGAAGACTGAACTTTAGGATTACTGTTTACTATTTAAGCCTGTTTCCACCACTAAATGAAAAATTTGCAACTCACAATTCTGACTTTTTTCTCGCAATTCAGAATTGTAAGATATAAACTCACAATCGTGAATAATAAAAACAGGCAATTCTGACTGTTTTTCTCAGAACTGCGTTTGTATTCGCAATTCTTACTTTTTCTCACAATTGCGAGTTTATATCTCACAATTCTGATTTTTCCTCATTGTGAGATATAAACTTTCAATTGTGAGTTATAAAGTGTAGTTCTGAGGGGAAAAAAGAAAATTAAAAAAGAATTGCGAGTTTATATCTTGCAATTCTGAGAAAAAAAGTCAGAATTGCGAGATGTAAACTCACAATTGCGAGAAAAAGTCAGAATTATGAGTTGCAAATTTTTCATTACTCACAGCTCGACTTTATTACTCACAATTGCAAGTTTATATCTCACAATTCTGTTAAAAAAAGTCAGAATTGCAAGTTTGTATCATGCAATTCTGAGAAAAAAGTCTGAATTGTGACATAAAAAATTGCAATTACTTTTTTTTTTTAAATCCAGTAGCAGAAACAGGCTTCCATAGTTACTTATAAATTACCATTTAAAAGTTTGGGGTCAGTATATTTTTTATTATTATTTTTAATTCATTAAATACAAATTAAACTAATCAAAAGACATTTATAATGTTACAAAAGATCTGTATTTCAAATAAGTGCTCTTTTGAACTGTTTAATCATCAAATAATTTATCACGGTTTTCACAAAAATATTAAGCAGAACTAGTTGCAACATTGATAAAAATAATAAACATTTTGAATAATAATAACTTCTGCTAAAGTGTATGTATTAATAATAATAAGTAATGTTTCTTGAGCAGCAAATCAGCATATTAGAATGATTTCTGAATGACCATGTGATTGAAGACTGCTAAAATTCAGCTTTGACATCACAGGAATAATTTACATTTTAAAAATATATTCAAACAGAAAACATTGAACATTTTGATTTCACAGTGTTTTTACTGCATTTTTACACAGTCTTACTGGCCCCAAGCTTTTGAATGGTAGTGTGCATATATATTAATGTTAGATCTAAGGTTAAAAATAAGACAATATGAGGGCTGGATATACAGTAAATCCTATGTAAAGGCAGAGGCACCAAATAGGCTGGAAGTGATTAAAATTATTCTCGCCATGGAGAGGAGAGAGCGGCATAATCTGTTGTTGCAGATGTTAAAAACGGATGCTTGGCTACTAAAGCATGACAGAAACCTAATCTCAAAACAAGCTCTTTGCTATAAAACTGTAGTACAAGGTTTCTCATACAATAAAGACAGGAGAAAACGCTGCAGCATTTCCCAAATGCGTAAATTCAGAAAGGTGTGAAATTGACCCTTGTGTAAAAAAGACTACAGCGAGGAAAATAAGAGAGAGAATGACGGGGGAGTCTGGGGAGGATCTGATAACATTAAGCAGTCCTCAAGTTACGTAATGAAAATGAAATATGTGGATTTAATCCCACATTCCGGATGATGTGTCAAATTTTCAAAATAAATAAATTAAAAATACGACGCACTTGCCACAGACATATTATGAGATCCCTTTGAAGTGGTTTCAGAAGAAAACAAATTTGCATGCAGGAAGTTCTTTAGCTGCTCAAGTCTTGCCAGCTGCCTCTGTCAAAATATATTCCCTCAGATGTAAACACTATTCAGAGCAGTTCAGAACATCATGTGTAGGGACTGATATCCAAAGCAATTTTAGGCTCCAAAGTAACCCGTCAATTGGATAAAACTGGCATGCCAAGTTGCAGACTAGTCTACAATCACACCTAACCTCACGGTAAACAGCATCAGGCAAATCCACACAGGCTCATGCGCAACATCGTTTTTCAACTCATTTCTTATGGAAACTCTCCAGGGGAAATGTTGTGTGTACTTCCTGCAGTTTAGAGGGAGTTACATCACTTTTCTTGTTATAAGTGAAATAGTTCAGAAATCTCCAAACTCCAAAGCTTAAATTCAAACAAAACTGGCCCCTGCTTAAAATTCATGAGAACGCTCTAATCAACGCACACTGCCTGTAAGCTAAGCCTTTTCTGCACTAACGGCTGCGTTGCCACTTAAAGCCAGTTTCTTTCAAATAGACTTAGAAGAAAAGTGGATTTCTGTCCAATTGCGAACACCAAAGTTCTAGGAATTAATATTTGTGGCATTCAATCAGCAAATTCACGCTGGTACAAAAGGCTTCCCTATGAAACATGGCAAACCTGTTGTCAAAGCATTAATTAGAAATTAAGAATCAAACGGCATGAACGTGAAGCTTTTCCATCTCAGCAGCTTCTCAAGCCAATGATGCTTGTGACATTCAATAATAGTGATTAAGTAAGAAAAGCTCTCAAATTAGCCATCTATTGACCCAGATGGAGTGATTGTCGGGCCTCGTGAGGGACATCTAATGACTCTGGGTCAATAAAGATTTGTCAGTAAACCCTAAGATACAACCACTGCAAAGAAGGTGCTTCAAGACAATCAATTGCAATCTTATTGCATCAAAAGCTATCAACAGTAGTGTTGTGAGCACCATTCTGTTGTGAGCAACATATGCACAACACTAAAATGAGAGTCTGTGAGCATCTAATGTCCCATGAAAAACATATGGGAGAAACAGTCATAGATTATTATGCAAGCAATGTAGCAGTATGTTGTTTTGATGTTTGTCCTCACAAAGCAACTAACAACTTGCTAGTGGCAGCAGAGACTACTAACTTTCAAATATGTAAAATATGACAACAACTAGCTTTTTATATGCAGTGGATCTATATAGTGTCACTGTTATATGCTAGTAACAGGGGAGCTCAGATTATGCTCTGTCTGCACAAATTCAAGGCTTTAGGACAGGATCATGGCTTCCTCCCTCGAGAGGGACACAAACCGGCGTTCTCTTTATTGGTAGAGGTGACGGACGAAAGCATGTCTCAACTTCTAGACAATTCTGCTGATGCTACTCTTTTCCCACTGCTATATTACCTCCTCTACATTGGGCCAGTGATGCAGAAAGGTGACTTATTCTTGGGCTCAAAGCAAACAGACTTGGCAAAAGCAAACCTGATTTCTGTGCTTCCAGGTCAATAAAGCTGCACACACAGAGACAAACCTACGTTTATAGTCCTGTTTGCTTAATAGCTAGTTTTATAATTTATCCAGGAACCTGTAGGCTAATTTGTATTGTTATATAACTTTTGTCTAAAACTGCGTATGAAGAAAATGCTTAAAATGATAGTTCACCCAAAAATGAAAATTCTATCATTAATTATTCACCCTCATGTTGTTCCAAACCCGTAAGACCTTCGTTCATCTTCGAAACACAAATTCAGATATTTTTGATGCAATCCCAGAGCTATGTCGCTTTTTTGAATAAAGTCATTATTTTTTGTTTTCTTTGCGCACAAAAATTAATCTAATAGGTTTATAACACTGAACCACTGATGTCACATGGATTATTTTAATGATGTCCTTACTACCTTTCTGGACCTTGAACGTGGTAGTTACTTTGCTGTCTATGCAGGCTCAGAAATCTCTCGGATTTCATCAAAAATATCTTAATTTGTGTTCCTAAGATGAATAAAAACTACAAACTACTTGGAACTACATGAGGTTGAGTAATTAATAACAGATATTTTTATTTTGGGGTGAACTATCCCTTTAATTTATGGAGAAATACTTACAGGATAATGCAGTGGTTTTCAGTCCTGGTCCTGGAGACCAACTGCTCTGCACATTTTGTGTGTCTCCCTTATTTAACACACCTGATTCAAATCATCAGCTTATTAGGAGAGAGATCCATGTACTGAATTGAGTGTGTCAGATAAGGGAGCTGACTGATTTCTTTTCGTATCAGCAGCCAATGAGCTTGCTGCTCAACATTCAAATACTTAAATATTAAGTCTTGTATGGCTTAATATACATGATGTCTCTTACTGAAATACGTAGCAGAAAACCCATGAAAGACTTGAATTATTTAAAAAATCCACATCGTTTTATACATATTTTGGACTATGGGGGGCACCATTATTTCAATGACGTGAAATGGCTGCGCTCAGTGAGCTACTACCTGTTGCTATTTTTATAGCAACACAATTCAGAAAATAAAATATTGATACAATGACACATTGTGCAGCTTTTGGTTGTAATTTTCAGTCGAAGGGCTACAAGAGAAGCGATGCGAGTCCACTGCTTTTCCTAGCAATAAAAAGGGGAGCAAAGAATGGAAAGATGCCTGTGGATGAATAAAACTTCCTAAAGACCTGCGTCTTTGTTCTCTCCACGTGAGATGATGTTTTTGAGGCTTTTAGTAGACCACAGCTACTGAAAGAGCTTACAAACGGCAGAGACAAGAAACGCTAGATGCCATCCTGGCAGGACATAAACATGCAGACGTTTGTCACGATGCCGCAGCCACTAAAGGAGTTTCTCAGCAAGGATTTCACTCAATATCCAGGGTATCTTGTGGGGAAAATCAATGGTTTAAGCATACACTTACATCCATTGCCACCTGTTATATGTGCAGCAGGAGTATTTTTTACATATGTATTTTTTTTGTATTGTATTGGCAGTAGCAAGTCTCAGTGCTCGCTCTGCTGCAGCAGCAGCACTGTAGCAGATATATTCCATCAAGACCAAACACATTATCATTGTCATGTACTCTTTTCATTAACAGTCATTATACAAAAATGTTTGATTGCAGATAGTTGTAACTGACTAATCAGAATCAAGGATTCCAGAGAGATGTTAAAAATATAAATGTGCGAGGTCATACTTGGTATGCAGGCTTATTTCCACAGTAAGAACTTCTCAATCAAACATGCAGTGGGAAAAAGAGGTCATCACATCCTGAGACTCCGTGAAACTCTGTCTGGCCCTGCAGGTCCCTATTAGAGTCACTGGTGGTGCACATTGTGCCATCGCTAACATCTGCAGACACACACAAATGAGCCCACACTTGCAGCCCCGTCCAGCCATGTCCGTTACGTCAGCCAAAACAGTCTGTGTGCCGGCGGGTGAGTGCAAAGACTTGGATCTCAGCCATGCTCATGCATACCCATTTAAACACCAACACAGAACATAAAAGCATCAGCGCCCCATGCCAATGAACTACACCGTGGATCATTTTGCGTCGCTTGAAGATGATCTTTCAAAACACTTACGGAGCAAACACAGTGCACTTTGATCAATGTTAAAAGAGAAAATCGTTCAAGGCGAAAGTGCACCACGTCCTCCTGTTGGATGACTTTCATGCAAATTAGAAAAGAAAAAATGGAGTGAAAAAATGAAAGACGTCTCAAATCAATTCTTTGTTTATAAAGGCAGAAACTTCAGAAAAATCCACGTCCAGCGTGTCCATGGGGAACGACACATCAGAATGTTTCGAAACTACAAAATCTCATCATTATGGATGATCCAGAATGTGAGACATTCAAAGCAAAGAGCCACAGAGAACTGGCTGATGGTAATACACACAGTATTTCGGCACCGCCGAGGCTCAGATATTGCAGAGGAGTCTCATCTTCAGGCACTTCAGAAACTCAAATTCAGTAAAGAGGCTTTCAGCGCTCCAAAAGCCACACGCAGAATATTAATCATGGCAATGTCACACACTTCTGCAGACACTAATACATCCCTGCATACCAAACAGCTAATGAGTTCACAAAAATAAAGCAAACAAAGGGCATTATTTATAAAAGTTGTCTTCTATTTCTGGAGAGCAAATAGAGGCAGAGATACTTTCATCCCTCAATCCATCCTGCTTCACTGCTGCCATTCCCCATACCGATCTCAAAACACTCTGCTGTACACAACACATACTGTAAATAAAATTTACCACTCCGATAATGCTAATGTTCTAGCTTTTCTAGAAAACATGCAATTACTGTAAGTAAACATGAATTTCAAATTAGATTCTAGTGGTTTAGAATGCAAAAATCTCACCTAGATGAAGGTAATTTAAGGACATTTCCATAAAAAAGGTGACGGGCTGAAAATGCGATGACTAAAATCACAGTTAAAACTCAATGGCACCGGCTGATATCTGGCATCACAAATCATATAAACTCAGAATGGACCATCATCTTGGTCTGACACTCTCCAGGGTTGCTATTATAGATTTTCATGTTTTTGAAAACTCTGTCCCAGAAGATCCGGGTAATCACGTGTTTTTCAACTACGATTCGGCAGCATGGCATATCTCTGCTAATTGGCATGCTAATGTGTAGAGGCATCGAATTAAGCATCAAATTAAAATCTGCTTGGATTGTCATTACCGCTAGTATCTCGGTCATTTACAAACTGCTGTTTGAGTAATTGCGTCCTGCTGCAAGTCTCCTTAATTCAATTGCTCCACTGACATAAGCTGTAACTTTGACATGAGAATAAAATCTAGAAGCTAATAAAACTACTGATATAAGCCAGAGATGTCTGCAAAAATATTATGGAAGTACACTTAATATTTTATCAAAGGTAGCATGTTCATAAAAGCAATCATCACCTAACAGTATGTTACATGCAGTTTTAAAACAGTATGTTTTAAATAAATATTACAGTCCTAGGCACTGATGATTTTTTTTTTAAATAAATAAAAAATACTATAAATATAAGGACGTTTTAGATCACACTCCCTTATAATTAAAATCTTCAGATTTTAATGGTGCAACAGAGTGTTTAATCAGTTTTGGCACATAAAAAAATCAAACTGTGTATGTATATTACATTTCAAATATTCAAAGATTTTATATAAATAAATTAAAGATTTTATATATTATGTTAGAAATATGTTACATGAGTTGTCATGTGTTCATTTGTCACTAGTCTCCATCTGTGGTCTATAATAAGGTGAGGACTGGAAATATTTTGGTACGCTTTTACAAGTCACTACCACACAAAACCTGTTTAAAGACGTTAAATGCAGAAGTACATCTGTGAGACATAAGTTATGAAGCTGCGTCTATTTATAGTCTATTTTTTTTGTAAGATTAAATTTATAATTCATCAATGCTTAGGAGTACAATATTTATGAAGCTGTCAAGGAACTATTGCACTGTTTCAGAATTGAAACACTGGTGAGGTTCACTCTCCCCTGCAAAATGTGAGTTGGTTGCTCAACACAACTTTCATGTTCCTCTTTCAGCCCCAGCTCTCATGACTGACTTATTAAGATCACTACATCCATAAGTAAGATGAGACACACACACCCGCAGACACATTTTTGACTGTGTGCAGCTCATTAGCGGGCTGAAAGCAGCGGGGAAGAAAAGATGGTTTTCCCTCTGCATGCTGGGTACCTAAACCAAGAGATCAGGATTTGCAGTGGACCATGGTCTCACCGGCGGAGCTTTCACAGAACATAAGCAAGCACTCAGCCGAGGCTTGTCCATTTGATATTTACAACCCCAAGGCCTGCAAATTGACATAACCTTGTTTTTCCGCTCCCAACGTGACAGATCTCGGGTACTTACTAGCTTGCATCAGCTGTCCTTGGCGGCCGAAGACCTGGGAAAAGGTGGTGGGAGTACAGGTGAGAGTGTCCTCCATGGCTGGGATGTCCCACTAGGCTTGACAGGTCAGTCTGTGAATGACACGCCACGCAGAAAAGCACAGGTTTGTCGTCCGCCCCCCTTGAAACCAGCAGCTGGAGCAACGTTGCAGCTGTGTAAGAATAGCACAGAGGTTTCTGCTCGGGACGGAGAGAAATAGCCTCACTCACATGCAAGATAATGAGGGAGTGTGACTGTGTGTGCGTCAAGGAGAATGAGTGAGAGTGTGTGCGGAGAGCGAGCTTGAAAGGAAGAAAGAGAATCAGAGCAATGATGTCTTGCCTTTTCCTGCTGCTCTGTGATCATGTGTTGAGGTTGTGCCTCGCTGGCAGCCTGAGCGCGGCGGTCTGAAGCTCCTGGTCCAGCGTACTTTGTCCTGCTGACTGAGTGTGAAGCCTCCGGTTCCCCCAGGCTCAGGGTGGACTGGCGTTTGTTGTGCTCTGATCGGGTACGTGTGCCCTCTTCTCTCCTCCCTCTGCCTCGGCTCTACCCCTCCCTTTCATTGCTTTCTCTTCTCTCTCCCTTCAACTCGACGATCCGTTTCGTAAGAAGCGCTGCTGCAGGGAAAAGATTTTTTTGCAACTCTTGCAGCTCTGCTTTTTAATTCCTCCCCCTGTGGAGGAGAGAGGAGAGGTTGAAAAGGAAAGTTCATTTTGGGTAACTCACCCAACGGTGGCACAACTGGCATACAACGAGAAATATTAATAAGTGTGATCTTGGGAGGTATTGACCTAGAGTGACCCCCAAAATGTATTTGGACACTTAAAGATTCATGAATGTCTGCATTATATAACAAAATATCAAACCTGGTGGGAAATATGGAATACATCCAGTAAAACGACCTTGAGACTGGTAGTTTAAATCAATAAATAAGGAAAGAAGCTAAGAAAAGTTAGGTTACAGAAGAGTATAGCATTATTTATTTGCAGATGCCACTCTGTTTAATATTTTATATTTGATGCAACAGCATTGTCATTTCTAGATGCCTTCATAAACGGTGTTTCCATTACCCTACAAATTGCACAAATTGAAATAGCGAATTGAAAATGCGCTCAATGGAAACGTGTCAATTTTGCAAAAACTCCCATATATGTGACCCTGGACCACAAAACCTGTCATAAGTAGCACAAGTATATTTGTAGCAATAGCCGAAAATACATTGAATGGGTCAAAATTATTACCAAAAACCATTCGGATATTAAGTAAAGATCATGTTCCATGAAGATATTTTGTAAATTTACTACCGTAAATATATCAAAACTTAATTTTTGATTAATAATATACGTTGCTAAGAACTTCATTTGGACAAATTTAAAGGCGATTTTCTCAATATTTAGATTTTTCTGCAACCTCAGATTCCAGATTTTCAAATAGTTGTAAACTGGAAACCTTACTTTCAGATGATGTATAAATCTCAATTTTAAAAAATAGACCATTATGACTGGTTTTGTGGTCCAGGGTCACATATTGCACATTTTTTGACATTTACGTACGTAAAAGTCACACAATCATTCAGAGCAGTGTTGGGCATGTTACTTTTAAAAATTAATTAGTTATAGTTACTAGTTACTTCTCACAAATAGTAACTGAGTTAATAACTGAGTTTCATTATTATAAAAGTAACTAATTACCAGGGAAAGTAACTATTGTGTTACTTTTTTTAAAAAATGTTCAAATATGTCAAATAACTTGGATGCTCCCAATATTAAATATGTTAAATGAATGAAATTTAAATTAAATGAATAAAATTTTTAGTTTATTCACCAGACTAAAAAATATCTGATATACTATATATATAACAGTCAACATTTGAAGTGGATCAAAAAAGTTAATCAAAGTTGTCCTAAGACAAGAACGGGTATTGTTTTGGTTTCAGGACAACTTTGATGAAAGGTTTTGATCCACTACAAATGTTAACTACTGTATATACATATACATACATACATACATATTTAACTTAGTTAACCGATAGACAAGGGAAAAAACAGTGCGACACGTAAGGTAGGGTATATATGCTGAGTTTCAGTTCAGTTTTGTGACAGAAAGGAAACTCAAATGGCAGAAAGCGACATTCTATTTGTTTTTTGTTTAGGTTCATTTTGCTGGTATGAGGAAAGTTGAAGTAATCGCGCCGGCACACACAAACACAAAACATATCAGTTCCAGGCTTCGAGCATTGCTAACTTGACAGTGCAGTTGGTACTTCATCAAAATAAAACACGGTGAACCAAACATCAGCGCGCCCACCTCACTGTGTCACCGTTAGAACGCGACTGAAGTGTAAAGTCTATAATTCACATAATAAATAAAAGTTTAGCATTTGGATGCATCACAAATATGGAAATATTATGGAATATTTGGATTTGTGCCGAACGAGATGGGCATAAAGCTCCATTTCGCAGACAGTTGAGTGCGCAAGCCTTTGAAGTACGTTATACTCCTTTGTCAGTGAGAGACGCGTTAGGAATCAGCACATGGTCACTATCTAGTGGGATTTGTTTTCAAGTGCGCAACTCCTGGCATTCGCTGTGCTTCTGCCGGCGGTTATCAAACAGAGTTACATTACTGTGGGCGCCCCCTTCCGGGTTGAGGGTGAACTACCTGTATTCGTTGTAAGGCCTCATGCACCGAACCGAGATGCCCGTACCGTGACGGTTCGGTACGAATATATATATATCGTTACACCCCTAATACATATATATATATTAAGGGAGTAACGATACATGTATTTGTGCTGAACCATTGCAATACCACACTTAGCATCAGTCAGTCAAGCATTATAATATGACATTATGATAATTTAGTATTATAATTTAGTAATTATAACTTTAGTATTTAGAATAACCATGTATGAATGCATATTTGTCATGTTGGCTGAACTTAGGACTGGTGGTGGCGCTTAAGATATTATTTGTAATTTAGTGTTTTTATAAAAAAGGGGGGAAAACTAAAATAATACTGATAAGATAACAAAACTACTATGAATTCTACTACAAATAACAATATAAAACGCACCAAGGATTAATGAGCTGCTGGGTTCATGAATATTAAACAGGGACGATAATAGGTGAGCAGCAGCCAATGAAATTGCCGTTTGCGCATTAGTTGCGCATTAGCCCTCTACCAGAGAAACCAGCAGTTCTTAAAAGCTGAAGAACTCCAAAAGAATTCTGTTATTTTGACAGGAAAATACAGCAAATAATATCGTTTACATGCAGTGCGTCAGTTCTGCATGGTATATAAGACTCTCTCGCTCTGTATCTTTGCGTGTGTGTGAGACAAAGCGACAGCTAGTCATGTGCCTTCACACTAGAGTTTACAAGTTTGTCAAAAAGGAAGGAAAGGATGTGACGTGTGGCCAAGTACGGTGACCCGTACTTGGAATTTGTGCTCTGCATTTAACCCATCCAAGTGCACACACACACACCGTGAACACACACCCGGAGCAGTGGGCAGCCATATTGCTATCACTGCGGCGCCCGGGGAGCAGCTGGGGGTTCAGTGCCTTGCTCAAGGGACTCACCTCAGTCGTGGTACTGAGGGTGGAGAGAGCGCTGGTTATTCACTCCCCCCCACCTTCAATCCCTGCCGGACCTGGGACTCGAACCCGCAACCTTTCAGTTACGTCGTCCTTTTAGGGGTATAAATCAATATATAAAATATATATGTATAGACTGATTTTGTGGCTTGTCTTTTTGTGGCAAATATTTTTTAATCTTGACAAAACACATGGTTGGAAAGGTCTGACAGTCAAGGTTCCATATTTGGTGACTGTCATAGACACGATATTGTGACAGAAATTGATTGATTCATGACATAAAACTCCATCAAAAAAAAAAAAAACTTGGCTGGGTATGTGGCTTTGATTTTATAACAGTTTTAGAGTGCAACATATTTTATAAAATATTTATTTTATATAAAATAAAAAAATTGTAGACTGCATTATCTTTACTGTAAACTTAAATTTTTATAACATTCTTTGAAATGCTTTCACCTCAGCAATAATCTGCTATGTGTCTTCTTTAAAAAGTGATCAACCTTAGGTCTGTATTTCAAAGCATTCAGGAATTACAACCATGTTGTAACAAGCACTGATAAACAAGTTTTCTGTTTTCACTGAATTTATACCCCCAAAGGGGCGATGTATCCTAGGGGATGCAAACAAGCTTGATATAAGATACAAATCAAGTTTTGAAAGTCCCAGTAAGATGGAAATTAAAAAATAAATTAATTTTAAGGTTAATGTCTCTCTCTCTCTCTCTCTCTCTCTGTCGCTCTCTCTCTCTGTCTAATAATTTAATTATTAACTGCATTAGTCTGTTGTCAACAGCTCAAGTCTCCATTGCTAGGTCTAAAATGATATTTCGAATTAGCAATGGAGGCGTTGGATGAGATGCATAAGAAATGAATCATACTCACAAGAGTGTTTTAAGGACAAAACCCTGATGAATATTTGTAAATACAACATCTGAACAATAACTGAGATATTGTAACCGTAGTATAATCTGAATAACTGACATCGGTCCTTTGAATTATTAGAAAATAATGAACAATAATGAATAATAATGAACATCCGTTGATGTGGCCGCAAAATCCGTCGTCAATTATTCCTCACATAAATTCTAATAACAACTTTTCAAATAATTATTACTAATTCTTCAGTGTATGCATAGATAGATAGATAGATAGATAGATAGACAGATACAGTTGAGGTCAAAAGTATACATACACCTTGCAAAATCTGCAAAATGTTTATTTTACCAAATTGGTAAATTATTTTACCAAAAGAACAGGGCTCATACAAAATGCATTTTTCTGAAGAACGGCAGGCAGTTTAACTGTCCAGGACAAACAAGGGAATCATGAACAACTATTACTAAACAATATAACAAAAACAGCTGTAGATCATTCAGGTAACAACACAGTACTAAGAAGTGTATGTAAACTTCATTTGTATGTAAATAAGTGCATGTAAACTTTTGAACAAGGTATTTTTCTATAAATTCAACTATTATTTTCTCTTGTGGGCTATATGTAATCTTTTATGTGAAATATCTTATTCAGGTCAGCACTAAATAAAAAATAACATGCATTTTGTGTTATCCGTTTTATTTTGGTAAAATAAGTAACATTTTGCAGATTCTGCAAGGTGTATGTAAACTTTTGAACCTCAACTGTAGACAGATAGATAGATAGATAGATAGATAGATAGATGGTTTACTAGGCTACACAATCATGGGGAAGACTGCTGATCTGACAGTTGTCCAGAAGACAATCACTGACACTCTTCACAAGGAGGGTAAGCCACAAACATTCATTACTAAAAAAGCTGGCTGTTCACAGAGTGCTGTATCCAAGCATGTTAACAGAAAGTTGAGTGGAAGGAAAAAGGGTGGAAGAAAAAGATGCACAATCAACCAAGAGAACTGCAGCCTTGAGAGGCTTGTCAAGCAAAATCGATTCAAGAATTTGGGTGAACTTCACAAGGAATGGACTGAGGCTGGGGTCAAGGCATCAAGAGCCACCATACACAGACATGTCAAGGAATTTGGCTACAGCTGTCGTATTCCTTGTGTTAAGCCACTCCTGAACCACAGACAAAGTCAGAGGTGTCTTACCTGGGCTAAGGAGAAGAAGAAATGGACTGTTGCCCAGTGGTCCAAAGTCCTCTTTTCAGATGAGAGCAAGTTTTGTATTTCATTTGGAAACCAAGGTCCTAGAGTCTGGAGGAAGGGTGGAGAAGCTCATAGCCCAAGTTGCTTGAAGTCCAGTGTTAAGTTTTCACAGTCTGTGATGATTTGGGTTGCAGTGTCATCTGCTGGTGCTGGTCCACTGTGTTTTTTGAAAATCAAAGTCGCTGCACCCATTTACCAAGAAATTTTAGGGCACTTCATGCTTCTTTCTGCTGACCAACTTTTTAAAGATACTGATTTCATTTTCCAGCAGGATTTGGCACCTGCCCACACTGCCAAAAGTACCAAAAGTTGGTTAAATGACCATGGTGTTGGTGTGCTTGACTGGCCAGCAAACTCACCAGACCTGAACCCCATAGACAATCTATGGGGTACTGTCATAAGGAAAATGAGAAACAAGAGACCAAAAAATGCAGATGGGCTGAAGGCCACTGTCAAAGAAACCTGGGCTTCCAAACCACCTCACCAGTGCCACAGACTGATCACCTCCATGCCACGCCGAATTGAGGCAGTAATTAAAGCAAAAGGAGCCCCTACCAAGTATTGAGTACATATACAGTAGAAGGCCAACAATTCACTAAAAATGTTTTTTTATGTTTTAAGTATTCTAATTTGAGAATTTGTTGAGAGGTGGGTTTTTGTTAAATGTGAGCCAAAATCATCACAATTAAAAGAACCAAAGACTTAAACTACTTCAGTCTGTGTGCACTGAATTGATTTAATACACGAGTTTCACAATTTAAGTTGAATTATTTTAAGTTGAAAAATAAATGAACTTTTCCATGACATTCTGATTTATTGAGATGCACCTGTAGATCTTAACACTATAAGTACATGTAGTTTAAATGAATATTACTTGGTAGGTGCTTCTTTGTATAATTACACTGTAACGTAACCTTCAAATAAAGTGTGACCTTCAGTTTCATTGTGAGATAATCATTCAATATAGCTGTTAAAGACCCATCTAGCTACATTTCAAGATGAAAAAGAAATGATTCCCTGTTTCATTCATCTACAAGCTTTGTCAGGAAACACTTCAGCGTTCATTTTTAGCCGCTTCCTCTTTCGTCAGATTTTCCCATAGAAGCCGTGTGTCAGGTCAGTGTGATTGTTAAATCTGTTCTCTGCCATGAGAACATGGAAGATCTGCAAGTGTAGTCATATCCTCCTGTCTTAAAACAAAACATGGTCAACCTGGTATTATGTAACATCCAGCTACATCATGAAGTTGAAAGGTGACTGGTTTACACAAGGACAGCCTGCGGTGCCACAGTGGTGAAAGGGAAGGTAATTTTATATTATTTTTCTTCCTTTTATATCAGCAAAACTCTGAAATTTAGAGTTGTGACAAGAGCACAGTGAGTTTCACAGCTTTCAACTGACAGACAAGGCAGATGCCGAGTGGCTGGAGCTCGCTGGAATTAATTCCCTCTGTCTAACTGAAGGTTCACTCAAATCAAATTCTTTTTGAACGTGAACTGAGGAGACATGCAGATAGTAAGCTGTCAGCTGGGAAGGGTAGAGCTGTTCCTCCTATGCTTTCTCCCTGCCAAAAGAGATCTCTCTCTCTCTCTCTCCGCCATGGAGTGATTCTGCTTTCACCATCTCACTGTTCTTCTGCTCCCCTCAGAGAGGTATTTGATAACGTACATCAGCACAAACATCCTCAGCCTACCTAGTTACGTAAGCCAATAATATTTTCAGTGGTCTCTGAATGTAGAGATGAAGTAATATTTTCCAGCAATACAGAGACCAATAAAACTAGTAGCAGGCCTAAGGTTAAAATTAAACAGAATCAAAACCATTTATATGATAAAAGTTCCTAAAGCGAATAATTAATTGGCACATAAGATTTAAATAAAAACTGCAATCTTTATCTGAAATGACTTTCTTTTTTCACAGATGCCACACACACTGTAAAAAAAAAATATTTTTCAAAGTTGTAAATGAAACAAAGATTATTAGAATATGTTCTACAAGAAAATACTGTTTTAGTCTTTCTACTTCAAAATTTCATGTTTAATTCAGTATGTTACATGCCTTTCTTTGTAACTATTTCAGAATTATTAGCAATATCTGGGTTAAAATTTTTTCTACACCATTTTTTTAGTGTGCGATGTTTTTGTTTTTGAATGTTACTAGCAATATTTAAGTTAAATCATGATTAACTGCATACAAAATAAACGTTTTTGTGTACATAATATATGTGTTTGTGTGTACTGTGCATATTTATTACACTGTAAAAAATAAAAAACACAATTTGTTGAGTCAGCTTAAAATAATTTGTTACCCTGCTGCCTTAAAATTTTAAGTTTAGTCAACTAAAATATGTTTAGTCAACTTGAAATGTTAAATTGGACCAAATAACAACTTAGATATTTGTGTTTGTTAAACTTAACAGATGGGTAAGTAACCCAGCTGCCTTAAAATTTTAAGTTGATTCAACTCAAATATCTAAGTTGTCACTTAGTATAATTTAATATTTCAAGTTGAATAAACTTTTTTTGAGTTGACTGAACTTAAAATTTTAAGGCAGCCAGGTTACAAATTATTTTAAGTTGACTCAACAAATTGTTTTTTACAATGTAGCTATGCATGTATATATACATATGCATGTATATATTTAAGAAAAATACTTTCATATATAATATAAATTATATGAATATAAATATATACATGTAAATGTTTGTAAAATATATACTGTATACTGTATACGTGTGTCTTTATATATACATAATAAATATACACAGTTCACACATATATTATGTACACTAAATCATTTTTATTTTGGATGCGATTAATCATGATTAATCATTGCCCAGCAGTAGTTAAAATTGTTTCTAAACTATTTTTTTCAGTGCAAGCTATCTGATAAAGATTAATAACCAAATGCCAAAATCAGGGCATGGTTTTTAGCAAACTTGCACTGTATTCTGTTTTCATTAGGTCTAATCAATTCCCAATTTAATTTTTCATTTCACTCAGAACCCCAGTATTATTTTTACAGAAGTATTGCAAATTACACTTAACAGCAAAATTGAGGAATTTAGAAAGAACATGATGTATAATAAATGTAAATTACATATTTCAGAAAAAGAATGTCTTGTGCATAACATGCCCATGCATATCTTAGCTTCACTTCCTCATCTTAATGTACTGCATCGACCAGTTTGGAAGCTGCATGGGACTGCATTTTTATGACTAGGGCTATGCCACCTTGCACAGCAATCAGGATTAAGTGTGGTGATATTTTATCGTGACAAGCTGAGCATAGCATCATGCACCTTTTCTCTCCCATGCACAGCACTGAGGAACCATAAAACACAGCACTGGCCCATGGAGGAACCATAAAAACAGTACCATGGCATTGGGGAAACATAAACAAGATGTGCTTTGCCTCCTATATAAAGATCTATCCTTTATAACGGAACAAACTTGCACTCAATATTCAATTCTTCATTTGAATATTGGCAAGGCAGACAGTTGGAAGAGTACTTACAGCTATACGAGTATTTAGTCAAGGCTAGCTAGCCTAGAAATGAACTATATTTCACTCTAATGGCTTTTTTGATGGTCAGATATGAGATTCTGACAGCCACAATAAACTGACTTCCTCTAGAGAGATCAGGCTCTCGACAGACCAGGTTCAATTTTGCAAGCCAGGAAATTCGGAGAAAACGTACTAATATTGGACCTGGACAAAAACCTGAATGTAACTTAATGTACTATTAGAAATAGGTATCTAAAAGCCTGGATTATTCATGAAGCAATGCAGACAATTAATAGTGATCCATAGCGATAGCGATCACATTTTTTCCCTGACTATGCCTTTATATTATCAAAATGCTTTATATTAATCAGAATACTACTGGGTCATTTCATAACTGTGGGTACATCTTATGTCAATGAAATATATTTTTAATATATTTTCATCAGTATAAAGCTCCGATGCTTAATTTTCTAGTATGCAATTATATTTTTTTCCAATCACACGACTATATGTTGAAAAAGCTTTACATAAAACTTTTAAATTCCGCTGTCCCATTTTGTAAAGTTGCTCATTCTACTCTGCATTTAAGCATGAACATTACCTCAAATATAAATTAAATTTATAGTTTTGCCTTCAGTTACATTAGGTTATCAAGACATTTGGGTGTGCGCTTTAAAAATAATGTGTTTATTGTAATATAACTTGTTTTATTTGTGTCCGAAAAACCATTGTCAACTAAGTTACCCACTTGAAAACCCCCCTCAAAAAGGAATGGTTTGTCCAATTCTCAAATAATTTGCACAGTATGATGATATTTCCACTAGAAGCACATGGATGAAACACTAGAAGTTATATTCTCTCTCTTTCCCCTAATATTGGTTAAACTAGCAAACCTGTGTCAAGAGTGGATTAACTGACTGTCAACAGTGTTACACAAGTAGATACACAAGTAGAATGTACCCCTAATTATAGAATGACCCCACTGCATTTTAATCACGATCCAAACAAACAGTTTTTGATGTAAATTACACTGTAAAAAACAATTTGTTGAGTCAACTTAAAATAATTTGTAACCTGGCTGCCTTAAAATTTTAAGTTCAGTCAATTCAAAAAAAGTTTATTGAACTAAGTGACAACTTAGATATTTGAGTTGAATCAACTTAAAATTTTAAGGCAGCAGCGCTACTTACCTATCTGTTAAGTTTAGCAAACACAAATATCTAAGTTGTTAACATTTCAAGTTGACTAACTTATTTTAGTTGACTGAACTTAAAATTTTAAGGCAGCAGGGTAACAAATTATTTTAAGCTGACTCAACAAATTGTGTTTTTTATTTTTTACAGTGTAGGTTGTATCATTTCTAAATTTATAACAAAAACAGAATGGTCTGAACTTAGTTTTGTGATATTTACATAAAACATACAGTATCTGAACGAAACAGAAACAGCAGACAGCCTGAGTGAGAAGCAACTGAAGAAACTCACAGAAACTGACAGCAGGTGGCGCTTATGGAACAACAGCAACACGACGTTTCCTTGGTACCACTGTAAACAAAGCAGCTGCGCTTTTAACTCTGTAAGCCCCACTGCTGTTATATTACAACATCATTTTTAACTTGACTAACACTGCTCATGTGTTTACCCAATTATAGGTCTTATTGTTCAGCCTTCCAATGCAATTGGGTGCTAGATTTTGAATATTAGTCTACCTGCTTGGACATGAAGTTACACAACCTGCAAACTTCCCTTGAAGCACACAATCTTGTTTTTCCGGACTGGATAAATCAACATTCAAGTAAGTAAAATGCCCAAAATATTTTTTCAGTGATTAGTAATATGTCTAGATCATGCACATATTAATATTGTCGAATGCTTTGATCATGTTGATCAGCGTTGTAATTTTGCAACATTGGGTTAAATAGGTAGCAAAATTTGTCATGTGCACCTTGAATTGTGCTTCTCACCTGTTCCATGTGAAAGAATAGAAACATACTGTTTTTGAGCATTCACAAGTTTTACATGTCAATATTTAATTACATAAGTTGGAGAATAAATGATTTCCTCGAGAATGTTAAAGAATTTGTGTAGCAATATTTGAAACCATCTGTATCTTATCGTTTATAAAACAGGGGTGCGCGAGGCACAAACTAACGCGGGGTTAGTTGTAACACGCCTGCTTTAAATATTTCCACACACACTATCGTAACCAAATTTCAGTGTTTACTAGTTGCCATAGCAACACTATACAGAGAAAAAAGTGCGCCAAAATTCAAAAGCATTTTGAAGATATCGCTGAATATTTATTTTACCACATTAAATTTTTGGCTTAAGTAAATTTTTTATCTCAGTTTTTAGTTTAAAATAAGACAAATCTGCTATTATTTTAATCTCCAATCGGTTTTTTATTAGTTCACATAGTTTATTAATGCTTGGCAAAACAGCAGAAGACACTAACCAGTTCCAATCGCGCGGATGGGGAACGTTGTAACACTGCGTTACAATCTGCCCCGTTATATTAAACTACGCTATTATATGACATTAGCGATGTAATTTTCACTATTTACTTTGATGGATTTTAAAAAGAAACCACAAGAAACAGGCGAAAAAGACTGACAATCTTATTATTTTAAGAAAAGTAAAGCATTTTGGCCCGTTTATGTGTCTCGTGTTCTATTAGAGCTGTGTTTGGAAGGAGGGGGGTGTTTTTCTGAATGTCTAAATGTGTTTCATCTATTTGCACCCATTGTTATACTGTAAAACTATACTGTATCCAGTGTTGGGAAGGTTACTTAGTAAATGTAATAGGTTACAGATTACTTGATTTAAAATGTAATAAGTAGTGAACTTTTCAATTACTTTATTAAAATAATGTAACATTACTTTTAATTACTTTTTGATTACTTTTCTAATATTTTCAACTGTTAATAATTTTGAAACATTTAAACCAGGCAGAATTAAACCTTCCAGTAGCACTCAACACTGATTACTGTCAGACTTTATCATTTGAATTAAGATTATAATAAGTAAGGGATAATATACATCTTTATTTTGTAATAACAACTGGCTGAATGTACATGATCTCACTTATTACACAGCTGCTTGATAGATTATTTAGATGTTTTGTGTCAAAATAATTAGACACGAAACACTGATCTGAGTTGAAATATTTGAAGCTTCCATGAAGTAATCAGTTGCTAGCAAATGGCAAGTTCAAACTAGACATTTTATGGATACACTGCAGTCATGCCAGTTTTCTTACACAACATTTCACCACATAAATACTTAAGTAGCAGTAATAGTTTGTTAGTTCTTTTATAACCCATTACAGTGTACAAAAAAAATGCCAGCAGCTGCGTTTGTATGAAACAACAGGGCATTCACGATACCAGGATGACAGAATTAAGAAACTGTCCACATAATATTGAATTAAGCTTTAATATTTATTAGGTAACCAAACGCAAAGCTTCCGCCAAGAAAAATTATGACTTAAGTTGCCCCCAATGAGCCTGAGCTGTGTAATAATTAAATTTAAAGCACAGCCACCACAAATTCAGAATTTTATTTATTTATTGTTTTTTTTTTTTTTTTTTTTTTGTTACTTTTTTTGAGGGGCTTTTATGCCTTTTATTGTGATAAGACAGTAGAGAGATGACGGGAAAGAGCTGGGAGGAGAGAGGGGAGCGGGATCCGCAAAGAACCTGGAGACGGGAATCGAACTGGGGTCACCGTGAGCGCAGTTGCGCTATATGTCATAATAAGATCATAACATGAATAACATCATAACAAGAAATAGTTTAATAGCTATGATACTGGGTTTGAAATCAAATGTTATGACAGAAAACACTAGCATCTAACAATGTCTTGGAAAAAACAATCTTAAAAAATAAAATTTATGCATAAACCCAAATAGGAAATAAAATAGTTATCGAATAAGCATGTGTCCTATTCTGTGTTCTAAACTCCTGAAACATTGGTGTCTCATTTTAGAGCAGTCAATGCAATTTATGAAAGAAGTCAATTAAATCTGTGAGTGGGGGTGGGGGTGTGAAAAAAAATCAGATGTAATCCCCTTTGTAAACACTGGCATTTTTCAAAAGTAACTAATTTAATGACACATTTTTCTCAGTAACTGTAACTAATTACAATTACATTTATTTTGTAATTAAATTACGTAATTCCATTACATGTAACTAGTTACTCCCCAACACTGACTGTATCTGTGTTTTGCGATCAGGGTCGTGCCCCTCAAATGTTACAATGTACCCCACATACGGGGCATATTGTCACTTTTCACTTCCTTTCTTTAGAGGTAAATATCGAAAAACGTACACACTGTAATTAAGATACAAGGCTACATACTTGTACTAGACAAGTGTGAAATTAACGTGGATAAAAAATTATACTCTGATCCCCACGTGGATTTACACAAACTGAGAGATTCAAAAAGTGTTAAGTTGTGCCTCGCGCTCCCCTATACTTAACTGGTCCTGATGTCTTTTTTTGTGGGCTTTGTTTGTTTGCCCACGCTGCATGAGGGACAGGTAGGGGTTCAGTGTTATTAGCATGATAAGTAAGGGCACAATAAACTATCAGACAGTAATGTGTGAATTCTGTGGAATGGGTGAATTCTTTACAAGGTGCAAGTTTGATTGGGCTTGATTTGCATTGAAATGATTTAGCATAGAAAATAATCATTTTTTTTTTCTATTTCAGAATGCCATCAGCCAGGAAAGACAGTCTCATTATATGTGTTTGATATAACTGTTGCTGTCCAAAATGGGAACAGTGACTTTGACATTGACTCCGATACAAGTAATTAGTTTTTATGCGAAGTTTTCATTTAGGTTCTGTAAATATAATCTGAGCATATAACAAATTAATTGTTCATAAAAATGTCTTATTGTATTATTATTGTACACATTCACATAGGCCACTGATAAAAGGTTAAAGAAGCATTACACCCTTGCAAATGAACCTCAGATAGTGAGTAAAACAACAGAAATTCTGCAACCCCAAGAGCCCAATGTTGCAATATTACATTTTTCTAAAAACTCACTAAATGTCAAAAATGTATAAACCCATTTATTTCTGCATTAGAGGCCTCCTACATTTTAAAGGTCAAAGAATTTTTTGCATTTTTTTCTATATTTGGGTCTTTGATGGTTAAACACCACATTAATATGCATTATAAGGAGGTAAGATGAAAAGAAAATACTATCCAAACTTTTCTGAAGAAAGTCAGTTCCCCTCAGAAATACATTCATATAAGACCCCCAGTTTAGCATTTATAATTTTCTTCCTGTCCTAGCCTATGGGCCAGACTCCCAGTTCACGTGCAGTAAATGATAGAACTGTTTGCGCTACAAACCAGTGTTTGTAATTAATATGTTAAAATAATACTGTAAGACACCAATTTGCAATATCAGGCAGCTGCTAGGTACAGCTAAAAATAGCTTGACGCAGATGGGACCAGAAGCCAGGCCCATAAAACGTACAAACGGCCACACCCGCTCTTACCACAAAATAAGGTGGATATTTCGCGCATGGTGAACAGTGAGCTTGATCTGCCTGCTACAGTATTTCCTCCTCTTTGTGCTCCTCTTCAACGTCTCTGGCTTCTGTTAATGGCCGTTCACAGTACGTTCACTTGCCCAATTACAGAATTCATTGTGTTGGCGCCGACAGCCTTGTGCGCAGCGCGCCGACATACAGCGCCATTGCACCACGGGCGTCCCGAGTTCGAAACCCAGCTCCCGATCCCACCCCCTTCTCTCTCTCTCCCACTTCACTTCAAAGTAATACCTAGTGTTAAACTAAAAGCTAAAATCAAAAATACACTGAAAAAAAACAATTTAATATATCAATTAGAACAATGCATTTTACATTTGTGAAGGTTATTACTCATAATCACAAAACACAGTCAACATTTCATTCCCAAAAATATATCAATGCAGGACAGCAAAGACATACTGCAAGATGAAATTTCTGTAAAGAAAAAGAAGTATCGTTTCAAGTTCCTTGCTTAAAAACATTTCAAGCATTCCGATCTTGTTGAGATCCCTGTCCTCATTGTCCAGGTTGTAAAGTGGAAATGACACGGCAGAGACAGGCTTAGGAGTAAGAGGGATTACGCTGTCCAAAGGCAGAAAACGCATCAGTTCAAAGCTTGCCAGGAGGTAGACCACTAAGGATTTTGAGTCCAGTTGGTGTTCTATTAAAGCAGAGGCCTTATCCATTTTATAAAAATGAGAAATGCTAAAAACAAAACCTTTGTGTAATGCTTGGTTACTAAAGAAACTGAGTGCTTGTGGTGGCATCATGGCAATACAGCTAATTATTATACTAATAATGCGACATTAACTAGGTCTTAATAGACTGGAAGCAAATTTCTGAGGTTGCCTCAAGCTATGACATACGTGCTTATAACATACCAGTGAAAATTAATGCTGTTTTTATACAGTTTTCAAGCAGGTGTCATCACATATTGTAAAATCACCTCAAACTTTGAGATATCCATAAAAGGCAAATTAGCCTAAATAAAGTGCTTTTCTTCAGAAACGAGTAACCTGATTGACCAGATCACTAATAGGCAAACAATTACATAATTTGGGTTGTAATAATGGCACTTACAGCTATCAATTCATTTTCATGCAAGTGCAGAAGAGAGCTTGTCATTCCCAGATGTAGTTTTAGTGTAATTTTAATGGCCAGCAGCCCTGCTGTAGATTACAAAAGGTACAGAGAAAAGAAAAAATGGCTTACGGTTTTGGCTGGTTTAGGTGAAGGTCAAATACCTTTTACATACAGCAAACTTTTTTTTTTTCTCCTGCTCACTCTGACTGTATCAAACAGCTCAATTCATTAACTGTCCAAATAAACAAAAACATCAACAACGAAGTAAAAACAAAAAAAGCCTCTCAGGTGAGAGCCTCAGTATGATAAACATTCCCTGTGAAGGATTACATTTACTTAAATATACATATATACTCTTCAAATAATTTCTCAGTAAAAGAGGAGCAGGTCAAAATGGAGTACAGTCATGAAGAGAGGATCAGTCCAATCATACTGTATACAGAAGCACATGCATTAGGAGACCACTGGATCCGAAAACCTCACGAATTAAACGGGGTGAATTAGTCTATGAAAGAGAAACGGTTGAATGATTGCCTCTTGCAATACCTAAACAAAACCAGAAGGTCAACATTTATAAATCAAGTAACATTATGCTTGATAGAGATTTATTTATTTATTATTTTCTTCAGTCTGTTTTGGGGGAAGGGGGTTAAAGGCTTATTTATAAAAGTGCACTGAGAAGATACTTCCAATGGGCCAACGCAAAACATGAGCAGGGAGATAACTCCTGGTCCCCCTGAACATTCAGGCTGTGATCAAGTTAATCCAATTTAGTTGAAAGAAGTTTCCCTTCCAGACGTCGACTAAAGAAATCCTTTGGAGACTGTGGTGTTCTACCTGGCTAGCTTCAATGGAGAATCCTAAATTGGCGAAAAACATGTTGAAATCAAACACAACTACAAATGTAACTTAAAACATGTATTATGTTAAAGGAACCCGTAAGAACTTTGTTCATCTTCGGCACACAAATTAAGATATTTTTGATGAAATCTGACAGCTTTCTTATTTGTTTTCTTTGTCCACAAAAAGCGTTCTCGTAGCTTCATAAAATTACGGTTGAACCACTGTCCTTACTACCTTTCTGGGCCTTGAACATGGAAGTTGCGTTGATGTCTATGCAGGGTCAGAAAGCTCTCAAATTTCATCAAAAATCTCTTAATTTGTGCTCCGAAGATGAACGAAGGTCTTGCGGGTTTGAAATGACATAATGACAGAAACTATCCCTTTAATGTTAGCAGTGAAATTTTACATTACCTCAGACTGTCCCGGTTCATGATTTGGGAGGTCTTCAGTCTTCACTTCCAAAGGAGCTGAAGTACTAGCCATCTGTACACTGCGTGTCACCGGCCCACCTTTTCTCTCCCGTGTCCTTGTCGAAAAACGTTCCTCTTTCTTAGACTGCGTCTGTTTCACACCAGCCTCCTTTTTGACAACAACCTCCTTTTTGACAACCACCTCCTTTTTAACAACAACCTCCTTTTTAACAACCACCTCCTTAGATCGTTGCATTTTAGATGGCTGTCGTGTCGAAGAGTCATCAGTAAGTGCAGGAGTTATGGAAGTCAATGGCTCAATGCTCTTTTTGCTTTTCTTAGCTTGTGGCGCTGTGTTGTCTGCATTCGAGGTTAGCCTCTTTGTACGTACCTGAGGTGCTTTTCCTTTACTTGCTGGCGGAGCTTCACTCTCAACTGGCTCAGAGCTCCGGGCTCTGGTCTTCCCCAAGGGCTTTGCACTTGGTCCAGAAACTGGTTCTTGTTTGATTTCAGAGTCAGTGGCTCGACTTCGGAGACTCCTGTTTTTGTCTTGAGGCATCAGTGCTCCTTTTTTCAACTTCTTGGCAACAGGTCTTTGTGGACAGCTGCAAGCGATGTGCTTATTGAGGCTGGCTGGGTATGTGAACTCTCGACTACAGTATGGACATGCATGGACCTTATGAGTCTCCTCTTCCTTTACCCGGGTTGTCGGTTTCTTTACAAAGGCAGCAGACTTGTTCTTCTGGGATATGGCTTTCTGGACAAGCTGGTTTTTCTTCTTATTTAGGGCTGATAACTTTGCTTTGGAGGTTATATCTTGGTTAAAGTTGAGCCTTTTTGGTTGACCCATCCTGCGGAAAGCATTCAGCCCAGAAGAAGCTCCTGTGGTGGTAAGAAGACCATTTGGAGACTGTTTCACAACCTGTTTAAGAGGAATTGGATTCTTCTTAGGGGTGTAGCGCCTTTTATCACTAGCATTAGCACAAACTAATATGTGTTTATGCAACTCAGGCATGTTGTCAAAGCTGTTTCCACATTTGGTACACCGGATTGCAGTGCTAAATGTTTGGGGGATGTTGTGTGTGGTGAAATGAGTGGCGGAAGCAACCGAGCCATCGGGTGTTCGGTTGTGGTACGGGAAAGGTGGAGGCTTAAAGCTGGGGTAGTGTTGATTAATGCCAAGCCGTACATCTGGACCTTTTGGTTTACCCGCCTCAGATGCCATAATCTTTATTGTAGTGTATAGTTCTTCTGTAGGGTCCTCATGGCCGTTTTCCTCCTCATCCACCTTTTTAGTGTCACTGTTGCGCTCCTCAGAAGAATCCTCAGAGGTAGCTCCAGCAATTGAGTCAAGAACGGTGTCTTTCTCCACATTTGCGTAGGCAGGATCCGTGTAATTCTGAGGTCTGAGCTTCCCGTTTTCGACGGCAGTGTGAGTGCAACTCTGACTTGGATGTAGGTCACTTTGATGTTGCTGGAGATTGCAGAGGAAGGCAAACTCCTTTGAGCAAATGGAGCAAATATAAATTCTTCCCACACCATGGAGAGAGGAGCGGTGCTCGAGGAGCGCAGTGGCGTTACCGAATAACTGCACGCAAAACTCGCACTTAAAAGGCCACTCTGACGCATGCTCTATTATATGGCCACTAAGGTCTTTGATGGAGCGAAATGGCTCTTTGCAGACATTGCACACAAAATTCTTGACAAAAGTCTCCCGCTCTGGTGTCTCAAATTCATCAGAACTTCTGGGTGGAGAACCAGGTGAAGCGTTGCTCCCATTTGCGGTTATATCAACCGGACCCTCTGTTTTCCCTGTATCCTCTACAAACAACTTTTCATCAGCCACTGAACTCTTCTGAGGAGAATGCAATTCACTGAGGAATGTCAGAGAGGATGATTCCTTTTTAGGAGCTGATTGTACTGTAGAAAGAGAAGACTTTGATTTGTGTCTGCCTTCTGTTTTATTATTGAGGTCTTGAGGGGGAGTTCCTTCACAGGAATGGCTTTGGCTGGTTTCAGAAGCAGTATCCCACTTTAGGTGAGAAGAACCTGCTTGATCTGCATTTTGTAAAAACTGAGGCTTAGAATCATGGGTTGAGCCCTCAAGTAGTGTTTCCGACTTTGAAGATGAATCTGCTGTACAATGTCTTTTCGCATCCTGAGGCAGTGGAGAAATCGCAGGGTCTAACTGCTCAGCAGTTTGGTCTGATTCATTAACAATGGAATTTAATGCATCATGGCATGATTCTGTTAAAGCAGACGAATCCAAAGCTTCCTCTAAACTATCATCTGCCTTGGGGGACATTTTAGGGGACAACACAGGAAACGGAGCAGGTGATGAAGCATCTGACATCCGAAAATGAGGCGATGATAAAGGTGGAGGTGATGGGATAGTGGGTAAGACTGGAGGAGGGGGTGTAGATGATGCTATACTAGATGAAGATGGAGAGGATGGATTAATAGTCATAGGGGTCAGAGAGGGAGGAGAGGTTGATTCACAAGGAAGGCGCTCTGATCCTGATCCGGGACTAGAAGGGCCAACACCTGTGGCACTCTCAGAAGACGAAAGAGCGTCAGGGCTTCCAACAGGGTTGGATCCTTCATCCCCAGGTGAGTTTAAGCCAGCATACTCATTCATTAAGACTTTCTCTAAAATGCTGGTATTGGGTTTCTTTCTTTTCACATGTGGCATAAGTGTGGCTGAGCTTGTCTTTGCTTCATGATCGACAGGACTTTTACGGCTCATACTCAAGTCAAGCACAGCCTCTCCAGAGCCTTTGCTTACACTATTGTCTTTTTTAGTGAAGGAACTCGAAAGGTCAAGCGGCTGCTGATTGCAAGAATTCCCCCCGCTTCTTGAAGGAGACCAGTCTTTTCCTGTTAGGCTAACGGCGTCCCCATGATCTTGGCTAGACAAATTCCAGGACTGCGCCATGCAATGGCTTTCAATCTTTGGCACTTTCAGAGAACATGAACCTCCAGTTGCAGAGATTACGCTTTCAGTTTTTTGTGGCGGGCTACTCTGTGAAGTTGTGGGAGGGGAGGCAGTTCTTCTTTTAAACTTTCCTTGGACAGCAGGCAGTGAAGTTACGGAAAGCGGGGTGGTCAATCTATGGCTATCTGTAATTAGACCTATGGCTGGTTTCTGTCCGTCCGGGGCCTGTAGTAGTTGTTTGAGTTTCGGAGAGAGATAAACTGTTTTCTCCTTCTGAAAAGCTAACGTTTCAGTTGACTGGGAGAAAATGTTTCCTACCAACAATGAGGACTGAGAGGAAGGGGAGGACAGGGAGGAAGAGGAGGATGCCGTTTCGGTTTCCATTTTCACAGCAGGCAGCATTGGTGGTGTAGCAGTTCGTCTTTTAGCAGCTGTCTGAGCTACGCATGAAACTTCTTTGACTGGACAAGTCCGTGTTTCAACTTTAAGAGTGTGAGTAACTTGTTTTGGACTAAGTAAGAGAGCATCAAGGCCAAACAACGCTGCAGTGCTTGAATCAACCTCAATGACCTCACAGTTGCTCACTGTGCTTGTAGATGGGATCTTTCCATCAATGTAATGGCTGAGATTTTCAGAAATGTTGTTAGAGATATCAACCATACACTCCTCTCTTTCTCCCTCATCCTCGGTCTCCACACTGGGCACGTAAATTGGTGGTGGACTGGCACTTGGTGACTCTTCCTGGAGTGAAACAGGCTGACCTTGTTCATGCTGCTGCTGTTGGGAAGAGCCATCCTGCAGGAGCATACCTTTCCGACGCACACCTTTCGGCATTAGATGCCGCTCGTGGATTCTGCGCTGGTGTCTGCGCATGTTGGTGTGTGTGCCAAAAGCCTTGTTACAGTACTTGCAAGGATGAAGCTCTTTTGACTCCCCACTTTCATCCAATATAAAAGGTCGGTCAAATTCAGCACCAGGCTCTTTTTTCAAACTGTCGGAGGTTTGCTGAGGTGGACCATTCTGTGTGTTCATAACAACTGAATGGCTTGGAGAGGATGCACTGCCAGAGGTAGCAGAATCACTGGGTGCCGTAGGACTGTGGAGGAACGAAGTTCCGCTAAGTGATCCGGGCCTATTTAAAGTTTTACTCCCGTTTTCATGTCTGCGTTCATGTCTGCGCCTGCCTACCTGAGAGCCAAAGGGCTTGGCGCAGTACCGGCACTTAAATGTATGAGTTTGATGGTTTGAAGTAGTGTGAATGTGAGTGTGGCGCTCCAGGCCCTGTTTGGTGGAGAAATGGCGCTCGCAGTGCTGACAGGGATATGTTTCTCCTTGAGGGTCATCCTCAAAATCCCCCTCTGCCTCTAACTCAGGATTTGCTAAAGAAGATATACACTCCGTATCACACAGCGGGCTCTCAGAGCTTTCTTCTGCAGGGCTGCCCGAATGTAAATGCAGGAGAGATTTTTCATTCCCATCAACTGATTCTGCCTCAGAGGGGTGCTGTGGGCTCTGAATTAACTGTGGCTGCTGCAGCTGTCCATCATCGTCTGCATTTTCCCCATCCGATCCTTCCCTCTGGTTCATGTCTGTTGTATGAGACTGGACAGGGTTTTCATTTTCCGTAGAGGACGACTGGGAAGCTGCATTCTCCTGTTGCAACTCTGAAGGTGAAGAGGGTCCTTCCTCACCATTAAGCCCTGAATTACAAGAAAAATATATATAAAATTTACAAATCACTAGTGAAGTTGAAAATCATTAATATAGACATAATTCTGTTACACTAACACTACATCCAGGGCTGGAACTAATGCATTAAATTGGTAGAGAAATGATTCAAAACTAATTTAATTTTTGTTTAGTCAGGTTTGTGTGCTGTGCATAAAAACCTTCACAAATGATGTCTCTTCACAGAAGTGAAAAATGCATTTGGACAGACAAAATACATCTGAAAATAACTGAGATCACAGTGCAGGAAATGTGTACACCCTGTTTCAATAAAGAATGACTTATCTGTGTTTCAAACAAATCCATAAGCATTTAGGTTAATGGTAGGGGCGTCACAATAAATTGATTCATGGATCGACTCAGCGATTTTCTGAATGCAGTACGATTCTCAAATCGAGTTCTGAGCTTAGTTTTTAACAGCAGATGGCACTGTGTGCTTTAGAAACAGTAGTATTCTGCTTGCTTCCAGTTCCTTACACCCACCACTTAAACTTAAAATAATCATTCATAAAGTTCGAAAAGGTTGAAGCAAATTACAAGAATGTTCACAGTGGGCTGTGTTTATGTTAATCTTGCATCATTAAAGCATACAAGCCGAGGTGTAAGTACATTTAACCACTTAACTTACTCAGTTGCGTAGTCTATGTAATCCGGGTCAATACAGTTAGGGAATGTCAAACAAACTCCCATTTTGTTTTCTTCTTCCCATTTTGGGGGGGTTTCTTTGCATGTTCACTTTGTGAACACTGGGTCGGTATTTCTGCAACGATGTAGGATGATTTTGAAGTTGGGGAAGAAAACGAGATGGGAGTTTTTCAACATACCCTAACTGCCTTGAACCGGTAAAAACAGTTAACGCAGAGCTAGACAAGATGAGCGTTTGAGGCTAAAAGTATATAAATTGTCAGTTTGTTTCGAAAATGACAGACCGTTTTGCTAGATCCCTGGCTGGGATTGTTTAGAGCTCTTTGAAGCTAAATTTAAACTGCCTTTTGGAAGTTCAAACTTGGGGGCACTATTGAAGTCCACTATATATGGAGAAAAATCCTGAAATGTTTTCCTCAAGAAACAATTTCTTATCAACTAAAGAAAGAAAGACATGAACATCTCGGAAGAACAGGAGGTGAGTAAATTATCTGTAAATTTTTGTTCTTGAAATAAACTACTCCTTTAACGTGGCTTTCCATTTTAGTTGCTTGTGTGTGCTTGAGACATATTTTACTCTGTACATAACTTACATTTTATGGTTATATCCTTTCATATAAATTTTAGAAATTTAGATATACAAATCAAAGAAGTCTCTGTTTAAAGCTCATCCACACTTAAGTTTAACAGAGCACAGCAGCAAAATAAAGCACAATAATTGTAAAACAGAAACAATTTTCAAATTTAAAATTCTACATGCAATCATATTTTGGTAATGATATTATAAGTTTAATTTTATTAATTTCATTAATAAGTTTTTTATTATCATTATTATTATTATTATTATTATTATGTATTTATAATTTAAACCTCTGCAAATAATACACATCATAGCTTTCAACACTGTTCTCAATCTTCAGTTTGCACAATTTTAGAATGATAACCTTGGTCAGGATGTAGAAAAACATGCTTTTTCATTTAAACATAGAATAATAAATGAAATTTGTCTTTTTAAAAAAAGTTTACTGATTATCAAAATAATTGATGGTTGCAGCCCTACTGTTAACCATAACAAAAATATTACGACTGAGCTAAACATACTTGTGAACAGCACAATCTCTGCCAGGGGCTGATGAAGAGCACAACCTACCTTCCTCCGAGTCCCGCATCTCTGTGATTGAGGGTTCAGCGGCACTCGATTTCTTCGGTTCACAGAATCCGCCCAAATCAGCCTGCCTGGCTTTTTCCGACAGCTTCCTCCTTGCTTAAGGGAGAAACAAATCTATTTTTAGTAAGAAAAAATAGATAACTTTCAAGCCAGCAAAAAGCAATTAAGTTTAGGTTTCATATCATGGCTGTCAAAACCTACAACAACTAAATCTAGTGATATTTCATAGAAGTAGCAATAAATATAAAGTGAAACCTGTAAAACACAAAGTTTCGGAAGAACATCTGGCACGTTAACTAGAATAAAGTGCCCCACCTGCAAGATCCAAAACAAAAGGACACCACAGCCTTCTTTTCTAAACTAGCAGCTCACCACAAAACCAGACTGACTGCTCAGTAACTGTAGCACTGTGCATGACAGGCAAAGAAATGCTCGTTTTGCACACATTTAATGTCTAAAATTGAAATCTACATCAACATTATTGCATGATAACTGTACAGGGCAGTAACTGTTACTGAATAGCAGTTGACTATTAAGTTTAAAGAATAGTTCACCAAAAACAGAAAATTCTGTCATCATCTACTCACTCACGTCATTCCAAACCTGTATGACTTATTTTGTGTTCCACAGAAGCAAGACAGACTTTTGTTATATGCAGGGAGAAAAACACATTGAAACAGCCTTAAAAATATCTCCTTTTGTGCTCCACAGAAGACAGAAAGTCAACAAAATGACTTTCCCTTTAATGGCGTATAAATGCATGCAAATTACATTTATATGTGTCTATACACATGTACACAAAGGTTCACAGATATTGTCTCAACCAGCTATCAGCTGCTGTCCTTGTGACAAGGTCATCTGGGAGCATCTTATACAAAACCCAATTCATAAAACAAACACATGTCACTAACTTGGTCATCTGACCATACTTGTCAAATAGTCCTTCCCACAAATCCATTTCCTACTCTGTCCTCAAATGCTATTACACTGTCATCTACACAACCATGAATGTTTCCAACAAAATTCACTACACATTTCAATGCACAAAACACGATAATATGCCTTTAATGCACATGCAGACTTTTACAAAGTCATTTACCACGCTTTACACAACAAGAATGTTAACATGTTAATGACATTCAAATGTTTACTGTCAAACGGTCTTAATTTGTTAGGGGTTGAGAGGTTTTTTGTAATAAGCTTCACAACTTAAAATTTACATTTTACACTTAATATGTCAATGTGTGACAGCAAACTTTTAGATATCAGTAACATGCAAATATTTTAAGAACTGTATTTTTAAAAAGAAAATTGGACTTGACTTGAAACTGCATTTAGCTGCTGCACTGTCATTGAACAGGTGAAAGTCAAATGACCATTTACTCCAAATTCTTCTCAACAGCACGTTTAGGTCATCCTTTTCAGTCATTATAATAGCAGTCTACAAGGAACATCCAGACCAGATGCATACACTGAAACTCAAATATATATTCGTGCAACATTTTATAGTAAAATGAATTCCTATAAAACTATATACAAGCTTATAAGTATCAAATAAACTTAACACAGACAAATCACTAACAAATGTGCTATGGACAAACAAATCAGACTCTTACGTCTAGAGGTTTTTAGAGGTTAAACTCTGTGTGTTTACTTTATGGCTCATTTAGTCTCATTCATAATGCTTTGCGAGGAGGGTCTGGAAGGTCATCTCTGTCAGACATGGGTTGTGTTTCTAAACCTAGTGAGCTGTCTGTCTAGATAGCATGCTTGGCCATCACAGGCGGGTTCAAACGTTTTAAATCAAACTCTCGAACATGTCCGTGATGCTCAAAATGCTCTTTAGATGAGAAGTTCACTAGATTTTGAGACACTGGAATAGGGTCCGAGTCTGCAAGGCGGCTAACCGAGCCGTTTATCAACATGAGGAGGAGTACGTTAATTTCACCGCACTCTGACTCTGTCCCGAGCTGATTTTGTTTTTATAACAAAGTTGGTTACACCAGAACATCATCCTTAATTTCTATTTGTAAATAATCTTCGTAGGAAATAGGCGAATAGCCAGGTGGCTAACATGCTAGTTCCAGCTAGCGACTGCGAACGCATCCAAATATACTAAACATATGTTTTCGGACACCAATTAGATATTTCTATAGAGAAAAAGCCAGGTATAAGCAATAACAAGCGGTGTTTTTATTTTACCTCGCTTTGCTCTAGGTGAACTCTTCTTGCTCAGGTTGCTAGTTCTTTCTTCCTCTAATGCAGCTGCTATCTCAGGATTGTCTTCCCCATTGTACCACACGAGAAGTTCTTCGTCCGGTCCGATTGGCTGCCGGGGAGTAGACGGACCAATCAGAGGCGAGCTTTTTGGCATGCCATAGGATGAAACACTATCTAGGCCTTGACGGTCTGTTAGATATTTAGGAACAGACCCCCATAACAAACTAGGGTGCAGTAGCAGACAGCTCATTTAAAGGAACTGCAATTTTATAACACGTTTAGTGACGTTATACATGCTTTGTTCATCTACCAACTATCACAAGTGTAAAAAAGTAAACATTTTTAATTTGTACTTGTAAATTCAGAAACATTTAACAAAAGTTTAATATGCATACATTTATGCAGAAGCACAGCAATGATTTTCATCATTCTGTATTAGTCCCAGACATATTAGGCTACTGCTTTACAAAAATCAATAAAATTAAAATTGAAGTTTTGTAGTATTTATTCTATTATCATACGTATATAGAGGCAGGGACCCTAGGGGGGCTGCTGTTAAATTTCAGTTAAAAGCAATTTAAAAAAAAAAAAAAATCAATAGAGTGTTTTCACAACACATCAGCACTTGGCCATATTGGCAGCACTTGAAAGTAAACAATGCCACTGAACCGAACAAAACTTGCATATTTAGCTAAATATTGTTGCTGAAAATGGTCAAATATTGTCATGTTTCAGGCTGTACTAATCGGTCGGACTGGGAAAAACATATGGAGTACTGTACACTGCCAACAGTTATAACAAATCGTGTTTGTTCTTATCATTTCCGGTCAGGTAGGTGAAATATTAGACTAATATCTTAATTAATACTGCTTGAATGTATCTTCAATATCAAAATATTGCACTCTTTCCTACTTACTGAGTCCTTCTATATATGATTTAGCAGCTTCTACACATTTTTCCATGGTTTAGACAGCATAAATGAGCAGAACAATGTATTCAGTAGAACATAACCATGCAATCCGTGCTGTTGTTTACATCAGAGTATCGCCAATATGGCTGCATTTTTGACCATGCTGAGTTAAGTGCAAACCCTCTATACGATCATGAGATTTGTTCTACTAACAGCCTCTTTTTAACTGTGAGAAATAAATTTATATAAAATTATAATTTATATAAGTGTACATAAAATTATTGGCTATAAGTGGATTCTCCCTTGCAATGCACATACTGTCAAGAACAGTTTGTACTTGTTGCCTCTTGCTTGCTCAGTGGGAGTTCAATAGCAACATTCTCATTCATATTTAATAACATTTAATTATTATGAAAAGCACAAAATAAGGAACTGCTGCAACTGAAAACAGTATGCATTATACATCTAATATTAATAGTGGTAGATAAAAAAAACTATGCCAGTAAGTTAATACCAGCTACCTTAAAAAAAGTCTTTGGTTTAGTATACTGTCAAAAGTTATTAATTAATCATTTCACATGTTTTTTTTTTATGTTTTTTATTGAAGTATCTTATGCTTACCAAGGCTTTAGTCATTTGAGTTCATTAAAAAAAATTAATGACACATATTTACAATTGAAAATATTTTTTCTATTTAAATAGATTTTAAAATGTAATTTATTCCTGCGATGCAAAGCTGAATTTTCAGCATCTCCAGTGTCACACGGTCTTTTAGAAATTAGAACTATTTCTTATTATCATCATTAAAAAAACAGTTGTGTTAATATTTTTTTGTTAAAAAAATATATTTCTCAGGATTTTTTGAAAAATAGAAAGTTGCTACTGTCACATTTTTTACTGTTAAATTAATGCATCTGAATAAAGGTATTGATTTCCTTTTTTTTAAAAAAAAAAAAAGTCTTACTGGCACTGCTTAACAGCTGCTTAATATTTTAGGAAAAGTGTCCCCTAAATAGGGAAATATTTAGTGCTGGGCAATGATTAATCACAATTAAATCGCATCCAAAATAAAAGTTATATATACACTATATATATATATATATATATAGGGGTTGGACAATGAAACTGAAACACTGGCCAATATAGTGTTGGAGGTTTCATGGCTATATTTATGCAGCCTGGTGGCCAGTCTTTACTGATCGCACATTCCACCAATAAGAGCAGAGTGTGAAGGTTGACTTTGTGCACCCAATAGCTCAAACATTGTACCCTGAAGGTGGTGCCGTGTATTAGGATGATAATGCACCAATACACACAGCAAGACTGGTGACAAGAGTGATTTGATGAACATGAAAGTAAAGTTAAACATCTCCCATGGCCTGCACAGTCACCAGATCTGAATATTATTGAGCCACTTTGGGGTGTTTTGGAGGAGCGAGTCAGGAAATGTTTTCATACACCAACATCACATAGTGACCTGGCCACTGTTCTGCGAAAGGAATGGCTCAAAATCCTTCTGGCTACTGTGCAGGACTTGTATTTGTCATTCCCAAGATGAAATAATGCTGTATTGGCTGCAAAAGGAGGCCAAACGGCATACTAATTGTGGTCTAAACCCAGGTGTTTCAGTTTCACTGTCCAACCCCTGTATATATATATATATATATATATATATAAAACATATGTGTGTGTACTGTGTATATTATGTATATATGAAGACACACATATATAGTAAAAAAAAAAAAACTTTAAAAAAAAAATTTATATATATATATATACACACACAATTTTTTTTTTTTTTAAAGTATTTACATGTATACATTTATATTCATATAATTTATATGATTATAAATATATTTCATTTATAAACAACATTTTTCTCAAATATATACATGCTTGTGTGTGTATTATATTATACATAATAAATATACACAGTACGCACACATAAATTATGTACAAAAAAAAATTTATTTCGGATGTGATTAATCGCATCCAAATTAATCACGATTAAACGTTGCCCAGCACTGTTTATTATTATTACTATTTTGTGGAGTTCCTCCACATAAAACAGTTAAAAAACCCATTTACTAGAGTACTACCCCCACCACCATATATCTCCTCCATAACCTAACATGGTAAAACTCAAACCAATTTAGCACATCTTAAAGGTTTACCTACCCTTAACACTTTGTAGTAAATAGCTCGGTTGATCTCCAGTGGGAAGAGGTTTTGTTCTTGAGAAGAGCGTGCCCAGTTCACATACCGCAACCAGTTTCCTTTCATTGGATCTGTGGCATCTACACACATCCACCCCCAGGCTGGAAAATACACCTAATGATAGTGACACAATATGCATTTAATTAAAGGAGAACTCCACTTCCAGAACAACAATTCACAAATAATTTACGTGAAGAAATTATGGTTTTTGAGGAAAGCATTTCAGGATTTTTCTCCATATAATGGACTTAATTGGTGCCCCGATTTTGAACTTCCAAAATGTAGTTTAAATGCAGCTTCAAAGGGCTCTAAATGATCCCAACCGAGGAAGAAGGGTCAAAATGATCGGCCATTTTTTTGGAAAATAAAAATTAGTTTACTTTTTAAGCACAAAAGCTTCTGTAGCACAGACTCTGGGATGCACGTCCACGACGCTACGTACTATTGAATCAAGTCGAAAGGTCATGCAGAACTTAGGCGCAACTACAGACCCAGTGTTTACAAAGCGAATGTGCAAAGACTAAGAAAGTGCAAGTAAGTCAAATGCTGTTTACAAACAAAAAGCTACAGCGATGTTGGACGATTCTGAAGTTGTAGGAGAAAATACGATGGAGTTTTTCGCCATACTCTACACAGACGAACTTGCATGTGATTCGTAGCAGTGATGGAAAGTTCGGATCATTTTTCCGACTCAGACCTTTGAGTCTTGTTCAGCAAAATGAACAAATCTTTTTTTTTTTTTTTTTTTTTTTGAGTCATTTCGTTCATTTTAGCAAAATATAATTAAAATGTTACGTGCTACTTTCCAAACACATCTACTGCTTACACAAACGTTGATCACACTATAAACAAGACAAAACTATAATGCTATAAGAAACAGAAAAGATTCATTCATTGTTTACCTGGGTCTTTAGTCGAGTTGATCCATCACGTGACAGCCCCATAAGATGAATGAACAACTCGAAAAACACAAAAACTCGAAACAGATGAAGTAATTCCAGTGCAGAACCTAACAGGATGTTTCGCATGCATGACTATATGAATCACTCCCCGAGACGACTCGTTCTTCCCGAGTCACATTCAAAATGAACAAAACGTTCAAGAAGGACCCATCACTAATTCGTAGCATTGTGGACGTGCATCCCAGAGCCTGTGCTACACAAGCTTTTGTGCTTAAAAAGTATACAAATTTTTATTAAAAAAAAAAAAAAAAAAAAAAAAGACCGATCGTTTTAGATAAGACCCTTCTTCCTCGGCTGGGATCATTTAGAGTCCTTTGAAGCTGCATTTAAACTACATTTTGGAAGTTCAAATTCGGGGCACCAATGAAGTCCATTATATGAAGAAAAATCCTGAAATGCTTTCCTCAAAAACCATAATTTCTTTACGGCTGAAGACAGAAAGGCATGAACATCTTGGATGACAAGGGGGTGAGTAAATTATTTGTGAATTGTTGTTCTGGATGTGGACTTCTCTTTTAAGGACCACTGCTAAAACCTACACTATTGTTTAAAAGTTTGGGGTCAAAGTTTTTTTTTTTTTTTTTTACATTTTTTACATTAAATTGATCAACACATTAAAGATATTTAAATAAATGCTGATCTTTTATATTTATCCATTCATCATGAAAAATAGTATAGTGGTTTCTCCACAAATATTTCTCCTGCGGAAAATTCAGGTTTGTTGTTGCATAAGCGACTTCTTTCATAAACATTAAAAATCATACAGACCCCAAACGTTTGAACAGTAGTGTATGTGTTTTCAGCTTTGTGTTTTCAGTGTATTCAGACTTCTAGTCAGGCAGAACTAGAGTTTCCTCTATGTGTTATCTAATACATACCTCCCACATGTAAACATTGCTTGTCACTTGAGATCTCTTCTTTCGTTCTCCTACAAATGGTCCAAACCTTTTGCCTTTAGGTATTAATCTAGACGCCCAAACCCCTGTAAAGAGACATGGACAGCATGAGAAATCTTATGAGAGCAAACATTGAAAACACAAATTGTATTGTCTTCTACATTCATTCATCATGTATATATATATTTTTAAAACTCTTGACGGCTTTTGAGCTGAATCCTCAATCAGAATGAGCCACTTTAAGATCTCCGGAGACTCTCTCACAGAGCCATTTTTGAAGCATATTCGATATTAATCATTTATCTGTATATTTCTAGGGCACCACCACAGTGTACTGCACATTCTCCATTTCAAACATCAAACAAAATAAGACTGCAGTTATGCTGTTTGCAACTTTTTCACATTCTCAGTGTTTCACAATGCTGACCAGCTAAACCATGAGTTCTATCAAAAGAGCCAAACTGTTAACTTTGTACATATTTGAATGTTTTATTTCACTGATTGTGTTTCAAAGTCACAAATTTGGAACGTATAGGCTTTCATCAAGCAGAAAGTAATGCAATAATGAACTTGATTTCTCATTAACAGAATCGTTTACAAATACTCAAGCATGCTGTTACTCACCAATGCGATTGGGGTTGACAGCTGACGGTCCCAGCTTCATGCTGTTTGGCAGCCCCTTCCACACATGGGCTGGGATGTCATCCAAGGTTTCATATGTTCCTTGAGGCAAAGCCATTACAGCCTCTAAATAAAAAAAGAGGGGGTTAGAGTTTACAATGCGTTTCTTAACTGCACTCGTAATCAGTGCTCTGGGTATCTGCTGTTAAAGCAAAAGTGTGAACTTTACTGGGAAAAAAGCATTTAAATGAAATTTAAAAAATAAGTTGTTTCACCGTACCTACACCAAGGATTTAACACTCAGTTGAACTTCGAGACTCCTAAGACTTTTCTTATTTCATGGATTCTGTAAAACAGAAAACAGGAGTAGTTATTTTCACCATGTAGAATAAAATAATCCACTATGTTTATGATGCAGGATGGGACTTGCTCTCAAGCAATCCCAAAGACTGAAAGTATGAAAAGACCATTTGAAGGTGTGCTTAAACCCGCAAATACTCCTTCAGCAAACTCAAAGTCTCTGATATTTGCCTTTCTTTTATTTGCACTCACTACTGTTTGGGGTCAGCGAGTCTTTTTTGAAAGAAATAAGTAACACCTTTTAAATAATTACAAAAGATTTGTATTTCAAATAAACGTTGTTCAACTTTCTATTCGTCAGAGAATACTAAAAAAGACTATTCATAAAAAATTAAAAATTACACTATTTACTCACCCTCAAGCCATTCTAGGTGTATATGACTTTAGCCTTTCAGATGAATATGATCATTTTAAGTTATTTTTTTAAGAAATGTTCTGGCTCTTCCAAGCTCTTTGAGATTTGAAGTCCAATAAAGTGCATCCATCCATCATAAAAAGTACTCCACATAGCTCTGGCGGTTAATAAAGGCCTTCTGAAGCAAATCGACATGTTTGTGTACAAAAAATCCATATTTAAAACTATAAACTGTAATATTTAGCTTCTGCTAACTGGCGTTCCAGTGAATGACGTGGGACGCAGCGTTAGCCTTCTGGTGAGAATATGCTAATCTCACGAGAATCAAGTTTTGTTTACGCCAAAGTAAAACCAGTCTCCTCTTGGCTTATGTCAAAACCCTCCAACATTTTTCATCACAAATCCTCATTTTGTACCTCTAAATTGAGATTGGTATTTTGTTTTGCTCTCTTCTCACCAGATCTTACGCTACGCCTACATCCTACGTCATCTGCCAAAATGCCACTCGTGAAAGCGTATACGACAGTTAGCAGAAGCTAGGGATTATGGTTTATAAAGTTTTAAATATGGACATTTTTCTTACACAAACGCATCGATTTGCTTCAGAAGGCCTTTATTAACTCCTGGAGCTGTGTGGAGCACTTTTTATGATGGATGGATACACTTTATTGGACTTAAAAATTTCAACACCCATTCACTTGCATTATAAAGCTTGGAAAGGGCAGGATATTTTTTGAATATAGCTCCAATTGTATTTTTCTGAAAGAAAAAAAGTCATATCAGGGCTCGAAAATAAGGAGTGCCCGATGTCCCGGGCCCAGCGTGAAAGACGCTCGGGACAGTTGACGAATATGTCACTGGCCCGATCGGGTTACTGCCGCGTCGTCACGAAAGTTTATCATTTGCACGTGTTTTTTAACCTTGATAATTAGAAATTTTAAGCGATCGCGCCTCTGATGGACAAATGGCCTACAAAAGTATCAGTTTTGTAGCTTTAACAATGATCAATACACACTTAATTTATACAGTTGAGACACATGCACTGATCGACCAGTGTTGTGCCCAATTTTGACCCCCGCAAGATTACTACCCCACTAGTATTGGTGTGGGGGAGGGGTTAGGATTAGGGGTGGGGTTAGGATTAGGCAATCAGGTAGCAATTTCAACGAGAGGGGGTAATAATTTGGCGGGGGTCGAAAATGGGCACAACACCAGACATATTTCAACTCTTGTTCTGGGCTTGCAGAGAACTTTTGATCTTCTTTCAAAATGTCATGTTTGTAGAAATATTACAAACTCTTTAGACATCCGTTAACAGAGGCCAGAGACGCTGAAGATGAACGCAAAGAAAATAAAAATACTGTAGCAGGCACACCAAGATCACGGTGCACAATGTGCGAAATATTGGTAACTATAAATATTGAAACTGTGGTTTATGTGAATGTATCTGTGAGGAGAACAGACTGTTTTAAAAAAAAGTTTACATGGCGTTTTCTTTTTATTTGCCCATGTATGATGTATTTAAAGTAGAGTTCATAAGCACAGCGCTGTTTTGCTTACAGCTGTAACCATAGAAACATAATATCACTTTCCTCCCATAAGCGCCACCTGCTGGCAAAGACTGACTTTGCGTTCTTTCAGTCTGTCTGCTGTTTTTCCCTAAACCATCTTTTCAGTTTTATAAAACATTAACAGTAATTTAAAAAAATTGAGCAAACAAATAATGTTTGGACTTAGTTAGGCTAGTAGGTTTAGGTGTGGTATCGAAATTGGAATCGAGAATTGTAAAATTTTATTTGGTATGTTAAATTTTGATGTCATATAAGCTTATTAAAAGATAACATGAGTTAATTTTTTTGTGGTAGGGCCACCATTTTTGACCGGGCAAGTAAAAATTTGAACCACTGGCCCTTATCGTTGAGCCCTGCATACACACCCAAGAAACTTAAGGGTGAGTGTTTTTAATTAACATGTTCAACATAATTCATACAGTAAATACTTCAACTGATCGAGTTGCTTTTCTAGCATCTGAGATGTTTAGTAAGTGGACAGGTGTATTTCACAACATATGGCGATGATCTAACAGGTGTGGTTAGACTACAAACAGTATCCATTACCCGGGGCCTCACCGACATTACACATATGTAATTAATCCAACCACCTAAGAAATAGCCCTCGGAAAACCTATTATTTAGTCAGGCGTACAAGTGCAAATCCTACAGTTTTAGACAAATGATGATGCAGTTTGTTGTGGGTCTGCAGAATTCTTCTCATAGCATAAGAATAGAGCAATAACCCAAGCTGACAGGACGGTAAGTAGAACATTGTCATCAGGTTTGGATGACAGCTACAGAGAATAAGGGGAAATTGAGAAAACAGCATGACACACAAGGGGCCTCTCTGATGTGACAGTGTTACATAAGCGTGGAGGTCGGAGACAGATTCTCGGCTTCTGCTGCCTTTGACTTTCACATGGGTGGGAGCATGCAAACACAACACGACACAACAGCAAGTGTGTTAAAACACACATTTGGAATCAAATTAAAACATTGAATTTAAACTCCCCCCACTTTGGATGGATGCTTGCAGAAATAATTCATGACATCATTACATCTCAGTAGCGAATAAAAATAGACGCGATTTCTAATTTGCAGAAGCCTATGTGTGGCCACACAGCCACAGAAAGTTCCCTTCTCTCAGTCAGTAATAGTCTTTGCGCTCAAGTGTAGTGTAGTCATTAAGGATTCATTCTTTTATCTTGTCAGTAAAAAATGATTAGTCTGCAACAGTGACCTCCTCTGAAGTCATAGTCTCATAAATGTGTGGAATAACTTTATAATGAAAAAACTTATATAACTTTTGGCACCAGAATTTTAAACCCTACTCAGTCATTTTATTCTAATGAAGAATAAAAGCTGGCTCCTAATATTTCCTAATCGGGTAGTCAAATAAACCTGGCTTTGTATATTTTGAATACTGAATATTGTTGGCACTTTTACAAGTCACTTTGGATAAAAGTATCTGCTAAATGCATAAATGTCAATGTAAATGTACCAGTGGGTTTAAACTTTATACTGACCAGGGTTGCCAGGTTTTCAAAAAAAAAAAAAAAACCACCCAAAAACTAGTCCAATCGCATTTCGAGGGGGTAAAATACACATTTTTAGTGAGATTCCCCTGGTACAATTCGCATTCCAGGGGCCTTATATAACATTATTGGGGTCACTTCAACCCACAGATGTGAAAAACAACCCGCGGCAACAGCATTAAAGTAGCCAAATTCCGCGGGAAAACCATGGACTTGGCAACACTGATACTGACACCCACTGGCCTGGATGCATGAGGTTTGTTTACTAAGTAATGCAATGCAAACAGTTTGTTTTGTTCCTGTTCCTCTATGTTCAATCTTAATATGTTTCTACTTGTTTCTACTGGTTATATATGTGACCCTGGACCACAAAACCAGTCTTAAGTCGCTGGGGTATATTTGTAACAATAGCTAAAAATACATTGCATGGGTCAAAATTATTGATTTTTATTTTATGCCAAAAATAATTAGGAAATTAAGTAAAGATCATGTTCCATGAAGATATTTTGTAAAATTCCTACTGTAAAATATATCAAAACTTAATTTTTGATTAGTAATAAGCATTGCTAAGCACTTCATTTGGACAACTCTAAAGGTGATTTTCTCAGTATTTTGATTTTTTGGCACCCTCAGATTCCATATATTAAAATAGTTGTGTCTCCGCCTATTATTGTCCTGTCTTAAACCATACATCAATGGAAAGCTTATATATTCAGCTTTCTAATGATGTATAAACCTCAATTTCGAAAAATCGACCCTTATGGCTGGTTTTGTCGTCCAGGGTCACATATGCTTCTCAAAGCACTACATAATTCATATATATACTGTATATATAGTAAACCTATGATTGTTGTTATTTTAAAATTATTTTATATGCAAAACAAAATAAAAAGATACAGCGTTGCGCCAAACGCAATGCAATTGCACAGAAACTTATAACAAGTACATAAAACAATAATAAAAATCATAAAATGGTGAAATACCATTATAATGGCTTAGAAATGTCTTATTCTTAAAGGAACAGTTCACCCAAGAACTCTTGGATTTCATCAAAAATATCTTTATTTATGTTCTGAAGATGAACGAAGGACTTACAGGTTTCAAAGACATGAGGCCGAGTAATTAATGAAAGAATTTTAATTTCTGGCTGAACTCTCTCTTTAACATATTCCAAAATGGCAGCATCCATGAGGGTGCGACCCGCTCTGTGTAAAAAAACATACAAAACTGAGACAATTTCAGTGGTCTCATGCGAACATACATAATTTTAATATTTCTCAAAGGCGCTGTTAATTTTCTTACATGCACAACTTTTTAATCAGCAAAAATTGCTAAGTGCACCTTTAAGTTCACCTCAGCAGTTACCAATTATTTCATCTGTGCACCCTGCACTATCCTACTATATTTAAAATAGTATTTTAACAGATTTTCCATAAACCATATGTAAGAATACGCAAAAGATTGTTGGCGAGGCAGAAGCATAAACAAAATCCAGAGATGAATGAGAAGTATTTCATTGTGGTGTCATCTTTGTTAATAACAGACGGTGGCTGTGGGACAAAGAAAGAAGGCGTTTCAGCACCCACAGCCGAAGATGGTTGAACTAACAGCGAAAAAGTTTCCAAATTCTTAAAAGAAACACCAGAATAAACTTACGATATGACATTTGAGGTGGATTTTGATGCACAGACACATAGCACTTACATGCCCACAACGTAATTATAATAAATCTGAATAAAATGAATCTCAAAACAAGTGCGCGTTGTATGCAAAATAGATGTAAAGTGTATCCCTTGTGCTTAAAATATTGTCATGGAAACCAGATGATGTTAAATCGTGAATTAAGCCAGTAGCCCGTGTAAAGCTGCTCAGGTTGTGTATTCCGACTTTCAGGCAAACAAACACACACCGCGTTTTGAACACACTTCTAATAGTCGCGTTTTCGCTTTAAGAATCTTCCCTGAGAGAAAAAGTTCTTCTAAATGTTTCACCAGAGCCCTCGAGTTGCTTTGTGGATTGGCAGAGCAAACAGATTTTATTGTTATCATCAATCCGAGCACTCATAAGTGCACAAACCCGCTGCAACTCACTCCAAGCAAGGTGTCCTCCTGCCTTCCAAGGCATTCAGTGCAGCGTTGCTAAGGCTTGATTGAAATAAAAACGTGAGCATGGTGTTCTTGAACACTTACCTGTTGTTTTTTACCGGCACTGTGTAGTTTTGGGTCTACCTGCTTTCCAATGTGCTGAAAATGGCGGATGGAGACTAGAGCTTATAGAGCTTCCCCAATGTAACTGGTCGGTCGGGTCGCAGATTTGGGAGAGGCACACGACCATCACGATGGGCCATTGGTGAAAGTAAAACTGGCGAAACCTGGACCACCACAAATCAGCTCATTTAATGGCACATGCTATGCCAAAATGAGCCTGGTTAGCGTGGTTTAAATAACGCGTTCAGTTGTACACTTTGCATAGGGAAGACTGGGCTGATTATCACTCTGGATAAGTTTATTTTTGTCCGTTTTTGAATAAAAACGTTTGCACATTTATTGCTCAGGTACAAAAATACTTTTTTGATGACCCACTGATTATGAACAACAAATATTGTAATGAATAAACTGGCCCATTTATAAAAAAAATGAGTTTTATGGTCTTAATTTCTGCAAATGTGGTTTAAATAGGTTCACTTCTTATCAAACAACTAGGCTATAGCAAAAATGGTATTCCATTTTTAGTTTGGAGGATCTTAAATTAGTATATTAGTGACCCTGGACCACAAAACCAGTCATAGGGGGTCAATTTTGATTTTTCTACATAAGATTTATACATAAATAAGCTTTCCATTGATGTACGGTTTGTTAAAATAGGACAATATTTGGCTGAGATACAAGTATTTGAAAATCTGAAATCTGAGGGTGCAAAAAAATCAAAATATTGAGAAAATCACCTTTAAAGTTGTCCAAATTAAGTTCTTAGCAATGCATATTACTAATCAAAAATTAAGTTTGATATATTTACGGTAGAAAATGTACTAAATGTCTTCATGGAACATGATTTTTAATTTAATATCCTAATGATTTTTTTGGCATAATAGAAAAATGTATTTTTGGCTATCGCTACAAATATACCCATGCTACTTACGGCTGGTTTTGTGGTCCAGGGTCACTAATAGAATAATAGACTTCTGATTCAAAACTATACATGACCTTGTGACAGCTTTCACAAAATTATTGGGGAATATTAGTTAATATATTGTTTTATTGATAAGAACTTTCAACAGGGACTATGAAAATTAACCTGGTATACAGCAAATTATCAGATCATAAATCTAGAATTGTCTCGGTTTTAAATATACTGTGTAATGACATTCAGAGATTATTGCTTTTTTCATTCATCTTGCAGATCTGTCATTCCTGCATTTTAAAATAAAATATTCTGTTTAGAATGCAGAAATAGCACTGAACCTTACATTTCATCAGCTCTCTCTGAACATACATTGGATATAATAAAACAGGGTGTTATAAAATTATGCAACATGACAAGGAATATTTAAAATGAATAATGCTATAAAAAGAGATCAAATATACAACATAATAAAAACTTAGGAAGTTGGTAAAGAACTAATCTGAAAGGCATTACAGTTATCTGTGAACTCAAAATACACAGTTTACCTAATTGGATTTTTTTCCTACATCCCAAATAATTGGTCTAAACGCTTGTAGTAATTTCGGCCACTGGGGGGCACTGCTAATTTTAGTTCTTAGAGTTTGATGCATTTGAATCTGTCTCTTATATTCATATCTAACAGTACATTAAAACGTGTAGGATACTTAAAATAGTGTAGGATAAAATCCTGATCGATAAATATGCATAAAGTTCTTCTGTTCTCTGAGAGAGTTGTCAACACCTGTGTCTGTTCCACATGCACAGTCTACATCCTAAATAAATCCAGAACCAGCGTTTCCTCTCATGTCTCGTGTGTTATGATGTGGAGAGTCTCTCAGAGTGCTGCACGTTCCACATATGGACAGCATTTCTCTGCTTGACCCTACAACCATCCATTGAGAACATCCTGGACAACATGTGCTAAACACACGTGGGTGTATGATAAACACATCCTCACAGACAGTCCTAAAGCAGTAACATGTCTATAAGGTGTCTGCATTCATTTGCATACTTTAGAATGTGGATTACTTTATGATTATTGTGATGTTTTCATCAGCTCTCATTCTGACGGCACCCATTCACTCCAGAGGACCTGTTGGTGAACAAGTGTAATGCTAAATCTGTTCCGATGAAGAACTCATCTACATCTCTAATGGCCTTTGCAGTGCTTCATTTGACCTCTTTGTATCATCATGCTGTTGTTGAGGACTGAGATTATGCTTTAATTCTACACCAGCACTCACCAGATTCAGTACATTTTTCTTGACCAGAATCATTAGAGAGAAGAATGCCGTGTCCATAGGGCAGACCTCAGCTGAGCGACCTTGAAAAGCACAAGGACTCTAAACAATAACAGTGTTGAGGGCGCACACTGAAGGTATTAGACTGCATGCAGTGCAGAAAGTATGTGGCACCGTGGGCACCGTTGGATGTCTAGGCTCTTCTAGATCATCCACAGGTTTCTCAGAATGTTCTGGGACAGACTGTTCATACTTTGCAATACTGATACAACATACCAGGAAAAGACAGGAACACAGACTCCAAGCGGAGGAACGCAAAAGTTACAGGTTATTTATAAACACATGAGAAGAGTTTTGATATCCTGTCAAGAAAGCTGCACAGAAAAAACATATGTTTACGTAATGCAAGGCAAGGAAAGGCAAGGCATGCTTATTTATATAGCACATTTCATACACAAAGGTAATTCAAAGTGCTTTACATAGAAGTAGAATATCATAAAAACAATAATAAAACAATAATCACAACAATAAAACTAAGAAATTATTTAAAAATTTATTTAAAATAAATTTAAGACAGTTAAAAATAGAAAAGGATGCAGCTCAAAATCCAATACCACAAGGTAAAGATCTACTTCTTTGTCCAAAAAGACCTTTATATGTTATATCCCCATAAGTGATTTCAGCAAAATAAATCTTAAAAGCAGGACAACAAATGGTTGTATTTCTGTATTTCTTTCACAAAAGACTTTATTGCTGGAGAAGCAACATTACATTGTGTCTAAAATATTATTAAATATATGTTTTGTGCTTGTCAAACCACAGACAAATTTGTTATTTAACCAAGTAAATAAAATAAGTTATGTAATAAATAAGCTTTCCACTGATGTATGGTTTGTTAGGATAGGACAATACTTGGTCGAGATAAAACTATTTGAATATCTGGAATCTGAGGGTGCAAAAAAATCAAAATTTTGAGAAAATCGCCTTTAAAGTTGTCCAAATAAAGTTCTTAACAATGTATATTACTAATCAAAAATTAAGTTTTCATATATTTACGGTAGAAAATTTACAAAATATCTTCATGGAACATGATCTTTACTTAATTTCCTAATGATTTTTGCCATAAAAGAAAAATCAATCATTTTGACCCATACAATGTATTTTTGGCTATTGCTACAAATAAACCCCAGCAACTTAAGACTGGTTTTGCGGTCCAGGGTCACATATATTACTGTTAAATACGTTTTTATTACAATATTAAGATGCAAAGATATTTTCTGTAAGGTATAATGTTCCTTTCCTAAACAGGGTTATTTGTTTGCTTTCAAATTATGAATGCATAAAAGATTTAATGTAAACCATGTGTTTTTAAAGAAACTCCTACAATTTGCACATGTATTTTTTCTTATATAGAGAAAAAATTGATATTTGGATGCAGTTTTTGTTTGCATGTTATTGCCTCCACACCTAGCTATTGAACACACTTTTTATTATTTTTAATTATTATTTAAAATATCAAGATGACAAGGTGGACCAGCACATGACAGGGTGGACACATAAAGCCGAACACACAAATCATATCAAAATATGACAATGAAACATTTATTCAACTTAGAAAAAAAAGAATAAAATAATAATCATTATTTTAGTTTTTAGCAATATTAACTACAAATGAATGCTATGTCCAACCTGTCATGTTTAAGTGGACGACAGGGTGGACATTTTGAGCTTCAATTAGCATATTAGCTTACAACAAACTGTGACTAGCTAAATAGTTAGTCTGGGGCCAGTTGCATAAACTTAGCCTCTATGTTAAGACAGCGTCTTAAGTACTAGTCTGATAAACTAGCAGTTAACCAAAGAGTAATCAGTCTTATTTTTTGGATCCAGCTTGGACTAATCTACATTTTTCTGTAACTGAATATAAAACATTAGGACCAGACATAAAGAAAAATTTGGCTGACTTACTTTTTAAGACTGGTCTAACCCCTTTATGCAACCGGCCCCTGGTTGTTGAAGAGAATTTGGTATATTTTGGTGCATCTTTTGAAAATACTGTATTCTAATCACTTCCGGCACATTTTATGGCAACAGGGTGGACATGTTAAGCTTAGGAAAAGCAAGTAAGCAAACTCGTATGAAGAAAATTTGTCAATTTAAAAGTCACCAACTTACTCACCTCAGCCGTTGAAATTCCGGCCACTGAAGAGACAAAAAATCTGTTGTCCAGATGTCACTAAAGGGACGGCCTTTTCTTAAAGAGGCGGACTCCCCACTACAACAGGGACATGGACAAACTCTTCTTTTTTATTAAATAAAAATACAGTTTTTACTACCAAATGGTCAATACACTTAAATTGAGTAATGCCTTATTTAACAAAATATTAATAGGAGAACAAAACTGTAAAAAATTATGATTTTACTATATTCTACCCTCATTAAAATTTAATGAGCAGTGCATGGGACTTAGCAAATAACACACATCCTCCTACACAAAACTTGAAAAAATTTAGAAAATGATTCTAAAGAGCCAAGTATGGCTTTTGTTATGAATATAAAAACTTAACCTAATATAACACACCCTTAGTCATTTTTATACTGTTATCATGGCAAATTAGTTATGTACAGGACAACAAAAGGCACCCAAAAAGCACCAAAAGTGCTTTCGAGTGTTCGTGGACATTGCTTCAGTGCGCCATGGAGCCATAATATCAGGCCCGCTCAAAAAATCCTGAACACAAAAACGTGTTGTATTTGGTAATACATTTCTAACATTTATAATGTGTTTAGAATCAATTCTCAAAGTCCTTTACACGGACTCTGAGGTGATGTTTTGTGATCATGCTAGTAATGCTTATGCTCTTTTTCAGCAATCTGGATCAGATCACTGTTGTCCTGACAGACCCTCCAAAGTCTTACTCAAAGTTCACATGCTCATAAATTTCACATGGCAGATGAAGAGCTTTTTGATAGGATTCCCACAGCACATCCTTCAAGACGCCATTGAGTTGAAGAGATTGATCTGATGGGGCCGAGGGGTCGACGCGTCTGTGAATTTGAGTAAAAAACTATATTTTAAAGAGACTCTGAACTCAAGCTTCAGATACTAGAAATAGTCCGCCACGTCAGTGACAGCACCAGATCGTCAAATTCAAAATAGGTCGGAAAAATACCAAGGGACCCTGTGTGCTCTTCAGGAGGAAACTGGGATTACAAAGACTTAAGCGCTTTCAAAGCACCATGGTGAGTGCACCAAATACATAAGTGTGAGGAAATGCAAACTTGTAGGGGGCTTCAAACACTACAGCTTCTTGAGAGAGCTTCTCGACGCTAAGAACATCCAGTCAACGGCTGTCTTGTCATCATAAACAGGTTTTTACTGAAAAAGCAAGACGGCTAACCTAGATCTGCTGAGCAAAACAGGCTAGTTAACAAGCGTATTGTTCTAACCCATTGTGACAGCTGAGGCTCAGCCGCACGTGCTCCGTTCGAGACTACAGCGTGTACTGAAGGCTTTGATGAAAAATGAATCCGATTTTAAGTTTAATGTGAGAGCACAACCTTAAAATTTAGTTTTAGGGTCAGTTGCTTTTAAAAATTGCATATGTTGACATAGCATATGTCGACAGTGAATGTCTTAACCACATGCTGCACATATCTTCTCATTAAAGGAGCGGTCTAATGCTATTTCATGCATTATGACTTTTTTTACACTGCGAGTTGGATTCTAAATGCTAAACATGACCAAAAGGGTTCATGTTAAACCATGTTAAAGCCAAAGTTTCAAAACACAAGTTGGACGTATGACAGAGTATTTCTGTGCCAAATACACTCCTTCAGGGCTTGTATATGTTTCGTAAAGTTTTTTTTTTTTTTTTTTTTTTTTGAGTATACCCCTGTATGACATCATAAAGGGTGGAATTCTATGTATCCACTTGTTCAGGATGAGTGCGTACATGCATCAACCAAAGCAAGTGCACGCCCATCAACGTATGTGTTTGTTACGGGTTACAGAAGTTGTCGGTAGCGCTGCACAGGATTTGCTCAAAAAAGGATTTGTCATTTTGTTTTTAGACCACAAAATCAACAGTGTCACCAAATAAGTGTGTTTTCAATGGAAGCCTGTTTGCACCACTGCATAAAAAAATATTGCGACTTCAAATCTTGTAATCAAAACTTTTTTCTCGCAATTGCGAATTTACATCTCATAATGCTGACTTTTTTCTTAGAATTGTGTGATACAAGTTCGCAATTCTGACTTTTATTCTCAGAAATGTGATATAAACGCAGGTTATAGTCACAATTGTGAGATATAGTTGCAATTCTGAGAAAAAGTCAGAATTGTGAGACATAAACTCGTAATTCTGAGAAAAAAAGTTAAAAATGCGAGATAGAAAGTCGCAATTCTGAGTAAAAGTGTCACAATTGCGAGATATAAGCTTGCAATTCTGAGAATAAAAAGTGACAATTGCAAGACATAAAGTAGCAATTCTGAGAAAAAAAAAAAGTCAGAATTGTGAGTTTGTATCTCTCAATTCTGACTTTATTTCTCAGAATTACGACTTTCTCATTATCTCTCGCAATTGCGAGTTTATATCATGCAATTCTGACTTCATTTGTCAGAATTCTGAGTTGATATCTCGCAATTGTGACTATCACGCAATTTTGACATTTTTTCCTTGGAATTGTGAGTTTATGTCTCAGAATTCTGACTTTTTTTTCTCAGAATTGCTACTTTATCTCGCAATTGTGACTTTTTTGATAATTATTCGTAGGGCTGTCAAACGATTAATCACGATTAATCGTATACAAAATAAAAGTTTTAGTTTGCCTAATAAATGTGCATGTACTGTGTGTAATTATTATGTATATATAAATACACAAATTTATATATATTATAAAAGAAATATGCTTTTTATGTACAAAAGATTTTTATTTATAAATTATATAAAACTTATAATAAATACATATACTTGTAAATATTTCTTAAATATATACATAAATGTGTTTGTATTTATATATTCATAATAATTCCACACAGTACACACACATATATTAGACAAACTTAAACTTTTGTATTCGATTAATCGCCCTAAATTACTAATATTCACTCTCCAGAGAATCTGTCTGCACTGGTTTGGTTCCAGTCTGGTGAAAAAAACTAGGACTAGACTAATATTTAAACATTCCAATTGAATCTGTGCGTTTTGTCCGGCGTGAGACAAGGATTCCAACAACATAAGAGCGATTTCGTACTTTTGATTGTCAGGCCGATTGGGGCGAGCTTTGGTGACGCTGTAGATGGTGCAAGTACTACCATCTCTCCAAGTTTCAAGTCTCTATGACTTTCAGTTTGGTCTGCATGATCACTTTTACGTGCACTGTAAAAAAAAAACTATTTGTTGAGTCAACCTAAAATAATTTGTTACCCGGCTGCCTTAAAATTTTAAGTTCAGTCAACCAAAAAAAAAAGTTTAAATTTAACTTGAAATGTTAAATTGTACTAAGTGACAACTTAGATATCTGAGTTGATTCAACTTAAAATTTTAAGGCAGCTGGGTTACTTACCCAGCTTTTAAGTTTAACAAACACAAATATCTAAGTTGTCACTTAGTACAACGTATTTTCAAGTTGACTAAACTTATTTGAGTTGACTGAACTTAAAATTAAGGCAGCAAATTGTGGTTTTTGTTTTTTTACAGAGTGGAGATTGCTGATCCTTGGCCATTGTAACAATTGAACCTGAACCCCTAAAAATGATATTCAGGATCAGGAACAAACCCGATTGACAGGATAATATCAGTTTCATCGAATGAAATTTAGACGATTTTTGGAGCATTCCGTGCAAGTGCTTCAGTTTCTGCAAAAATACGCGAATGAAATAAACATGACAAAGCAGCAAAGATTCCACAGTGAAGTTAACATATTTTATTTCTTTAAGTGCCATTCATGCATATCGGGGGAAGGGGTGGTATTGACAATCCTAATGACACTTCAGAGTTATTTTACAGCACTAAAACCAATACAAAGAGAAGCGGTGTCATCTTATTGGACAGCAAAAGTAATAAACCGTGCAATAACAAAAAGGACGAAAAGGGGAAAATAAAGGAAACAACAAATACAAGTAATGACCAGGACAAAATCAAACAGAAAACAAAGATTAAAATAGAATATAAACACTGAAACACTGAATGTTGAACCATAGTACAGGTAAAAGGTAGTGTCACACAAAAAGCCAACGCATTTTCATCACATATATACAATATAGATATATACATACTGTGTCACCCTTGGATTGGACAATAACAAAATACTCTGTATTCATCTCCCTCTTTTCTTTCGCAGGTGAACCCGAGCCCTTGCCTTGATCCCTCACCACCCCAGAGGAAAAAAGGACAATCGAAAAGACACATATTTACAATAAGCACAACAACACACCAACAATGAATAAAATAGGCTCCAAATACCAGAACTTGTTGGCAGTTTTCTCCCGTAAATGTAACAAGGCTTCTCAAATCTTCCTTGATTACAGTAATCTCTCTGGCAGATGCATCCCCACTTGTTTTTAGTTCTTTTTTTTCTTTTGTTTTACGAAAACTGAGTTGTCTTAACAGTTAAAACTTTCACACGACACAAACACAAAATCAAAGGAGCTATGTTTTTCCTTTTTCTTTTTTCAGAAAAAGAGGAAGAGAGAGAAAGAGAGAGAGAGAGAACTCATCACCTGTCCAGCTCGTATTCTCTTGCGCTCCCTTGACGCTCCGAACCTTCAGACTTACATTACCCTTCAACCTGGGAAGGACGCCAGTTACCTGCTGCCTTAAATGTTGCTAAATTAAACTCGCTCTCTTTGGCAAACAAGAGATCCAAACACATCACTACCACGAACAAATTGGCAATACGTACGAAAGATTTCCAACCGAAAACCGACGCTCCTCTTGTGGTCGACATCCAGACAAACCATGATCGAGGGTGAACACCACAGTCACACTGAGGGTGGATCAATGCTTGAGTTAATGACCGACGTGAGCGCTTGTGCTTCTGAACTCTTTTCAAAGTGCACAAATGGCCAGATAAAAGCTCTCAAAGCTCCTTGCATGACAAAACACTGCGACTAGGTGAATGAGGCTCGTGAACACTTCAACAGTATCCAAACAAAAACATGAGATGGAGAGAAACGACGAAGAAAAGGATGCAGGGAGCCAAAGCAGATTTGGGCAATGAAGCTTAGCTTAAGAACAACGTGCACAGCGTCGCAGTCAAACTAAAAACACAGACGCTGAACAGTCTGTCTCGGGTAAAGTGGATAACAGTTCTGTCCTCGTTTGCCTTCCTTGCAGAACCAAGCAATGTGAGCAGACTCACAAATTCAGCATCACTGCCAATTGAGTTGGATTTCTCGGTTAAGTTAGGCTTCAGTAATATGGTTTTGCCAATTTAAACACCATTAACGTCAGACAATCTGATGACTGACAGATGGATATGTAACAAACTACACGTGATGGTGGACAGTGAAGAATCAGGTTGAAATGTCATGAACATGGGTTTCTTTACCATTAAAATCGTTTTAGATTGAATCTCTCAAATGATTAATCGCATCCTAAATAAACATTTGTGTTCACATGCTACATGTGTGTGTAGTGTATATTTATTATGTATATGGGTCAATGACGTGACACCTACATTTTCTGTCCAATTGTATTTTTTCAGTTAAAAAATGGTTTAAATGAATTATAAAGATGCCATATATATGTGTGGACTCACTTTTAACTTTTCAAAAAAATGTAGTTATTTGTAATTTTTCTGTTATTCAACGTGTCAAAATATCATGTGGTGCGACCGTCTGGCCATAACTGCTGTGTTGGAAAAAACTGCCCTAATTTTTTCAGATTGTTTTGTAATCCTGTATAAAACTGCAAAGATTTATATTTATAGTTCCATCATAATTTACAAACAAACTTTGTCAGATGATTTCCATTTTATGAAATATCATGTAGTGCGACCATCAAGAAACTACCATTTTGAGATTTTTATGTTGAAATCCATTCAAAGATAGGACTTTGCCTCATCTAGCAATTTGCCAATGACCCATGGAATCATCAAAAAACAAAACAAAAAATACTGTTTTGTTTCTCTTTAATGTGTCCTGAAGGATCGCTGTAGCGTCTCAGTTCAAGCGGCACGTGAACCGATCATCTCTTTATCTTTACTAGTTATAGCATGAAATAAACATGAATGAACATCAGAAGATATCTCGTTTCACCAGTGAAAAGATGTCAATACACACTATTTTTCAAGTTCAAGTCCACCAATCGTCTGTTAATTAAATTCTCAGCGAAGGGTCAATTGAGCAGCCAAGATTGGGCAAAGTTCAGAAATAACTGGGGCTAAAGAAATACCTGCAGATATTGCCATGTGCTGCACTTTTCACACGTCTCTTTAAATAGGTTTGTAATGATTTAAGGGCTTTGCGTCATTTGGAGCGACCGCTCAGAAATAAGAATAACTGTATTAAAATAAAAATAAAATAACTAATTTCTGTGGTTGAAATATGAATCACTGCTACAGCATGCTTAAATTAATGGCATTTTTAAAACATTTTTTTTATCAGTTTTATGCAATTTACAGGAAAAATAAGTCTGCTAACTGAAGGCAACTTTGAAATTCTAAAACAAAAAAATTGTGATCATATTTACAAAATTTTCTAATTAAATGCAAACATTTTGTTTCTAAACACTTTAATTACTAAGAACATTTAAGGAAATTAATTAATTTTAATATAAATCATGGTCGCACCACATGACATTTTTTAAGGCTATGGCCAATTCATTGAGATGAATAGCTTAATTTTAAGTAACTCAATTTTAAATTTTAATATGAATTTATGTGTACACAACATTCTTAATGTTTGAAGAATTACAACACATATATATATATATTTTTTGTATTTTTAAAAATTGGCATGTCGAAAATCTTTATACACCAATGACCCATATATAAACACACGCAAACATTTATGATGTAAAAGTATGCAAACTTTTAGTTTGGATGCGATTAATCGCAATTAATTGTTTTGCAGCCCTACTCAAAACCTGTCATATTTAACCCCAAAATAAAAAGACAAAAAACAAACAAAAAAACAAAACAAAAAAAAAAACAACTTTTTATTCAAGTGTTTTGTTTTATTTTATAGAAAAAACTGTAAAAACGTCATTACTAGTAATGCAAGGGGAAAAAAAGCTAAACAAAGTGTTTTTTTTAATCAGTATTTATTATACTGCCTTTGAGCTACATTTTATGATTTTTCGCTGATTTCATTAATAACAAAAATACTGCATTACAGTAATGGGAAAATGACTAATGAATCATTGCTGAGAGTAATGGGAATTAAAATAGACAAATAAAGCAAAATGTCTGAACAGATTACATTAATGAGAACTTTGGAAGGGAGATTTATTTGCCATGATAAATTTTAATGGTCCTAAAAATATTCTTTATGTAAACCATTTTTTCCCTTGATTCTTTGAGGTTTAAATGTGTTTTTATGAAGGACAAGACAAACTGTTAAAGGTAGGGTTCATGACATTACGGACTTTAGGGATCAAAGGCCAATGTCAGTGACTAGTGTAAATACTTTGAAAGTTAATAATACTGAAATACTAAAAAAAAAAAAAAAAAATTAAAATTAAAATATGATTGTCATAAGATCACTTTTCAAAGTCTTTTAGCACTTACACTTTGACGAAAAACAAAAAAGCCCATAAAGATGACAGAAAACCACCAAGGTGTGCGTAAACGTTCAAGCTTTGAGAAACAGATCCACTCCTTCCCTTTCCAACCACATTTTATGGCTTTCTAAACCAGAACTGCACTCTACAATTTGGTCTAATCTAAGTGCAGCTTGATTCTCACCAAGAAATACCCTGCTAAAGTTCAAAAGCCTGGACCTATTTCTAATTTGGGTTCTGCTATTTTAGTCCAGATCTTGTGCATTAGTTTTGTGCTCTTCAAAAGAGATGATTGTAATCACTGATAGCCCTAAATGAATCATATTGCACAAACACATCGCTGATAGAATAAAACGACACTGTGGTTTGTAAAGTTAGCAGGCGCTTTCAACTAAACTCCTTATAGACTGTAGTATGCTAATTATAGTGAAAGTTGCCATCTAGTCTGAATGGGTGAGTTTAAACTTTGCACCACTTCCTAGTAGCAGAAATTCAAACGCAGCAGTTAACATTCCTCCAAAATAAGGCTATTAGTGTATCTAAATATTTGAGTCATCTCCCTTCACTCATCATTACGCTACACCCAGCATTCAGAAGCTAAACTGAAGGTAGGCTCTCTGCAAAAAGTCCTTGTCAGTGCAGCAAAGAGCAAGCGATTTCATGTGTTGGTCCTGGGGTTAAAATAAAGAGGGTTCTTTTATTGTGGACCATTAAGCAAATGTGCCGTGATGTGATTTTCATCTCCTTCTCTGTAAAGAGGCTGATTTCACAACATGAACCGGGCTCTTTGTTATCCCACAAACCTCTGGTTTGAGCGATCGCTCCTAAACGGCGCTTGAAACTTTCAGCGGCAGGTCCTGAGGGCTTTAAATGAACTTAAAAGCGATGCAGTCCGATCGGGAGACTACACCTTGATGGCCAACAGGATGAGGATTGTACATGCAAACGCAAAGCGATGAGGGGAAGAGTGAGGTCTGGATCGATATCTTTTTCCGACACACACGTTCAGACTCGCCTAAAACTATTAGTGACAAAAAACATGACACACTTGAGACAGCAAA